>NC_135576.1:92370725-92683994 GCF_965152235.1 Eretmochelys imbricata
TTCCTCCTGGTGGTTGAGATGGGTGCCCAGGGAAAGTGTACCACGTGCACAGTGGTTAATCTGGACCTGATACTCACTCTACCCTGTTATCATTAATCGAGCAGTTGAGCTGTCCTGCCATCTGGACTGACCTTTTGGCACATTTGCCCTTCATCTGAGTTTCACAGTGTCTTTACTTACTGATTTTTTTTTTTTTTGGCTGCAGCGCTGTGCAATCAAGCATTTGAAATCTTCTACTTAGAAGCATCACACAGGGTCTTGTTCTGCCAACTTTGAGTCTGTTTCCTGTTGGGAATGACTTTGACATGAAAGGGGCACTTTCAACTTAAAGTCAAGCCAGACTTCTGTCTGAAAGTCTCTTACCCATTATTGTTCCAGGTAACACCTCATATTGATACAGCTTAAAGCGAATACAGACAAATATATTGCTTTTTCTCATCTTGTTCACTGTGTGTAATCTGCCTTAGCAAAACCACATCCAGCATGAAGTTATATCAGCAAATGGGGTTTTCTGTTGAATCCTTCTTTTTTACATCCTCCTTTTGGTGGAAATAGATGGGATTCATTTTTGTCACAGTTACTATCAACTGAGTATAACAGTTCTGGAATAAAAAATGAGGAGGCAGAGAAATGCAATGGCAACAACATACAAATGTTTTGACATAGAGGTGTTGGTTAGAAGAACTTCCTGTAAAGTGAGATTGTTGCAGAAGAGTTTTATTTAATGATTCTTTTGGAGGAAATCACTCGGTGCTGAAAGTGCAAGTATAGTATTGTGTATATAAATAGTAGTAATTTTAAACAATGTTAGAATGTATTGTATTAATTTGGGAATCAATGGTAGATGTAGTCACTTTTGGCTTGCAGTGTATCAGTGACCATTAATAAGGAAGCAAAAATGTTGAGTGCTGTTGATAGACACCTCTTTGGCTCTGATAGCAAAAGTATTTTCCACTCTGCAATGATCCTCATCAAAATCCAAGAAGAAAGTGGGCAGGTATTTGATTGATTAACTGTCAAGTATTCTACGCTGGCTTGTTTGGAAATCTTTACCTTAAAAAAACAAAACAAAAACACTCTTCGTACTGCCAAGTCCTTGCTTTGTTACATCCCACGTGCCATTTCTAATTTAGCTGTCTAAGTTAACCCTGTTTCGATGGCTCACCTTCATTCCTCCAGTTTTCAGAGAATACCCAAAAGTGTCATATGTCCCTTAGATCACTTTCCATCTGTTGAATGTCCCTTACTCTCTCTGCAACTCATGCACTATTGAATGCATATGCTCAAGATAATGATTGATTGTAAATTTCATAAAACATCCTAAGGCTGTACAGGCTTATACTGGCCTACAGAGAAACTTCCCATGAATTCTCTACAAGCAGTGGCAGATCCTTTTGATCTCTGGAATCAGGTGCTGGCAAGCAGGGGGCCACAGCACCCAATATAATTTATATAGAGGTCCATGCGGGAGGCCTCACGACTGGAGAAGAAGGGGTCCAGGAGGTGAGGATCCCAGGAGAATAGGGGCTACCCTCTGCCTTTTGCTTTTAACATATTACTGGGTTTATTCCTTAGGAAAACCCCCATAATGCTGTGCTAATGGCAGGAGGGCAGCACATGAGGTAGGCCAAGCACTGAAGCATCTGGGCCATCGGATAATCGCAGCATGAAGTGGTAGCAGCAACACTTCCAGTCCCCTTATCTGAGGGGACCTTTCCTCTCCTCTTGGGCAATATTGATTGTGAAGAGTCTATGTGAGCTACCGCTTCCCAAATCTATCCTGAGGCCACTTTTGGCTCCTTCCCCTGGAGGTTCTTGCCTCCTTAGTCTGATGCTGAAATTGCATCACATCAGACCCAGGTCCATTTTATCAGGCTTATTTCTTTAGCTTTGCTGCTGAAAAATTGCAACATTCATTGTGGATTTTAACTGTTTCACAGCTAGCAGACCAAAAGATGACATTGGTGATAGTGAACAGGAATCTCTGGAGCACCGAAAATTGAAAGGACATGTTAGATTCTCTATTACTTGATCAATGCTGTCACTAATGCAAATCTATTCCCACAATGCACAGAGTGACATTAATTTTATGTTGTTTACGTACTCTTGCCATAAGGTTAAGCAATTCCTACTATTAAGCTAGATGAAATTGCATTACCTTAATGAAATGCACTTTACTGATAAAGAAGAATGTCACTTTCACAAGTGGAAGAACTGTTAGCAAATTTTTACGAGAGAATTCCCAAAATCATATCTTAATTGCTTGGACAGCTGTGTAGTTTACATAACGAGCAAACAATGCCAAGGTTTTTTATTTCCTTTGTCAGCTGTACTGGATGTTAGTATGCATGGTGGACCTTTTTTAGGCCTTTTATTACTTGATTGCAAATCATTCTTCATTGCTGCCCAAATTTATGGAAGGACATTGCTCCCCGAGGTGCCGTATCCTTTCAGGTCTGTAACTGAACATGACTGATGGCTCTAGTGTAACAGTTGCTTATTACGGCGCTCACTGAGCTATGATTGCTTCAATACTTTATGTTGGCAGATGTGTTTCCCTTGGAACAGCATCTCTGAGACAGAGGTCATTGATCAAACCCCCCTCTGGCTGTTCCATTATGTGCAAATTATTGCTAAAAGCAGAGAGACTGAGAGGGGGTGTGTGTGTGTGTGTGTTCATTGCAGAACTGATGGGGAGGGAAAAAGCTAATGTAATGAAGCAGAAAAAAATTCTGACTAAACCGGAGTAGTGTTTTTATAATGTGCATCAATAAGAGGAAGAAAAGAATGACATGAAGATTATTTAGATAGAGTACAATTACAGAAAATGGTAGTGTTTTCTCTTATTGTTTTAACTGGGCAACGTACCATATTATTGCTCTGTGACTAGCAGAGTATTGTTAGTACTGGAGTTAAACCAAAAGAGGGCCAATCGATACCCAACACACTCCTAACAACAACAGCTAGACACGTGAGAGAACCTTATGTGTTGGAAATAGCCTTGCTAATATGGCCAGTGATCGAGCAGAGTTCCAGTTCTCAAGAATCACAGCAGAGATGGAGGAGGTCCTGAATAAGTAAAGAAGAGAGGCAACTTGAAGTACCTGCAGAAATGACTTTTACTGCCCTTCTTTCTCCAGCTGTACATTAAAGCTAGAATAGAGGCTTTCAGCGACATATACCTGCTGAATCAAAGATCCTTTCAGTGAGTCCTGTGTTCAGGTGGTGGGTGGGAAAAGATTGTTCACAAATATAGGAGCAGGAAATGTGGTTGATCAAACAATGCTCCATGAAATGTTTGGAAACTTGGATGAGCTTCAGATAAGTATCTGATTTCGGGGATATTTGTTCAAATGCAACTTCTAAACACCACAAACTCCTATCTTTAGTGGTGCTAAAAAAACCCATGATGATCCACTGTCAGCTGGGGATGTTTTTTGTTTGTTTGTTTTTTGTAAACTTCTGCACATCTTTTGAATTTGTTGGGGAGTCTGATTTTCTGTATTTGTTCAGTAGTGACTTCAGAATCAAGAGAAAAATGACTCTCTTTTTTGGAAATGGGTGGCTGAGATTTCTTTTCTTTTTTCCAGGATGTGAAAAAAATCAGTGGGAAATAATCTATCCCTAATTTAAAAACTTGGAGCAAGTGAAAAATTAAACAGAACACTGGGCTGTTTACCAGATTGAAAATAGAATTTATTCAGAGTTAGAATCTAGTTCCAATCTTCTTGTCTGGGTTTCCCAAACTTCTCAGATTTCTTGTAATGTCAAATATTTGATGGTTGACTTCAAATGGACGGATGGACTTAGACAAACACACATGTGGATTCCCAGGGAAATTAAAAAAGACCACTTTTTAGCTCTTGGCAAAAGCAGAAGTCACTGCTTTTATTTGTACCAGTCTTTTCCCAGCATTGTCTCTTCCCTGACTATTTTATGACTGAGATCAGCAGGAAGGGGCAGAAGAGATGCTGGTTAGAAGAAAAATAGTTTCACATGCCTGACCAACAGTCTCCATGGCTGCAGACTCTATCATACTCATAATGTTCTGGCAACGGATGTTCAAGTGAAAGGGGATTACTCATCAGAGGATGGTAACCGATACTTTGTTTCCCATATGGGCTTTTGAGACCTGCCATATTTTTGATGATAAATCCAATTATCATTTTCTGGTCATTTTTCTATGATCCTTTACTAAAAGGTGCTTTTTGTCCAGCACCAGTCTTTCACAGTTTCAAGCAATGATGAGCTTGTCATTTCAGTAAATGGTTCTCTTTGGAGCCAAGTTTGGAGCCATTTCCATGCATATTCATTTGAGTTCAAAAGTAAACTTTCTTTTAACAACACTTTCTGTCCTTCCATTGTTATCTTCCATAACAACTTGAGATTCTCTCCGATAAGAGAAAATTTTAGCTGAAATGTCTGGATAGTCACCAAAAGAAACTTCAGATTTGAAAATGTGCAGTACATGTTATGTTGGTTAGTTACATAAATATTCCATACGGGGAACAGAAACATGATGACATGACTTACAGAACTAACTAACTAACAGAGAGATTTCAAATTGCAAATAATTGTAATTTATGAATGATCTGCAGGGTAATAAATATTTGAAGAAATTAATAAATTTTGAATAGTGAATATTCACTTTTGAACTGTAAAAAATTAATGGTCTGTTTAAAGACAATTCAAACCAGGGGGCAAAAGCAAAATTAATCAGTTTATTCATTATAAATTACACATTTGCCTCTAATTTTCTTTGGGATTTCATATGTCTGGTGAGTATAATACTGTCAATGAATTTTAATTTCCACATACAAGTTGCCCAAATGTATGACACTAAGTGTTTGGTGAATAAGTGAAGAGAAGATTGTGCAATGGGTGGACACAGGAATAGAGTCAGAATTCCTAGGTTCATTTCTTGTATCTGGCTGGTGACTGTAGGCAAGCAACTTAATCTCTATGCCTCATTTTCCATACTAGTAAAATAGAAATAATAAACCCCTGGACTTACAAAACTGACCCAACGCCTACTAGTCCAATAAGAAAGCCAACTGTTCTCAGGGCCTATCAATAATGTAGATGGTTCTATTGCTTGTTTCTCTTGAGAGAGAGAGAGATATGGTTCAAATGCATGTCATTCAGCTGGGAGTATATCGGTGTAGCTCCACTTGAATGGAGTTTGCATGGTTATACACCAGCTAAAGCTCTGGCCCACTGTACCTAGGTTAGTTCAAATCAGGAGAGCCCATTAACTTCTTCAGATAAGCTGCTTTAGTTTTTACCAACGAATACAATGAGGTTCCCATAAAACTGTTCAAGAATAGAATTCTCCCTAGGGAGTACTATTTTTCTTTATAAATAGTTTGATCGTGATCATGCTGGATACCAAGCAATTACCTTGTATAGCACTGTCAATTATTTTAACTATATGCTATATATTATACCCATATTTTTTTCCTTTTTAATAGAAAGACTTTTTCCCTTTCAGTGAAGAAAGTAATCAAAACCAGCTCTTGTGGAGAAAATAAAAGGGCCAGTGATTAATAGATAATTCCAGTTCTGTTTTCTTCCTCTTATATTTATTTTTGATAAGGGACTCCATTTTTAATTTAAAAGAAAATTAAAATGAAGTTAGTGGCCATGCAGGTTAAAAATGGATAGTCCTAGCATTTAAAAAAAAATACTTACCATGGTAAATGTGGCTCCTCAGGACTCTTGCCTCTGCATATTCACACATGTGAGGTATTACCCCCCCTCCCCCAAGTGCTGGGAACTTTCTGGAATGCACTACCTGTCGGAACCACTTGACAACATCTTCAGGCACTAAGCATTCGAAGCTAAGGTTAGAGAGAGGCATTGTGGGCCCAACCACTTCAATCCTGTTTCTTAAACCTAAGAGTTATATGAGAGTAGATCCTTAAAAAATAAGGGAAGGCAGGTGGAGAGCATGCATACATGGAGGCAACGTTCTCAAAGAACCACAGTTACTATGTTAAGTAACCTTTATCTTCTTCAAGGTTACCTCTGCATATTCTTGTTTGTGGTTGTCTAGTGAGCAGTAAAACATCCAGGAAAGTGGGCTGAGGAGCTCATATTAAAAGTCATTTCAGCCCTGGATTGTTCTAGGGGAACAAAATTCTTTGGTGCTGAAGGAGTCCCCAGAGCTTACTGAGCACCTGATCAAGCATTCTCAAATATTACTGTCAAGCATTCTCAACCAGAACTGGACTCAGTGGCTGCCCCTTATTTCTTTAGCTGGTCAAACTAAAACCTGGATCCTAATACCCTTGAGAACTGGGGAAGTTTGTGTCTGAAGTTTGCAGCTTGGGCTCATCTCTAATTCTCTCTAAATCACTTTAAATTCACCAAGCTAATGAAAATGCAAGAAAGGAATTTTGGATATAAAACCAGTCATGGGTCTTGTTCTTGCAATGCAGTCCACTACTGTGGAGCCTTTGCCCCTGCTAATGGTGAGCTGGGGTCTGTATGGGTGAAGGGATCTGCGTAGCAGATTGCATTGTGGGATAAGGGCCTTGAGCAGTACTGTAATATTAAATCAGGAAAAACTGTGGCAAATTTTTTCCTGGTTTGGAATTACAGTATTGTTCAAGGCCCTGATCTCACAATGCAATTTGCTAGCCCAGACCCGTTCACCCATACGGATGCCAGCTCAGCATTAGCACTGACAAAAGATCCATAATGGGATTGTGTTGCTGGAACAGACCCCTGACTCTTTCTAGGAGAGTACTTTTCTAATTCCCCTTATATCCCATTGGAAAGCAAAGCCTTGTGGGTAATATCTAAATTGCTCAGTAAAACAGAATAAATGTTAGCAAATCAAAGCTGCTAAAAGACTTTTACAATCATTCTACCAAGGCTGAAGTAGCAATCTTTCCAGGTCAGTGAGTATCTAGTCTAAGTCCCACTGAGTCTTCCTAGATTAGTAAAAGTATGTCCATACTCTTTCCAGGTCAATAAAAGTATTTCAAGTCTCTTAGAGTCTCCCCAGGATGTTGGAAAGACAGTTTAAGCCAAATTCAGTCAGGTTCTGTTTCTTCTAGTTGAACTATTCCAGTATGCATAGGCTTTTATTAAGTCCTTATAGGTGTAAATTGGAACTACTAAAAGGTAAAATGACATCTCTTCTGGGAAGAAAAATACTCTCTATGCCCTGGAAGAGTATAAATAGGAAAACAGGTTTGCAAAGTCTAACAAGCAAAGTGATAGCTTTGTAAAGACCAATTATTCTGAATAAAAGATGAACAAGATACAGGGTTATGAGAAACTTTGTTTCAATCAAATATTCATTTCTCTTTTGATGTGCAATACCCCGGAACTAATATGCTACCTGTGCATTAAAATGGTTGTTATTTAACAGCTAGTATTTTTTGAGGGCTCTCTAATTTGTGAAAATGAGGGACCATTTTCAAAGTAATATTCCTGAAGATTGCAATCAACTACAATAGTGTGTGGGCGTAATACATGGTCATCTTGAACAGTCCTTCCCCTCCATCCCATCCCACAGCACTTCTTCTCTAATTAGGGGTTCATTATTATTAAAATTGCATTTTACGTGTTCTGATGCATTTAAAATAACTGGTCTTTCATTCAGTCAGTAGTATAAGTGGCATTTCACCATATCAGAATTCACTGCAAAGACTTCACTCTGCGCATGTAATATATATAAAATATGCAACCTTATAAATACAGCTTTCTATAGGTGTGAGACTACATGGAGTTAATAATTGTCTTGAACACCATTACAAATTTATCCTCTTGCTGTTCACACAAATACTAGATTGCTTTGATAGTGCTTCTGATATTGTGGAAACCATTTGATACAGAGCAGTGGTATTGAGAAATATGGTATTACTGAAAATTAAGACTCAAATGAAGATGGAAGACAAACACAGCTAATACCTCTATAGGAAGAAGAGCTTATAGATATGCAACCTTGTTCAGATTGTGGATTATATTAAGAAAGCCAGATACCAAAGAACTAGTGGGTGCAGCATGAGGACATTGGGGTTCAGCCACAGACTTCCTATATTATCTTGAGCAGCTCACTTAATCTCTCTGTGTCTCAGTTCCTGATCTGTAAAATGGGCATAATACTTTATCCTGACAGTACTCATATGATTGTGAGGCATTCTGTTACCTCAGATGGTGAGGGCCATGTAAGTAGCTAGGCAGGTAGATAGCTATGGAAGTACTATGAGGTACATGAAAGGAAATTGGAAAACTGAAGATTGTAGTTCTAGAAGGGGAAAGGGTTATCATGAAATATCGTACATAGCTACTAGCATTTAGCCACCCATTAGAGTCCAAACTACTGCACTTGAACATATACTATCATTCCTGTGTCAACGCAACATATGACCCCATGACTAATATAGTAATGAACACTTCAAAGTGACTGAAGAGTATAAATGGCAAGAATTAACACAGAAGTGGGTATTATGATATTAGAA
Source organism: Eretmochelys imbricata (assembly GCF_965152235.1). NCBI lineage: Eukaryota > Metazoa > Chordata > Testudines > Cheloniidae > Eretmochelys > Eretmochelys imbricata. The sequence continues at coordinate 92,379,200 of NC_135576.1, forward strand.
GCTGGTAGATGCAGGGTTGCAGCGAAGGGAGAGATGGAAACAGACACAAACACAAGATCTCTAAAAATGTAAGCACTTAATTCTTACGGTTTTTTGCCCACATAAGCAATGCGAGTTGTGCTCTTAGATCTAGGTATGTTCTAGCCCATTGCTTTTTGACTTTGAGTGCTTAATTTGAGTGCTTGACTTAGCCAACTTTAATAACAGTGGAGTCACATGTTGGGGTGGCACTGCCCTCTTTCCTTGGTTCAGTGACAAGTGGGGAGACAATGAGGATGCCAACAGCTTCCCAAACCATGCCTTGGGGTAGAATTAGCTTCCTTGCTCCTGGTAAGGGGGAGAAGGAGGGATCAGAATCTGCAATGGCTCAGGTGGGATAGAGAATAAAAACTTTGCAGCCCTTTCTGGGCTTTGTTGGATCCCTACCATGGGGTTGCTTAGCAGTGACTCTGAAATTTCTGTCACCCCAACTTAATTGTCCTCTGCTCATGCCAGGGCAGTAAAGCAACGTTGTCCTTGTGAAACTTCTGTTTGAGTGATTTGCTTCTGGAATTTCCTGACTTAAGGCTTGTTCGAAAGCCTATTGAAACCAAAGGGGATATATCCATTGACTTCTGTGGACTTTGAGTCAGGCTTTTTGAGTGCTTGATTTCTTGTTATATTCATGCTACTTTTTTGCATAGATCTGACTGCTCTTTGAAATCACACTCATCTAAGCATCTGCATACAAATGGAAATTGATAGAAGTGGGACTCTTCCATTTGCTCGGTAGCATAACACTTTGCCACAATAGTGTACTCCATGACACATACCACTATAACCCTTGAATTCCATTCTAGGTGAGTGAAGATGTGGATCCTGAATCTCAAAATTTATCAGTGGAAGAAACTCAGGAATATCTTGCTGTGAACCAACTCTGACTAGGATTCTACTACTATATTGTTCAGAAAAAAAAATAGCTTAATATCCTTTTACTGCATTCAAGCAGAACTGTCAGTGCACACCAAGCAGAATAAAATGCACAAAAGATAACATTCAGAAAGAACATCGATAATATTAGAGAAAAATGTGCCCTCTGCCGGAATGTACACATCTGATGGTGGGCACACAAGTGAAATCCACAGAATTGCTTGGTAATCCCATTTTCTCTTACAATGATTATTCAAAAAAAGAAAAGGAGTACTTGTGGCACCTTAGAGACTAACAAATTTATTTGAGCATAAGCTTTCGTGAGCTATAGCTCACTTCATCACAGCTGCTACTCTGAAACCAATGATTATTCAGATGCATTTCGTTTCCAAGTCGCATGAAACTATTCCCAAGGAGTTATATCAGTACAGGAATGGCTGAGTGAGTTTCACTAAAACACAAATCTGCTTGTTTATGGCCATGACTACTGAGTAGCAAGAACACAAGTGGTGATTGTTACTCCATGAGATGTCCACTGGAATATATAAAATAATTGGGCCACCCAGCAACTGCCATAAAACTGGTGGACCTGGCCTCCTACCGCGGACAAATCTTTGGGTGGTGTGAAGCTGTGGTATTGGCTTCTCTGGCAGCCTCTTTATTGGCCCATGGTGCAGACTGTGTGGCTAGAGAGAGGGGCATGGCTGAGGTATCCCTTCATGCTTGTAATACTTTGCTGCCTTATCGGTCCCAAGGGTAGCTAGCCCAAATAAGAGCAAACTGAAGGATACTCTGTCTTGCACCATGAATTTATGTATTCTTGGACATGCATTTTCTGAATAATTGTAAAGGTACAAGCTGTGTACACTTCTATCACTTCAATGCGATGCCACCAAGTGTCCTTAGGCATTCATGCTCTTTCATTTCCCTTTTTAAAATACTACGAATCGCTGAAAATATTAGTTATAACTAGGAGTTTCTGTCCATTGTAATTAATGGAAAACACATTGATCCATAATTATCCCTGTCCTAACAGATAAAGCACAAGATGGGGGATCAATTGCGGTCTACTACAGACCACTAAATCACACTAGCTAATAGGATTACCGGTTCCTTAAGCAACTGTCCATAACGTGTAAAGAAAAAAAAAGCTGCATTATCATGGGGGACTTCAAGCTGAGTGACATATGCTGGAGGTCTCATGTGGCCAGTACTGCTATTGGAAAACTCTGTCCAGTTCTGGTGCTGAAAAATTGGAGAGAGCTCAGAGAAGAGCCCAGAGAGTGATTAAAGGATTGGAAATCATAGTGATAGACTCAAGGAGCTCAATCTATTTAGTTTATCAAAAAGATTAAAGTGTGAGTCTTTATATGCCTTTAAGTGGAACAGAAATTTGATCAGAGGGCTTTTCAATCTAGCAGACAAAGGTATAACAAGATCCAATGGATGGAAGCTGAAGCTAGGCAAATGCAGACTCAAGATGCAGATTTGTAACAGAGAGGGTAATTAACTATTGGAACAATTTACCAAGAATTGTGATGGATTCTACATTGCAGGCAATTTTAAAATCAAGGTTGGATATTCTTCTAAAAGATATGCTGTAGATCAAACAGGAATTAATTAATGGAAGTCCTCTGGCCTGTGTTATGTGGGAGGTCAGACTAGATCATAATGGTCCCTTCTGGTCTTATATCTGTGATGAGGTATCAGCCCCACACAGGATTGGAAGGGGCTAAGGTGGCAAGATAGGCCTATTAACTCCACAGGCTTCACCTGGAGGAAGAACCAGGGTGCAGGGAATTGACTGCAAGCAGGTGCAGCTGTGCAGGAACCGATGGGGGCCTATAAAATCAGAAAGCTGGAAAAGGGCAGTCACTCCCTGGAAAGAGAGAGTAGTGCTCAGAGGCTACAGAGATGTATAGGCTTTAGGCAGTTGCTGGAAGGAGGGTTTAGATCTGGTACATCCAGAGCAAGGAGGGGAACCAGGAAGCAGTCCAGGGAAGTAGTAGAGAGGGCCGGGAGAGTAAAGCCCAGAACTGCTAGGTTGAGGGTCCCTGGACCAGAACTTAGAATAGAGGGTTTGCTGGTGTGCTTGCACTCCCCTACCAGTCACTGAAGGGGTGGCACCTGAGGTGGTGAATGGAAAGACTGCATAGGACTGTTGAAGGAAAAACTTTGATGTACTCCAGTAGGGAAGAATGCTGAGTGACCTGGCCAGAGGACTGAGTCATGTAGAGAATGTTGCAGTCCCTGAGTGAGAAAGGGGCTGCAAACCAGAAAGCATGATAGAGTGATAGTGTGCAACTGTGGGAATGGGTGTTGTCCTGATTAGCGAATCCCTCGAGTGGCCTGGAGGAGGCACCAAACTAGCGGTGAGTGGTGCACCCTGTCACATACACTATAAATAATTTTCTTAAAAGCTGCTAGACATGTGTTTAGGTACCTGCCTGATCCTTTCAAAACTCCTGGGCACCCTACAAGTCCTACCGATCTCTGTGAGTTCCCATAAAATTGAAAATGGGAAGTTTCTATCAGGTGCTCTTTTCTGCTTCAGAGGTTTGTTGATCTGTAGAAATGACATACAGTAAGCAGTGCAGTCCATCAAGTACATAAAAGTAAACTGAAGAAAGTATAGGAATATTTGGAGAGCCCTACCTCTGACACCCAACTTCCACTTTAGAAAATGTTTTACCATCTGTAGTGAATGCAACCACAGTGTTGACACCAGAGAGATGGTATTTCACATATTTGTCTCTGTCTTGTTTTAAAAGCAAAGTTCAAAATGGGAAAACTACATTGCTGAATTTTAATAGCAGTGCTATGTTGGCACTGCATGCACAAACGTTACTATTGAATAATACAGGGCTGTATGTTTCCCTTTACTCTGGGATTGTGGGGAGTAACATGGATCAGGATGAGGTAGAAAAGCCCACACAAGATAAGAAGGGGGAGTAGTAACTCCACAACGTTCATAGAAGCTCTTTGCCTTAATATGTGCCATGCAGATGGGGCTCTTTGGTGAGTGAAGTGCAAGGCTAGAGACTATTCAGTCTTGGTAGCATCTCCACTGGAGAAGCATGCGTTTGTGTGTGTTTGTTTTTTTTTTAAATTTTCCATGTATTCTACTTTTAGGATCAGCATTAGTTTTCATTCTGCTCTGTATGTTTCCTACAGAAAGGATTGAGAGCAAACAAAATTTCATCATGAATTTCTCTTTGTTGTTGTTTGGATTACAGTAGTGCCATGGGCTTCAAGGATGACAGCCCCCTAGAGATTACATGACGAGTAATAAATATAGTTCTAGGTTCATGGCAAGGTGTTAACAGGGTGTCATAGTAACGTTAAAATGAGCACATAATGAGCAGTGTTGTTGTAGCTGTGTTGGTCCTAGGATATTGTAGAGACAAGGTGGGTGAAGTAATATCTTTTGGTCCCATAAAAATATTACCTCACCTACCTTGTCTCATACAATAAGCAGTAGTCTCAGGCTATCATGCTATATGAGACGGTTAAGTCTAGACAGCAACATAGAGGGTCAGGCCCTCAGTCCGTGGCTAGTCTGGGACCTGTGGGTTCTGAGCTTCTTTTTCTTTGCTTTTTTTATGCTGTGCAGTTTTTAGAGTCCTTAGAGTTTTGCCACTGCCATGATGCCACATAATTCTTTCCCTTTATGAGAGAATTTACTGGAAATGTTGCAAGGTGAACCTTGCGGGGCTTCCTGAGCCTTCTTACCTGCTCTTTCAGACATTGTGGGACATATAGGATACCCACTCAATCTGCACATAGAGTACCTCCCATACAATGCCTTTTAAAAATGGTCTACCAATTGGAAATTGACTTTTTTGTACAGAGTTTGCATACAGAGTTTTGTCTGAAAAGAAGAACAAATGGGCTGATTGGCTAGTTTGCCTGCTACCACTACTAATCTCAGTGAATTGTAATTAGTATTAAAGAGGATACTTGTAGAAAATGAACTTTAGGTTTTTCCTTTGTGATACTGCTGGTGTTGATAAAATTTCCATAAATTTATAGGAGAGTATTGTACTTAAAGTTAATCTTAAATCTCTGTAGTAGGCTATTGTTCCTTTATTATTAATGCAACATGTTAAAACATACTGTAAAATTCAAGTTGTAGGGACTTCAATAGTTTTGAAAAACAAAGTACCTATGATTGTTGAATAATAAAGTTCTTGTTGTTGTAGACTCAGTACGTATTGTTGGGTGCGGAGTAAGGCCAATCTAGTCATTTAGGGTGAAATTACTTTCAGTTGCATAAAGCAGGAGTAGTCTGACTTTATGTATGGGAAGTGTGGCAGGGTTGGGGAGGTGGAATCCAGCTTCCAACTTAGTGTTAGGGCACAGGGCAACAGTACAGCTACCCTGTACTCCACATATACAGAGGCTCAGTGCCATGGGACATGTACCCTGTGGTCCTTCCCCCTGCCATGTCCTATGAGTCAACATACATATGATTTACTTGAGGTAGCCCACTTATAGGTTTAAGTGACTATTGTGTGGGCCAATCTACGTCGGAATGAGTTTTCCCGGAAGACTACTGCGTGTGTGTGTGGGGGTAACCATGGCCTTAAGCTATTTTTGGACGTGTGTCCATTTCAGTTCAGATACTGAGAATTGGTTTTAGTTTAATTTTTGTACATTTACTTGGGGCTTATTAGATAAGCCTCTGTCAAGGTTCCTTCCCCACTCTGAACGCTAGAGTACAGATGTGGGGACCTGCATGAAAAACCTCCTAAGCTTATCTATACCAGCTTAGGTCAAAACTTCCCCAAGGTACAAAATATTCCACCCTTTGTCCTTGGATTGGCCGCTACCACCACCAAACAAATACTGGTTACTGGGGAAGAGCTGTTTGGAAACATCTTTCCCCTCAAAATACTTCCCAAAACCTTGCACTCCACTTCCTGGACAAGGTTTGGTAAAAAGCCTCACCAATTTGCCTATGTGACTACAGAACCAGACCCTTGGATCCTAAGAACAATGAACAATCCTCCCAACACTTGCACCCCCCCTTTCCTGGGAAATGTTGGATAAAAAGCCTCACCAATTTGCATAGGTGACCACAGACCCAAACCCTTGGATCTGAGAACAATGAAAAAGCATTCAGTTTTCTTACAAGAAGACTTTTAATAGAAATAGAAGTAAAGAAATCACCTCTGTAAAATCAGGATGGTAGATACCTTACAGGGTAATTAGATTCAAAATATAGAGAACCCCTCTAGGCAAAACCTTAAGTTACAAAAAAGATACACAGACAGAAATAGTTATTCTATTCAGCACAATTCTTTTCTCAGCCATTTAAAGAAATCATCATCTAACACGTACCTAGCTAGATTACTTACTAAAAGTTCTAATACTCTATTCCTGGTCTATCCCCGGCAGAAACAGCACATAGACAGACTGAGACCCTTTGTTTCTCTCCCTCCTCCCAGCTTTTGAAAGTATCTTGTCTCCTCATTGGTCATTTTGGTCAGGTGCCAGCGAGGTTACCTTTAGCTTCTTAACCCTTTACAGGTGAGAGGAGCTTTCCTCTGGCCAGGAGGGATTTCAAAGGGGTTTACCCTTCCCTTTATATTTATGACAGCCCCCCTTACTGATCTTAAAGTAAAAATGGACTGGCCCTCTTCATTGTTCACTTGTAGCAAAATTACATGGGGTAGTGCAAGGTGTCCCTACTGACCAGCTTCACTGTGTGCAGGAGCAGAGAGAAACAATCTGAAAGTACTTGGTGTTGTTCAAATACCATTTGTCATTGTTTCTGGAAATAAGTACAAACGGTTCTTACCATATGTTGCTCCAATACACCTTCAATGGCAGAAAAAGACAAAGCAGCTTTAGATCATACTGTAAAGAACAGAGAGTATCTGCAAAGAGGATTCTGATCAGTGGTTTCATAGGCAAGAGGATTTTTTTTTAAAGAAGTAAATAGGTTTTTCCCACCAAAAACAAAGCACGTGGCATAAGTAAGAACAAAATGAGCAAAAATAAGGAGTGGGGATTATTTAAATTTCCTTTAAGATTTCTAGACTATAAAGAGAAAATAGGATATATAGCTAAAATAATAGGATACAAGAAGTATGGCTTGATTTGGAGAGCTGCAGTTGCTCAGTTCCTTTTTGAAATTAAGGCCATTACATGTTAAAATATCCTTTTTTAATATGGAAGTGCCAGAATTACAGATAATATTGTGAGAAATTAAATTTTCTGAACCAAAAACCAACTAAATGCTGAACCAAACAGGTGATGTTATATAAAGTAGGAAAAACGGTAACACTGACCTCAAGATCAAGAAGTTGGTGCTGCTATTGAGAGAGAGAGAATCCTAATAATACCATAGATATAAACATACACAAGAGTGGATTTAGTTGAAGCATAAAAATATTAAAGCTGTAGATAAAATCAATAAATGTACTTTCAACAAAACCTAGATGGGGGAGGACCAAGAGGCAAAAAAATGGAAGTTAAGCAGGGAAGAAAAATTAATCACATCTGTTCTAAGAAAGCGCTTATTCACTCAGAGAATGATGAATGTTTGGGATGGCCTACAGGTCAAAGTTGCTGATGCAAGGACACAGGGGTCATTTTAGAAGCAATTAGATGTAGCTCTCCTGGGAGACTGTGAGGAAACTAACTAAATGGTCTCTCTCTCATTCCAAGTACTTACTGAATCAGGTAGGCTTGCAGCACTGAGTGTGCTGAAGTGCTGCTGTACTGAGAGTTATATAATGCTGCTGCATATCCTCTCTATAGGATGCCAAAGTATCCCCTGTCCAAGAAATAATATAGAGACCCTAAATTACATGGGTTAAGAATTACGAAGTTGCGGTGGACAGAGGCTCCTGGAGCAAGAGAACAATGCATTTCCTGCCACTAAAATTCAAACATATCTATAGGCACAGCAATAAAGGCAATATGAGTGACTGAAAGCTTAATCAGGCTTCCATGATCAAGGGTATAAAATTCCACTCCGGATCTCAGTATAATAGGCACCCTAAGCAAAGCTATTGGTTAGTAGACAGTTCCCAAATAAAACCTGGAGTGTTTGGGGGTGGGGGAAATAATTTTCAGTCACCATGAAACCTAAACATTTTGGAATTTTCAGCAAATTGAGAAGTTGGGAGAACTCCAGCTTCATTTGATCCAAAATGAAACACTTTAAAAAAAATCAGACATCTTTAACCTTTTATTTTAAAAGTAAAGGAAATTTGGAAACTCAGGGTTTGATTCTTAAGGCAATTTCGGCATCGGTGATTAAAAATGTGGTGGTGCTCCTGTCCCCTTATGTTCAATAGCCTGATGGTTAGGACGCTCCTCTGGGATGTGGGACACCCAGGTTGGAATCCCTGCTCTGGAGTAGGACTTGAGCCCAGGTCTTCCACAGTGTAATGTGATTGCTCTAACACAGGGGCTTTCAACCTTTCCAGACTACTGTACCCCTTTCAAGAGTCTGATTTGTCTTGTGTACACCCAAGTTTCACCTCACTTTAAAACTTACAAAATCAGACATAATACAAGTGTCACAGCACACTATCAAAGTAAGTAAAAGTAAAAATTGTTTACTTTCTCATTTTTACTATATAATATCAACGGAATATAAATATTGTACTTGTATTTCAGTGTATAATGTACAGAGCAGCATAAACTAATTGTCTGAAATTTTAGTTTGTATTGACTTGGCTAGTGCTTTTTATGTAGCCTGTCTTAAAACTAGGCAAATATCTAGATGAGTTGATGTACCCCCCGGAAGACCTCTGAGTACCCCCCAGGGGTACACATACCCCTGGTTGAGAACCACTGCTGTAACCACTGGACTACCAAATATGGGGGCACAGTAGTTCCTCTTTCTGTTTTGTGAATGATTCTTAACTCCCCTTGTGAATCTAGCTTGAAAAATTGAAATGTTTCATTTTGAAAATGGGTAAAATGGTTTATTTAGACATTTCCATTGGTTTTTTTTTCTCCCTTCTCCCTCCTCCCCCTGAGTGAAATAATTAGGCAAAATCAACAAATTCTTGAAACATTTTGTTCAATATGAATCTGCATTTTTTTTTTTTTGGTGGTGGTGCTGGTGGTGAGTTTGAGCTGAAAATATTTTCCCAGCTGTAATCCTGAATCAATGCTTAACAAAAGATAAGTGATGGTTCTTCATGGAACTATGTCCAGGCTACTGTGGTTTGGCCTTATACAGGGAATTCTTGAAAGCACAGTCCTATAATAAGCATGTAACGAACATGCAATGACACTTTATAACTGCTTCCTGTCTTCGACTATACTTATATATGATGGTCAAATATTCACCATCCTGCTGAGGCCTAAGAAGGACCCCTGGAAAGACAATTGTTTTACCTTTGGGGCCATCTAACAGATTTTACCAGTGACCCATCAACTGGTAAATTGAAATAGCTACAGCTAAGCTGTCTTGAATTAAGAGGGTATTTGCGATACCAAGATGAAGACCAAACAGTTCAGGTTTAGTCTGGCTAATTAAGAATCCAAAAGTCTGAATAATTATGTAAATTTCTCTGAATTATCTGAAGTTTGCAGTCTAGCATCACAAGTATGGTCCCCTTCCCCAGAACTGGCTTTTGTTCCTCCCACCTAAACAATCTTCTCTTTCTTATACCCCTCTACAAATAGACTTTCCCTCACATTACTTTGCCTTGCCTTATGGAGTACGGAGAAGTCTGATGGCCTTCTGCTTCCCTGCTGCATCTTCATGATGTGGCTAGTTGACCACCTCTCCACCTTATAAGGGGTGATTGGTAGATGCTTTGTTTCTCAATTTAGGATGCCCTCAATTGCAGGGGGAATACTGATCTGCTGGCTTGTCTTCTAGCACATGAAACCCTGGAAAGGTTATTGCAGTCCTTTCTGTTGCTGCAGATGCCAGCCCTTCAGCACTATCAGGGGTGAATTCAAAATTGTCTTGGTTCCAGAGTGTATTTAACAAGTTGTAGAAAGAGCAGGAAGGGATGGAGCGCATTCTGGCCCAGACTGCTACAGGATTGGGGGGAGGGGGCAGGTAACAAGCCTCCCCCCAGAAGGTGAGGATATAGGGTTTTGGGGAACGTATCTCCTATCAAGTCCTGTAAGAGAACAAGAAGTGGAGAAGATCAGGGTTCTCCATTCCACTGGGGATGAGGCCAGAAATCCCCTTGGAGATGTTAGGTACACACAACCCCACTAGAAGACTATTTAAAGAAAGGTGGAAAGGGAGGCTAAGAATATAGGAGAAAAAGTTTGAAAAATATTTGGGCAACTCCATCATTTTGGTAGCTTGATATCTCAAAGGGCTCTTATTTGTCACACTCTTTTCATGTTAATATAAGAAAACTTTCACAGTCAAAATTATGTTCACTTTGAATAAACATATCAATAAAAGTTCCTTGGATGGGAGCAGGGAGCCTTATTTTTCAAAATGGATAATAGTTCATCTCTAATTTGTACAATAAAATGTAAAGGTTTTCTATATCCAACCCCTGGGTGCCAGTCAGACTGGATCTTTCACTGTTGTCATGAATATTCCTGTATGTGTTACAGTAACTTATCAGGAACTGCTGTATAAAAAGGTTCATTAGAGCTGTAGTGAATAATGGATACTTACTGATCTGTGAGCAGCCTAAGTGCTGTTTCTTGACTGTTTGCTTAGAAATATTTCTTTAAAACATACCCATTGCGTTGCGCCAAGTTACTGCAGGTCGCATTTCATTGATAACGATGTGTATGCAGGCATAAAACTGTGCACTCTCTAAAGAACTGGTAGTCATTGTCTCTTTCACATAAAGAGACCAGGCAATAAAGTAATTAATTGCAAATAACAATTTTCTAGCTACCTAGAAAATGTTGGTATTCTTTACTCATATCTTTTAAAAATATTCTTGTCTATAAAAATAGACAAAAATTGGATCAATGTGTATATCAGACATACTGCTGAATTGAAACAGAACAGTAATCATTTTAGCCTTTGAGTGAGACTATAAAAAGCTGTTGAACATTTCTACAGACTGAACAAAGGGTTCATTTTTCTTTGATTATAGGGAAAAATGATGATGATTAGCAGCTCAGGACAACTTTATATTTAGCTTTGATTTGGTTTTTGGTGCCTCTTGAAAATCTCTGAAGGAGGGTCTGGAATTTTCTGGGAATAAAATGTTTGTTGTAGCTGACTTTTAAGGGAAGACCTCTTGACTGCCAACAGATTTAGCATTGTAGTATTTGCAACATACTTACTTTCCTTATTGATAAAGATTTTTAAAAAGTGGTCTCCCATTTTGCACTTGCAAATAACTGAGGGTGCAAATTTTGTAAGCACAATTGATTGTGAACTAAAATTCCAGGCCTGATCTTAATTCTACTCATAAGTCAGACATTAAATGACACAATTAGCACCTGCATTCAGTTGTGTGGAAATACTGCACACAATTATTTGTAGGTGCAAAATAGCAGCATAGGAGAGGTTTCTTTAATTAAAAAACAAAAAACAAAACTTAAAACAACCCTTTGATATTTATAGATCTTCAGAGTGGGGAGATTTTTAAAACTTGGCTTGGTAACTTTGAACACATAGCACTCCTTCTGGAGTAAGGTTAAACATTAAAAATAAGATAGTTGTCCACTTTAAAATGCTTCAACTTCTCTCATTGGTCTTGGAACCTGCTGAATTATCTCATGTCCAGACATGGGTCCTGTCCCTACAGGTTGATGTATTTCTATTGGTCCCTATCCCTGTAGTATCTGTGTGCTATGCTGTGCAATCTGGTAGAAAACTTGCTGATTCCCAAATTTAATGGTTCTGACCACCTACACAAGATATGCTTGGAGGTCATTTGATCACTGCAACGTTATTGATCTGATAAAGCTTTCTTAATTAATCAGACCTCCAAATATGTTTAACAGACACTTTTGTTTCCAACATAATGTGAAGTTAATAAACTAAGGCTATGTCTACATGATGAGCTAGGGGTGTGATTCCCCTGCTCATGTACACATACACTAGTTCTCATTCAGTACATATCCACCACCTGAACCAGTGCGTATATACTCATCATGGGTTAGCTGTACCTCTGCTTCTGCTACACATGCTACTGTGACTACACTCCTATTTAAATTTGCATTAGCTTGATGAGAGCTAACCCATGTATGTGAACATAAGCAGGGGAATCACACCTCTAACTTGTAGTGTAAATGTCAAGCTAAACCTGGGTAAGATTAAAGTGATAGTCAGGAGAGGGAACAACTTGAATTAGCTGTAACACTGATCTCCCTTCCCATCAAAAGCATCTGCCCTCCTTATACCAACCACACGCCAAAGTGCTGTGAAGCCACAAGGTTCTGCTGGACTCATCAATAACTATATATAACCACTAGGGACAATGGCAAGAATGCCTGAACACCTTCAGCAAGCTGGGAGACTTCACCATCTGAGAAAGAGAAGTGTCCCTAGTGATCCAGTCTAGACTGTAACTCAGTGTTGGGGGATTAAGATGGGAGTAGGGCTGGTCAATTTTCTGTTCAACTTTTATGTTGGCATTTTCGTCCCCAGAAATAATTTGCTTTCCTTGAAAGGTTCTGATTTTTTAGTATCTGAACCAAAAACCTGAACACTATGCATTTTTTTTAATAAAAGAATCAGTTTGGGAACTTTGACTTTTTTTTGATGAAAAGTCATAATTTTCTACTGCAAGTTTCAATGACGGTTGGGTGGGGGTTTCTGTTGAAATTTTGCACAAAAAAATTCGAGTTTTCTTACCAACTCTGTGCTGAAGCAATGCTGAGACAGAAGCTTATTCTGAAGCATCTGGAACTGTCCATTGTCAGACAGGATTCTGGGTCAGATGGACCAGTGCCTCTGACTCAGTGTGGCCATTCTTGTATCTGCCTTCTCTTCATGATGGACAGTTGCTGTGAGGCTATCATTCCATGCTCAGAACCTTCCTATGGCTCTCAGTCCACTTTTGTTGCAACTTCAGGTCCTTATTCTTGTTTCTTAAAGCCATCAGTGCCAGGACTTAGGTACATCAGTGACCACATCCTTATCCAAGACCCTCCAGAACCACTCTGTTCCTCTGGAACAGTGCTAACTAAACCTAGGATGAAGCATGTGAGAGTTGACACAAACTGTGGAGAGTCCCCAAGGACCATTCTGACACTTCTAACTCACTAGTGAATAACTTCCCAAATGTACTTCCTTCTCTCGAAATTGGTCCTGAGCACTATATCTTGCCAAACCTTTTAATACACTTGTGACCGGGTGCCTCGAATGGACCACACTGAGAATGCCACAGTCAGGACGAGCAATTCCCAAAATTGGTGATTTATTCTGTAATTAGATTTGCCAAAACAGTAATAAAGAAACTTCTGTAGCACCACATTGGTTAACCAGAAGCAGTCCTCTTTAGGCATTCCAGCCTTTGGTTCCCATCCAGACAAACAGGTCTAATATAGCGAGAGGTTACTGGAAACCCAATTCATCATACTTAAGGTTCTACCACTCCCAAAGGATCAGACACGTATGCCCCAGGTCAATATACATATTTCATATCTTATCCAAATATCACACTGTCAGCCAATCCTTAGTAAACTAACTGAAGATTTTCTTCATTAAAGAAAAGAAGAGTTATGGAATATTTAAGGAATAATACATACACCTGATTTTCAGTGTTCATAGATCAGGATCATAGCAGTGATGAAATAGACTGCTGGCTTGCAGAAGTCTCTCTGGTAACTTCCAAAAGATTGGAAGGTCCTCAGTCCATAGTTCAAAATATTCCTTTTAGTTGTAAATCCGCAGTCCAGAGAATTGGAGATGTCTCAGGTGTCTTTTATATCATCTGCCATGTGCATGGAAATTTACTGTCCTAAACAAAGCCCACAGCCCCTGTGTAGGGGAAGGTATAACAAAGATGGCATCTGAGGGCACATGTCCATATCACATGCCCTTATACGTTTTGCTGAATCACAGGGGCGGCCATTGGCTCCTTGTTGTCTGAGGCGACCTTAGGAAGAGCTGTCCGGAGAGTTGATTCTTCTAAATGGGCCATCCAACTTGAATAGTCCATTCACAATGGGCTATTGAGACTAAACTACCTTGTGGCGGTCACCCCAAGAACAAACACATTTGAGATATAAATACATAGCCGATATTCATAACTTCAGGTACAGTAATATTCATGGATTTAACCAGGATAATCATACTTGACAAATTGCAACTTTTCCGTTGACACCTTACATGCTATATTTTGTATAAGATTTGTTGCAATTTTATTAGAGGTAACAACAATAAAAATGGTCTCCTTCAATCATACAGCATCACAACACCTCATTCGGAATGTCTAAGACAACCCGTTTCGTAGGGAAGACACTGAGAAAAAGCATTAGAAGAAACTCACCTATTGTCTAAGTTTCATATCTTCATGCCTTTTAAAGATTTTTAGAGGTAGGGTCAGAATCAGGCATATAAAGACTTAATCATATGTATGAAGTAGCTACTTTCTATGTTTAAATAAGTGCAGCCAGAGAGAAAATCAAGAAATCATCTGAAATGGGCAATTGTTGTTTTTGTTGGTCAATGGGTCAAGCACAATCTTTCATACCCCACAGTGGGACTGTAGAATAGGGGCAACAAATTCTGCAGCAAACCCCACTAAACTCTGCAGAAATATTAATGTAGTGTATCTCTACAATGTACCCTTCATTCCCATCCCTAAACATACACATGACTTTGGCTCATAGTTGAAAATACTCACTGCTATACAATTAATCCATTACTATTTTCAGTAATGATTATTTTTTATTTCTCCCCTGCTGCCCACACCACTTGCATTCTCCAGATAGCGCAGCTCCATGGGCCTCAGTAGTTACAATGGTGTCTGAATAGATGTTAGAATTAGAGTTGCCAACCCTCCAGGATTGTCCTGGAGTCTCCAGGAATTAAAGATTAGTCTTTTTACTTCAAGATTGTCATGTGATGAAACCTCCAGGAATATGTCCAATCAAAATTGGCAACCCTACTTAGAATAGAGTTTCCCTGTCACATTCATGCCACGAAAGGAGGAAACTTGTGGTCAGCTCAGAGGTTCATCATCTCAGTTCCACAGGCCTAGGCTGCTATTCTGTCCTCTAGGCACCCTAGCTGCACAACATGCACTTCTCCCTCCCTCCGCTCTGTGGCTGTGACCTGGACTCTAGCTCCCTAACTCCCCTCCTGCCTATTTCTCTAGAACAGTGAAAGGATCATGCCATTTAATTCCGCTCGTGGGCAAAAATGCAGAGCCAGAGGCAGGCCCCAGTGGGGCAGGAAGATGAAAAGCAAAATGCCAGATGCCTGGCTGCAGCAAAATATGGAATTCTGTAGCAAAAATGCTACACTCTGAAAATCTTGGAAGTATATCAGATTCCACTGACACACAATGTTGTAGTCCTGAGTGAGATGATGGAGGCAGTTTGCAGGCTCTTACAGACTCAGATGTACACAGGTTTACACTCAGTTCATACTTGCTTGGGCTAGAAACTTAATTCTGTTTTTAATAAAAGCTGAGATCCTGGAATAAAATTCTGCTTCAGACTCCATGGTCGTGGAATATGTGGGTAACACACAGTCACCTTGTCTTGAGTGTGTGCCTTTGAGCTTTTTATTTTTAGTTTGAACAAGGGGTGAGGGGGGGAACCCTTAGCTATCTGTCTCTTTCCACAAGCGTTTCCAAGGTTACACTTCACTGGTATTCTATGTGAAGATAGCAATAGGGGAGGGTCAAATTTAGTAAGAGGCATGGATGAAGAGCCTAAATCAGACACAGCTCAGATCCACTACTGCAAATTAAAAATCCACTCTAGTGTAGGAGAGCAGAGAAAAGTCTGAGCTCTGTCGGCATCCAGCCAAGGAAGTAAATATTAATGCTTTTTAATGCGCTAAAATGTTTAATGTCTAGAGGGGTAATCCCATAGACACCAAGCTAATCCGGATCTTTGAGTCTGTGGATAGATTGCATGAACTCAACAATGGTGTATGAATGTATTTTAAGATTAGGAACTGCATCCTTGCTTACTGGGAATATCTAGTAGACCCAAAAGCTTTTCAGATCTCAGAGCAATTAACTGAGCAGCAGTATGATTGTTTAATTCAAACAAAAACAGTTTGAGCTATTAGTAAAAGATTATAGGTTATGAATAGAAAGATTTGGAAGCAAAAAAAAAACAAAACCATCAACTAAAAGGAGTCCAAATGGAAAAGATGAAAGGTTACAGTAGGAATTTTTGGAATGTTCCACTTCGTGTGGAAATAAAATGACCTATTTATTATTGCTGTTGTAAAGGTAACAATATCAATTGGCTGTTTCAACCTGAGCGTGGTGACTTGCTCCATGTTTATTAGATCAGGGATTTCCTATGTAACCTGAAGATTGTTGTTTTCAACTTGCTACTGACCTGTGTAGAAATACAACCAGATGATGACACACGAATGCTGTAAATAGGGATTTGTTTGGACATTTGATTGTATTTTTGAACCAATCCTGCTGAGTAAATTGAGGCGCACTATCAGTGGTCACCAGAACTCCGGATTGGTCTGTTTAGGAATTCTCCCAATAGTGTCCTTTCCCTGTGTTGAATATTCCCCTATAGAGGCCATACCTAATGACTATCAAATAATGATGACATTCATCCAAATCCAGTAGAGAATATAGCAAGGATTGTCAAACAGTGCTAAAAAAAATAAAACAAAAAAATAACAGGAGGAAGATTTGAACAGTTTAATGGGACTTTAGATTCTGTATGTAACAAAACTAAAGAGGCTTGATGGGGACTGATGGGCAAAAGAGTTGCTAGAACTAGGCCTAATAAAAAATGAAGAGATCTCAGTTGCTTTTGTACTCCAGCATGACGAAGTTTTGGGAATACTAATTGCTCTCTGAATGCAAATGTTTGCTATCTAACCTATAAGGTGATGTATCTTTAAGCAGGTTTTTGGTTGTGTATCGTATGTAAAGACATGTAAAATATTTCTAAGCCTCCGAAATGGTTCTAGTCATACATGATGATATAGAGACACAAATAGTACAGTGGTGACTTGTTACTCTCCCAAGCAAACAGTGCCATAATTGCACTGAATAGCAAAGGCCTGCTTTTTTCCAATGGATATTGACCATTGGCTCCTGATACTTTAAGTCTCTTAATGAACTTCTGGAAGGTGCTCAGTACCTTAGTGATAGGTACGGTATAAGAACTGGAATAGAAATCCTGTGACCCTTTGTCATGAGTGACATTTGGGTGCATTGTTCAACTAATACACACAATCCTGTAATCTCATATATAGAATAAATGAAAATCTGTCCAAAATTATGTGGGGTGTTCTTTACTTGATTTTTTTTTTTATTCTTGAAAAAGAGAGTCATAGGGTGTGTTTAACCCTACAAATTGATTATTAAAGTACTTGTTGGGTAAAAGTGTATAATGTGGTCTGAGAAGATTCTTAACTTGGATATTGAACAATGAATAATACAAGTAAACTTAGGCCAATTTCGTTACTGGCTAAAATACCCATATTAGATTTTTAACCTCAATTTTATCCTGTGAGTGGAATCTGTATTTTTTTCATACGCTACTAAAATACTTTTACAGTTCAAAGTTAGCCTTTTTAACACAGTATATTTGAGTTAGTAAAATGTTGCGCAGATCAAATCACTTATTTTGTTGCCATTTTTGTATTTCATCATTTCACTAAGAAGTCTATAACATCTATTTCTAATTAGAATAAAGTTGTGGTTTTTTTAATACCTAGGACAGTCTGCTCTACTTTTTTACCAAAAGTTGCAACATAAACACAAAGTTTTGTTCTCTGTTAAATGATCGCAGTTTATACTTGCACAGTGTTAATGGCTGTTACTTGCGCACATCAATGAAAGAAACGAGTTTATGCACTTGATTTGTTTTTTGTGCAGCAGAACAAGGTCATGACTAGATAAGGAAAAATCAGATCCTGAAAAGACTAATGCATCTAAATAATTTTATACCATATTTCTGAGCAGCTTGCCCCCCCCCCCATGGGAATTTTATTTAAATAGGAACATGGAAATGCACTGTTAGCAGTAGCATCAAATTTCAAACTATAGTTTGCACAAGTGTAGTGCTAATTTAGAAATGTGTTTAAGGGGAAAGATATCTGCAGTTTGTTTAAACCAGTAGCACAGGATCATTTTAACCCAGCTTTCAGAGATCTTTCTCAAACATGAGTTGTCAGGTATGATTTATTTAAGGCAATGAAGTTAGATTATTGAGTTGAACAATAACTGTTTTGGATTCTAGCCAAGCATTCAGAGAAAGTGACTATCTAATGAGGCTGGATAACTCACAGGGATGAATAATCCAAAAGCCTTGAGATGAAATTAAAATAGTTTAAAAAAAACACACAAACCTCCTTTCCTACTTTATTTTGTGAGTTATGAGCAACGAACCTTATAAAGTCCCTAAAAGCTTTCTCTGAAATAATCACCAAGAAGATGTGAATCTGTGTTACTGGCTGGAGCTTGTACAAAATATTGAAATGTGATCAGTAATTGATTTTATCAACTTCTAGATGTTCTGATTTCTAGTTTCCTAGTCTCCTCAAATTGTTACTTGTGTTTGAGTGCCAGTCACACCATTTACAGGGTTGTTGAAGTGACTTTGAAGAAGTATTTTATTACAACTGAATGATTATTCAATCTGAAGAATATTTATATATTACTGATCCTATTTTTTTTTCATTTTGCATACTGTGTGGCTGGGGTTGTATTGATATTTTTGCGTTCAGGACAGAAATGAACAGAATATTAATGGAAACTCCATCCTCTGTTTAGAAAAGTAATAAACATACTTCTCAGGATTTTATTTAAAGTTTAGTAAAAAAAATAAATTGGCTATTCCATAGTATGAAGCTTCAACAATTGTGGGCCTGAAACTACAAATGCTTATGCACCTGACTAATTCTACTGATGGATGGCGCTGCTGCTCCATTGATTTCAGTGGGGCTCCTCTCATGGGTTAAGTTACTTATGTGGATAAGTGCAGTGCCTGGCTCTATGATTGTTCTTGTTCATCAGTTTGAAATGTTGCATATTTGGGTACTTTATACATTTACCAGAGTTGTTCCCAAACTGTTAAATGTATAAAAATAAGAGCTGCTGATTTCATCAGGTTTCAGAGTAACAGCTGTGTTAGTCTGTATTCGCAAAAAGAAAAGGAGTACTTGTGGCACCTTAGAGACTCACAAGTTTATTTGAGCATAAGCTTTCGTGAGCTACAGCTCACTTCATCGGAAGTCATTATGCAAGGTAACCTATTTCCCCTTGTTTTTTCCTACCCCCCCCAGATGTTCTTGTTAAACCCTGGATTTGTGCTGGAAATGGCCCACCTTGATTATCATACACTTTGCAAGGAGAATGATCACTTTAGATAAGCTATTACCAGCAGGGGAGTGGGGTGGAGGGAGGTATTTTTTCATGCTTTGTGTGTATAAAAAGATCTTCTACACTTTCCACAGTATGCATCCGCTGTAGCTCACGAAAGCTTATGCTCAAATAAATTGGTTAGTCTCTAAGGTGCCACAAGTACTCCTTTTCTATCAGGGGTTAATAGATCCTGGTTTTCTCCTCACCCCCCTCCCCAACCTGGATTTGTGCTGGAAATGGCCCACCTTGATTATCATACACATTGTAAGGAGAGTGATCACTTTAGATAAGCTATTACCAGCAGGAGACTGGGGTGGGGGGAGAGAAAACCTTTTGTAGTGATAAACACCCATTTTTTCATGGTCTGTGTGTATAAAAACATCTTCTGTGTTTTCCACAGTATGCATCCGATGAAGTGAGCTGTAGCTCACGAAAGCTTATGCTCAAATAAATTGGTTAGTCTCTAAGGTTCCACAAGTACTCCTTTTGATTTCATCAGTTATTTCTAGATGAATATTTGCAGGGACAGTGTTTTGAAGTAGGAACAATCCTTTAAAGGAGAGCGCTATTCAAAAAATTGAGCTACAGTGGGTGAATGTAAAACTTTAAAGTTTGTTCACTTTAAAACGAATGGTTGAGGGCCTTTTACAAATATATGTTCCAGTATGTGTGGTGGTGTTGTATGAAGTGTGGGTAAACCCTGTAGTTAACTTTAAGTGCCTATCACATCTGATTCCAGGTTTTTTTTACTGTCATTGGCTCAAATGTTGAATAGTGGTCACTAGTTTTGGGTGCTCACCTTGAGGCTTGGTGTTTCATCCATTGACTTCCACTGGAGTTGGGAGAATCCAGTATCACTAAAAATCAAACCCTAAGTATACAAAGTCTAGTATCCAAAATTGATGGTTTATTGGGTATTTGAGGACCTTCCCCCTGACTTTAACTCATAGGTTTTTTTTAATTTTATTTGTAATCTAATTTCTGGTGTTCATACCAGTAGTACTTTCTCCTGACAGAGATTTGAGTGTTGCTCTCTGATACGTTATGATGTCTAACGTATTGTATCAGTGCAACTTCTTAGCTTATCACTATTGTATCTTGTGAGGCAGTCACCATCCCACAAGTTCAGCATCTTGGAGTCACTATTACAGGTATTTTAAAATTTGCTTTATGATTCATAACATTATAAATGTATTCAGTTTATGTAAGGATATTAGCAATTGCTTCATCAGGTAAGTGTTGTAATAATAGAAGATCTAGAACTTAGTGCCAAGTAGCTTCTATTAATATTCCAGTAACTTATTTTGTGTTAAGAAAAGGAGTACTTGTGGCACCTTAGAGACTAACAAATTTATTTGAGCATAAGCTTTCGTGAGCTATAGCTCACTTCATCCGCTGAAGTGAGCTACAGCTCACGAAAGCTTATGCTCAAATAAATTTGTTAGTCTCTAAGGTGCCACAAGTACTCCTTTTCTTTTTGCGAATACAGACTAACACGGCTGCTACTCTGAAACCTGTCATTATTTTGTGTTGCAGAACTTTTTGAAAAGTTTTACATTATGGAAGTAATACTTACCTCGAACATAGTGCTTTACAAAGGAGGTAGGCCTCATTGGCCTCATTTTACAAATGGGGAAACTGATGCACATAGAGAAGTGATTTGCCCTCAGCCAGTGGCCAAAGCAGGAGCAAAACCCAGGTTTCCTGAGTCCCAGTCTGTAGCTCTATTTACAGGGTCACAGTGGTTGTCTTGGTGTTCATGTTAGGATTTACTAAAAATAGAATGAGCCACAAATGTTTTCACTTCATCACCTTTTATATGAATTATAATTGGGGTTGGTAGCACTGTCAGTTATTAAGGTGAGTTCCTCTCCACTTCCTGGGCCCAACGGGGGGAGGACACAGAGTACGGAAGAGACATGCTCTCAGGGCAGGTGCTTTGACGTGAACACAGTATGACAAGTGATGAGCTGCTAAAATATTTACAACTGGGTCCCTATAAAAAGTTCTGATTTAAGGTATGTGCCCCAGTATGTATTTTTTGTACCAACAGGGTTACCATATGTCCATATTTTCCATAAATATTTTCCATATTTTACCATACGTCCATACATTTTAAAAATTCCTCCCAGACGGCGATTTAAGAACCAAAAAGCCTGACCTGTCCAGGAAAATCAGATGTATGTTAACCCTGCCTAAAGTTCTTTTTTAAAAAGATGGGCCTGAACTAGAAATGAGCTTCGTTTCACATGCGTGGGTCCCCGCCACTCCCTGGGGGTGTGCTAGGGTGACCAGATGTCCCGATTTTATAGGGACAGTCCCGATTTTGGGGTCTTTTTCTTATATAGGCTCCTATTACCCCCCACCCCCTGTCCTGATTTTTCACACTTGCTGTCTGGTCACCCTAGGGTGTGCACATGTGTGGGTCTCAGCTGCTCCCTGCCCCCCTCATTGAAGCAGGTGTGCAGGGTTACTGCCCTGGGAACTGAAGGGCACCAGTGGACGTGGAGCCAGCTGCAGACGGGGTATGGGGCAGGGCTAGCTGGAGGCAAGGGGTGCAGGGCTGGCTGCGGGCAGGGAAGGGGGTGCGGAGCTGGCTGGAGACAGGAGGGTGCGGGGTTGGCTGAAGGCAAGGGGGTATGAGGCTGGCTGGAGACAGGGCAGGGGCTGACTGGAGGTAGGGGCTGGCTACAGGCAGGGCAGGGGGTGTGGCAGGGGCTGGTGCAAGCAGGGCAGGGGGTGCGGGGGTGGCTGGAGACAGGGGCTGGCTGTGGGTAGGGCAGGGGGTGCGGCAGGGGCTGGCTGCGGGCAGGGGATGCGGGGGTGGCTGGAGGCAGGGCAGGGGGTGGCTGGAGATGGGGGCTGGCTGCAGGCAGGGGGTGCGCGGGTGGCTGGAGACGGGGGCTGGCTGCGGGCAGGGTGGTGGGTACTCATGGGGAGAGCAGCAGGACGCAGCCCAGGCCCAGCAGAGCAGACAGGGACCCACCAGGCAGCAGCGGGAGCTCCAGGGCCAGGGGTCGGGGGAGCAGCAGCAGTAACAGGGCTTGTGCCCAGAGCCAGGCGGCAGCCCACATGGCTCCCGCAGCGCAGCACCCCCGGTGGCCGGAGGAGGAATTGCATCACTTCCCGGCCGGAGCCCATCAAAGCCTCAGCGCTCCCTGCAGGGAAGCGGGTTAACAACTGGTTCTAAAACTGCTTCAAAATTTAACAACCGGTTTGCGCGAACCGGTGCGAACCGGCTTCAGCTCAACACTGAGTATGACCCACAGAAGCCCAGACCTGCACAGCCCCGGGCTGCATCATGCTCAGTGCAGATGGAATATTTAGGGAATTTAGATGCTAAAATCTAAGAAGTCTCTACTGAGCATGTGTGAACTTCAGGTTTTCAAAGTCTTATAACCTGGCCAAATGTGCATGGGTTTTCACAGGGATCGCAAAAGGCACACCCCCAGCACAAAGGCTACTCTGCCAAATTTTAAGATGCTGCTCCAAAGCTTGGGGACACTAGAGCAGTTCAAAGAAAAGTTTGCCATTGTCCTTTAACAAGGGACATACACTGTATTTTTCTCCAGCCTCGTTCTCAGAAATGGCTGAACTGACTTGGCTGAAATTTACTTATATGATCAGGCAGACAGCCCAATGGTCAAAGTTTGGCAAAGTTATAAGCAACAGAAAACAGAGCCTTATAAAATGAAGTGCTAACAGCCCTGCATACATAATAAAATAATTAATACTCTCACAAGAGACAGAATATGAGGGAGGGTAAAAACTGCTGAGTGGGACACATTTACTCTTTTGCTTCAGTTTCCATGGAAAGGCCATGGGTAGTTCTAACTGCTTCCCCAGACTGACAGGTTGTGGCAGGGGAAGGGACCATAAAGCCTCATGGTATTGACAGTGGCAAGTGACTGGGGAGTGGGGGCTACAGCTGTGAGACACACACAATGCACATCTAGGGCTTAGTCTCAGTCTAAGGACTTGTCCGCACTGTGCCACGGTGCAGACTATGGATATGTGGATTGCAGAGCGCACCAAAGTGTTGTGCTCTAACACCCTCTGTGGATGCTGCTGGCATGACCTAAAAGGTACCAGTTTGTGTTAGCATAGTTCTCTTTCAAACAGGATTGTGTTAATGTAAACTAGGTACGTTTTGGTTCATGCCAGTGCAGTTAGAAAGCAGTGTTTTAGTACATTCTGTAATTCACCCCCCATAGTCTGCACTGTGAAGACATAGCCTAAATATGTTAAAATGAGAGACGGTACTTATAGCTTACATGTCTCAGCTCAGAGTAATGATCAATCAAAGTATTCTTCATAGGTACAAAGTTGTTAGCTGAAGGCATACCAAGATCTCAAATACCTATCAGTGACGTACTAAATTAAATGTTTCAAATGGGACTTGTTAGAATTATCTTCCGTTTTCTTTGTTTGATATGTGAGAGCAGGAATTTCCCGAGACTCTATCATACAAACTTTTTTTGGATTCTGAGTCTTGACCTTACCAGAAGGATATTAGAGTGTATCAGTCAACACACCAGATCTTCAGATCTTGCGTTTTAATATAACTGTTGGCATTATTCTGAAACTGCATTTCTGTGGTGGTCTTTTTGGGGTGTGGGGAGGGGGAGACTACCAAACAACAACCACCCACAAAAAACCAACCCCAATCTCATTGCCTTTTAATTGACAGCTGGGAAAGTTTATTAAGCTTTCATGGTATGTGGATCTTTGTATGATTTTACTCTGAGAGGACATGAGAAGATAATAAAACAGAGGTTGAAGCAAACCCAATGTAATATTTGTTTCCTCCTTCATGAGCTAACAATGAACTACAATTTCTTGCAGGTGTGTGGTTATAAGACTATTCATGGGAGTTTTAGGAAACTGCTTTATTTTTAAAAAGTGAAATGCAAAAATAATCCCATGTTTTGGAAAAAGGCAGCTTGTTGGCAGAATGAGCTCACAGCTCTGCTAGGGGGTCCTATAAAGGGTTATTTCAGATCACCATGTGACATTGCACTCCATATGTTTATGGAAATATGCTTATGAGTGTAAATATAATGTAACTAGAATATGCTTTATGCAAAAGGTCTCTTGTAAGGTATCATTACAAAGCTTATGATTTACTGAGTGTGTTCATCCTGTTTGTATGTGTGTATCATTCTTGTATCTGAAACTAGAAATATGAAGTTAACTTTGAGGTCCTATTGTAATTATGCAAAGTGTGGGCCATTAATAATGGCTTGGAATCTTGATGGCTTCCATTAACCAGAACAATTGGTTGTAAATGGCTCTGTTTACTCGCAAACCTTCCTAGATATGTGCAGGCCAACCCTAAAAGAATGGAGAATGAAGTCTTACAGTGACATGTGATCATGTCATCTGGTATTGGAATCCATCTTAAACCTGGCGCTTTCCCATTTAGAAGGAAGGTTGGGAACCCAGAGAGAGAGACAAAGGATTCCCACCTTATGCCAAAGCTATAAAGTGGGGAGTGTCAAGGTTCCTCCCCCACTCTGAACTCTAGGGTACAGATGTGGGGACCTGCATGAAAAACCTCCTAAGCTTATCTTTACCAGCTTAGGTCAAAACTTCCCCAAGGTACAAAATATTCCACCCATTGTCCTTGGAATGGCCGCTACCACCACCAAACTAATACTGGTTACTGGGGAAGAGCTGTTTGGACGCGTCCTTCCCCCCAAAATACTTCCCAAAACCTTGCACCCCACTTCCTGGACAAGGTTTGGTAAAAAGCCTCACCAATTTGCCTAGGTGACTACAGACCCAGACCCTTGGATCTTAAGAACAATGAACAATCCTCCCAACACTTGCACCCCCCCTTTCCTGGGAAATGTTGGATAAAAAGCCTCACCAATTTGCATAGGTGACCACAGACCCAAACCCTTGGATCTGAGAACAATGAAAAAGCATTCAGTTTTCTTACAAGAAGACTTTTAATAAAAATAGAAGTGAATAGAAATAAAGAAATCCCCCCTGTAAAATCAGGATGGTAGATATCTTACAGGGTAATTAGATTCAAAAACATAGAGAACCCCTCTAGGCAAAACCTTAAGTTACAAAAAAGATACACAGACAGAAATAGTTATTTTATTCAGCACAATTCTTTTCTCAGCCATTTAAAGAAATCATAATCTAACACATACCTAGCTAGATTACTTACTAAAAGTTCTAAGACTCCATTCCTGGTCTATCCCCGACAAAGACCAGCATATAGACAGACACACAGACCCTTTGTTTCTCTCCCTCCTCCCAGCTTTTGAAAGTATCTTGTCTCCTCATTGGTCATTTTGGTCAGGTGCCAGCGAGGTTACCTTTAGCTTCTTAACCCTTTACAGGTGAGAGGAGCTTTCCCCTGGCCAGGAGGGATTTCAAGGGAGTTTACCCTTCCCTTTATATTTATGACAGGGAGGAACAGAACAAAGGGGGCTGCAGTCATAAGAAATCCCCTAGTTACCACCTGAGCTGGAACAAGGACTGTACTGGGGAAAGGATTGGGCCCAGACTAAGGAGTAGTCTAGTCTGTGAAAGAAGCTTATTGGAACATCTCTGAGGGTGAGATTTTACCTGTAATCAGTTCCTTAATGTATTAGGCTTTGACTTGTGTGTTTTTGCTTTATTTTGCTTGGTGACTTATTTTGTTCTGTCTGTTATTACTTAAAACCATTTACATTCTATTTTTATACTTAATAAAATCACTTTTGTTTATTAATTAACCCAGAGTAAGTGAGTAATACTTGAGGGAGCAAACAGCTGTGCATATCTCTCTATCAGTGTTATAGAGGGCAGACAATTTGAGTTTATCCTGTATAAGCTTTATACTGAGTGTAATGGATTTATTTGGGGTTTGGATCCCATTGGGAGCTGGGTGTCCAGCTGCTGGAGATTGGTAGCCTGCTGAATGATTTTCAGTTAAAGCCTGCAGCTTTGAGGACATGGTTCAGACCCTGGGTCTGTGTTGCAGCAGGCTTGCATGTCTGGCTCAATAAGACAGGGTTCTGGATTTCCAAGCTGACAGGGAAAATGGGCTCAGAGGTAGTTTCAGCACGTCAGGTGACAGTCCCAAGGGGTGTCTCTGTGACTGAACCCATCACACACAACACTTCTGTTTTGGTGGTATTCAAACCAAAACTGATTCATTTTTTTGTTCTATTGGATGCTGAATTCTGTGTAAGCAATGGAGTAAATTTTCAGCACAGGGAATTAGGCATGTAGCTACTAGCTTCTCTTAATAATAAAAGGGGCTGTGTGCCTAATTCTCATGCACCATATTGAAATGTATTCTTCTGTCACTAATTCCTTAGGAAATTGAGAAGCCATTTCAGTGCTGGGTTACTATGCATTCTAAGGGTAAAATACACTAGCTCGTTGATCTTTGTTCATCTCTCCCAAGTGGCAAGAATATTTGTCAGCATTTAATTTTAAATGAGGAAGCTTGTGTTCCTAATGAAGCAATGTATATTAGAGAATAGCCACCACGTATCTAAATCTATTGCTCTGATACTGTTCCTCCCTGACTGAGTCAATCCTAGTTTATTGAAGACTGTTATAATAATCTTTATTGAGCATGGATTAATATTCTGGGAGTGTCAGAACTATTTGGATTGGAATCAACATCTAGTTCAGGGCTTCTAGTCTAACATCATCTTGCATTTGATCAAGCTTGATTTAATTATTTATACACCATCCCTGTCTATTTCCATTGGTGACAATTTCACAGCCTCTCTTAGGAGCTGGTTCCAGTACCTAATTATTTTCATGTAGTGATAGTGTTGCACTTTTTATACAGTATTTAACCTGGTGTTCTGTCGGCATTGACTAATGAGAATAAATGATCCTGCTCCTTTTTAGAACATCCCTTTCTGTAGTTGTAGATATCACATCTTCCATACGTTTTCTTCTGTGGATGTAAGGAGCTCATTCCTCATAGATCTTATTTTCTAAATCTCTTATTGTATTTGTTGCTTTCCTCTGAAGTCTCCAATTTTTCCCTCTGCATTTTTGTTTAAAAGGATGAACTGCCCAACATTGAATGCAGTGCTCCATCTGAGGTCTAACCAGCACAGAGTTCAATAATTTGCTCATTTGTTTTACACATGATCTTCCTAGAGCTTTATCCCATTTACCACTTTTGCAAAAACATTGCATTGTTTGCACTCATTTAATATTTAGTCCATTATAACACCTTCTCTGAGAGACTATTGCCTAGCCTGCATTTCCATTTTATGTCTGTGCATTCGATTATTCCTACCTACATGGATCATTTTACATTTGTCTGTATCAAATCTTATTTTATTGATCTTACTACATTCTCCATTGTATTACACTTTAATTTAATACTTGCCTCGAAAGTATTTGCTGTCCCTCCCAGCTTCAGACTATATCATCCACAGATGTGATTAGTAGCTGCTCACACAACCTACCCCATTATTAATGAAAATATTGAGTTGTGAATCCTGTGTAACTCCCTTCAACACTACCTTCTAATATAACCCTATTTGGTTTTTGTAGTTAATTATTTATATGGCAGCCAAAAGAGAACAGAACTTTAGACATATGAAAAGGCAAGTCCCTGCCCCAAAAGTGCTTACTATCTGGTTGGCTCTATTAATATAATTTTGTTGTTTCCTTATGAGAATGTCCTTGTGGAGCTGTATCAAATACCAAATCTTCTTTCTGGGTCTAGAGTGGAAACAGGCTGAACACAATGCAGAAGCAGTGCTGTAGCAGGCAGAGTGGACAGGGCTCCAGAAATACGGATTACTTTCACAGCTGCCCACATACTTCATTGGTTTCCTTTCTAGTTTGCTGTGTTTGGCGGTGGTGGTTTTGTGCTAATCACGGATTCTACTTTCTCTGTCATGAAGGACCTAATTGTCTCCTTTCACATTAAAAACCGTGGGAAGAAATCTCTCGGGATTATCTTTGTGGTCCCTGGCCAGTCATCTTGCTAGGGGAACAGGCTCACCCCAATGCCTGGCGGAACCAGAGGGATGTAAGGAAGGTAAATTCACACACACAGATCCTGGGTGAAGTCCTGGCCTTATTGACTTCAGTGGGACTTGTGTCTCTGCCAGGGGAGATTTTCAAAAGCACCAAGGAGAGTGATGTGCCTAAACCCCATTCCCAAGGTAAGGGGAACTGGGTGTCTAACTCACCTTTGTGCCTTTGAAAACCGCCTGCCCAGCCCCCTCAGTGCACTCGGCTTCCCTCCTCATTTTGGCTCGCTGGCAGCGTAGTTTCTTTGGCGCCCATGCTAACAAGGATTCCACTGGCCATGGTGGTCACCAGGATCCCAGCTGGGGAGAGAAGGGGTGGGAAGTGAGGCACTCGAAAAAGTTGTTTTATGTTTTCCAGGCGAATTGTGTAGAGCTGGAGAGCTATGTTTTCTCTTCCCCTACTATCACACCTACATGCCTCTCCTAGCCAGCACCTACCTTTGAATGGCAAGGACTGTCCAGGCAAAGGGTGGATGGAGACATGGAGGTGACTGAACTCCCCTTCCTCGGGGATGGTAGGTGTGTGTGTGAGAGAAGGATCCTGCCACTGGTAGATCTGGGAGAGAACAATCTAGCATCATAATATTTTGAGATGGTTTGACGTTTGGGGGGCAAAATCATGCCCATGTGGAGGGGAAAACCTGTGAATTTAAAGTTGTGGGCTATTCAGGGTTTCTGGTACCCTTCAATGCTATTTTCATAGTCCATGTTCAAAATAGCAGCACTGTTCAGGAGTCATGGTTTTTTTGCCTCTGTCCTCCGCACCGTTCTTACCTGTCAAGCGTAGCAGAGGTCCATGGAGCACAGCTCTGTAGGAGTTAAATTATGATAGGGTCTGCATTAACTCTCACAGGAATTGTGCTGTGGGATATTGTCCTGCAGAGTTGCTTTCCCCCAGTGCAGCCATATAAACATGCAAACAGGGGTATTTGCACAAGTTTACGCTATTCACAATGGAAGACTTTGCCACCTATTTTACAAAGATTTTTTTTTAGTCATCTAATTGTGCAGCAGAAACAATAACATGACTTATGTGATTGATCATGCAAATAATGAATAGTAAATAAGAAAAATACAGTAATTAAAGTGAATAGTTTGCAATCAGCCCCTAGGCTGACATAAGGTACTCATGATGAAACAATGAATAAACTCATACAGTAGCCTGTTCACAGATAATTTAACAGAAAAGGACTAAATTCTGCAAGTAAACTGTTCACTACAAATGTTTTGCCCAGCTCCAGTAAAAAGTAAGCGTATGAAGCTCTCTAGCATTTTTTGGTAGGAGCATGCTGATTATATTATGTGTATGAATTTGGTTGGTTTATTTATTCATATTATTTTTCCTTCATTTAAATTTAGAGCCAAACCCTTAAAGAAATAGAAACCACACATTTACTTTTACATATTAATATAATCAGATTTACCTAGACAAAATAAAATCTTGAACTTAGTCTGTGATCTCTACATCTCTCCTTCCTTATATCTGAAGGTATCAGACAGAGTTCACTTAAGTAGTAAATTTTGGGCAGAGACTATCTTTTTGTTCTGGGTTTGCACAGCACCTAGCACAATGGGGTTGTGCCATATAAATAATAGTATGCTCCCCAAATCCAGACACTGCAGGAACAGTGATTTTGTTCTGAATGGTTTCAATAGGTCTGTTCATAGAATTTAACATGACTTGATTTGGTTACATTTGTATGGTTTACACACTTTCCATTCAGTTCTTTTGTGGGTTCTAGTAAGAGCAATCCACAAGGGGAAGTGGCAGTACGTTTACAAACTTAAAAAAAAAAGTTTTTTCACCCACAAAAGATAGTCACACATTTAAGTCAAAAACTTGTCTATGTGGTGAAATTAGTAATGTACTATGATAAAAAGTGTGTTTGTCTCTCTTAATTTAACAAAACAAAAAGTGTAATGAGTCCCTTAGAATATAATCCTTACTGCCAAAAAGGGACCATATTTATAATAGCTAATGGCTCAGGTAAACCGTATTGGGTTTACCACTCTTTCACCATTGGAGGTAGTTTCTCCATCTTCTAAGTTAAAGTTCAGCTCTTGTTTAAGACCTTTTTAACCAATATCTAGTAAAGAAATCATAGAAAGCAGATAAGCTCTTTCCTTAGTCTAGCATATTTTACTGTTTATGCAACCTGAAAATCATTATGCTTTCTTAAAGTTATTTTGTGTGTGTGTATGTGTGTTTGTATGTATAAAATATTGTTAGTAGGTTTTTTGTGTGTACTGGAGGCCTACTCCTCCTCCAATTGACTTGGAGACAAACCTCCCATTTATTTCAATATGACCTAGATTTTGTTCATTGATTTCAAAAACAAACCATGCAACCTATTTGGCAGGTGCTAAAATATTGTTTTCCCACATGAGGGCATCAGAGTTGTTCTAACAAGCTGTTAGAGTCACCAGGTTGAGCTATTTAACTTCATACTTATAGAAACAATGGGAGGTATAAACACATGGATAGACGACCTTACATTTTGAATTTTCAGTTGGAGAGAAGGTTATTTATTTTCCATTTTAATATAAAGATTTTTATGAAGGTTGGTTGTTATTGTTTTTGAGTATTTTTTTTTAAATTGAAATGGTCTTGAATGTGAAGGGCAGCACCACCACCACCAAAACAAAAACAAAAAAAAACCCCCACAATAGGACAATTCCAGCTAATCTTACTCACATGAATGGATTTTGTGAGTAAGGTAATGAGGTTCTGAGCAAGAGTTTTGAATTTTAAAAAAACAACCTGGACATTTTACCAAAGTTCTCACCTGGTTACAAACTTCTATGATCCTATAACTTCCTGATTAATTTTCCCTAGTAATGGGCTGAGCCTAAATTCCAGATAAAAATCCTTCTACTCCCTTGCTTCTGCCCCCCATGAACCTATGGTAAGTTTATATAGGTGCTTTGCAGCTTGGAGGCATTTCTATTTTAAATATTTTAGAGATGCTGTTGCTCACAGGGAAAACTTACACCTATTTTTAGCCATGGGAATTACTGAATCTTACAACGCTTAATGAATCATCCAAAGTTGTGATACAAATAAAATTAACCTAAATCTCCAAAGGCAGCTCACTTTGTTAAAAAGCATGGCATTTACTAGCAGATTTAATTTTTAGAGTTGTTCAGAGGACATAAATTTGGTGTCATGAAAAATTTTGAGATTTGGAAATCTTGTATTGGTTCAAATAGGACATAAACGCATTCATTTTGAAATTATTCATAAAAGATTTTTTAAAAATAGAGTGAAGTGTTTCAGTCTGAAAATGTCAAAATGGGACATTTCAATACTGTGAGAACCTTTTCCCTAGATTTTTCTCCTAAATGAAATATCAAAATCAACATAATTTCATGAAACATTTTTGATAGAACTGCGTAATTCAATGGAAAATGGTTCCAGCTAGTTTTTTCTCACCAGCTCTATTCATTTTGAATTTTGGTTGGGAGGGAGGATGGGGGAAGACAGAGAAGGCATTTTATCAAATTTCTCCTTCTATATAGTTTCAAATGAGTTACATACCTCAGTCTTTATATGTAAGTGAAGTCCATTGATTCATGTCTGAATTCCGGTGACATCACTTCTAAAAATTCTGCTTTGTTCTTGATTCATTGCCAGCTTCAAGCACTCAGCAGCTGACCTCCCACTATCTATCGATCTCCTCACTGAACATTCCCTACTATGATGACCTGCCACCATGCCTTCCATGAAAATTTTCTTGATGTTATTTCCATCTCTCCGCCTGATGTGACGAAAGCACTAAGCTTGTCTGTTAATTTCCAACAAGAGTTTGATTCTCTCCAATAATAGTACTAACAAAAGTGTTCATAGTCTTTTCCATATAGGATATATGCAAGAATCTTTGCCAGCAGCACATCTCAAAGTCTTCAATATCTGGGAGATGGTCTGATAGTTACTCCATCCTGTTATATTCCCTTTCTTTGGTAAGGGCAGAAAGAGTCCTTTCATCCAATCGTTCGGTCAATTGCTAGTTGTCCATTCATCACTGCCAATTTTCCACAAGATTAATTCTGTGGTCACCAATTGCTTTAAGCAATTCTACTGGTGCATTATCTACCCAGATGCTTTCCTAGCCTTCATAATAGTACGCACCACTTCCTCTTATAGGACTGAGTGCTCTGGCTCCATGCTCCCCTTTTTGTCTTCCTGAGTTGTAAGTGGCTCTGATGAGGCATTCAGACTGGCACTGTAGTCTCTCTACCTGTGTTTGATATCATCACCTTCAGTTAAGACTTTACTATCATGATCTTTTATTACGCTGGGTCCATGGGAAAACTTTTTAGTAAGAAGTTTGACCACTGTGAACATGCCTTTTGTATTATTATTCTCTTTATAATTCTCAAGTTCCTCACATTTTGTATTGATGTATTTTCTCTTGTCGTGTCTCATCTGCCTTTGAATCTGCCTGCTCAGTTCCTTGTATTCTTTTCTATGTTCTTCAACCTCCAAGTCGCTCTTTCACTCTGTGTTGATTTTTTGCTAACTGAAACACCTTGGATTGATTGGATTATACTGAAGCACACACTTTGTCTCCTTGGATCAGATAAATGCAACCCAATTTTCTGTCACCTTTCCAGACCCTGGGTAGTATGCCTCATACCCATGCATCATCATGAAATGTCCCCTACCATTCCATCGCATCTTTCCAATTCTATGGTCACAATGGGTAGCTTCCCTTAGTAATACTCCTGACTTTACACATTGCTACTCTGATGACTCATTTATGAAGGTTCAGGTCATTTTTTTCCTTGGTGTAAACATCAGGCACTATGCTTACTGAAGGATTTGGTACACTAACATCATAACCTTAATGATGCACAGTGCTCTTAATGGCTGGAACTCTCTCCCCAGTACAATGTATTGTGCCTTCTCGACTGGGAATCCAATCATCTCGTGCCACATGTAGATCACGTTGCCTTTGTTCTGTCATCATAGTTCTCATGGGAGAAAATAGAGAGGGTGGTTTCCTGCTGCTTTCCCTCTGGTTTGGGTCAGCTATTGGTTAAACCATGGTTTAACTCTTCTGCCTTTCAATGGCATTTCCTCCTTCAAGAGTCCACCTACTCTTCTTGGATGTTCATCCACTGAAACCTGTTGGCACACCCTGAGGATTCAGCCTGTCACAGCTGGTACCGTCTATTGACATTACAGTAGCAGGCTACAATACAGGCTCTCTAGCTGAAGGCTTATTGCTAACTTTTTTTAAAGGTTACCAAAAAGTTGAATTATAAGAAAAAAATCAAATGATGGGGATATGGAGCTTGAGCAATAGCAGGGACATCTGTATGTAGAAGCTGGGCATAGATGTGGTTTGTGGGTACTCTTATTACTATTACACGTCTCTATACCTTGGTGAGATTTTAGTGTGGTAATGGATAGCTCCAGTGCACATGCATTCATTGGTACCACATTTTGAAGGCTTTGTGCTCTACCACTGGTTTAAAAGGAAGAAAATAGGTTGGTGGTATCAACACAACTTCTCCCTCACAGATCCTATAGTGTCTGGGAAGAACATTTGTAGTGAATTAGGGTTTTAGATAGTTTTGAGACAGAACACAAGGACAACAGCTAGCATAAAATTGCCATCCAGAGAGCATGCTTAAAAACTGTCTGTGTGCCAATATAGTCATGTACATAAGAACAAAGAATGGCCCTACTGAGTCTGACCAAAGGTCTGTCTAGCCCAGTATCCTGTCTTCCAACAGTGGCCAGTGCCAGGTGCCTCAGAGGGAATGAACAGAATAGGTAATCATCAGGTGATCAATCCCCTGTTGCTCATTTCCAGCTTCTGGCAAACAGAGGCTAGGGACACCATGCCTGCCCATCCTGGCTAATAGCCATTGATGGACCAATTCTCTATTAATTTATCTAGTTTTTATGTAAAAGTCATTTATGATAGCCAACTTCCCCTTTCCCCCAATTGTGTGAGCTGTGGGAAATTATAGTAAGAGGACAATTTCAGCACAACTATTCCAGAATGCAAGATAATCCCTGTCACCTCTACTGGTTTCATGTCCCTTCCACAAGCCAAGTTGTCATGGCCTTCTTGGTTTTTAATATTCTCCATGGACCTATTTCATTCAGTCTCTCTGACTTCCCTTATAGTCCAGCTAGCCTTTTCCCTGCTCAATCTGTTCCTTCATTCTAGGCTTCCATTCTCTGTTGCTGACACTCTTTCTACAGGCCCATTGATATAAAAAGTAATTGGATAAAAAGGTCCTTCGAGCAGGCATCTCCATGTTCAATGAGAGTAGAGCTATAAATGTGCCTTTTTTGGGAACACACTCTAATTCCAATGTATCTGTGGATTGTCAAGTACCCTGAACAATACCCTGCTTGTGACAGCTTTTCATATTTAATGAAGAATAAAAATAAAACTATTATTGTGCCAATATTTTAAAGGGGTAAATGGGATGACCTGGGTAATTATAGGCCCGTCAGCCTGATATCGATCCCAAACAAAATAATGAAGCAGCTAATATAGAATTCAATTGATGAAGAAAGAATTAAAGGAGGGTAATATAATTACCGTAAATCAACATGGGGTTCCAGAAAATAGACTAACTTGATATCTTTTTTTGATGTGATTACAAATTTGGTTGATAAAGGTGAAAAGTGCTGAGGTAATATATTTAGACTTCTAAAAGGCACTTGACTTGGTACCACATATCACATGGTATCACAAAACTAAAATGATATAAACTCAGCATGGGACACATTTAAAAGGAATAAAACCTGGCTGACAAGTCTCAAAATATAATTGTAAATGGAGAATCATCATCAAGCAGGTGTGTTTTTAGTAGTGTCCCACAGGGATTGGTTCTTGGCTTTATGCTATTTAATATTTTTATCACTGACCTGGAAGAAAATATGAAATCATTACTCATCAAATCTGTGGATGATATAAAGCTTGGAGTGGTAGGTAGTGGAGAGGATAGGGATCATTGATACCCAGCAATCCAGTGGGCTCAGGCAGGCAATATGTGTTTCCATATGGCCAAATGCAGTGTTTTACATCTAAGAACCAAGAATTCTAGCCATGCTTACAAGCTGGGGAACTCTCTCTTGTGGAAAATAGTGACTCTGAAGAAGCCTTTGAGGGTCATGGAGGATAATCAGCTGAACATGGTGACCTTGTGCATCACTGTGGCAAACAGGGCTAACATGATCCTTGGATGTATAAACAGGAATCTCGAGTAGGAGTAGAGGTTGCATATCTTTTGTATTTGGCATCAGTGGAACTGCTATTGGAATACTGAATCCAGTTCTGATGTAAACAATTCGAGAAGGATGTTGTTGAGAAATAAAGAATGATTAAAAAATTGGAAAACTGGCCTTTTAGGCAAAAGACTCAAGGAGCTCAATCAATTCATCTTATCAAAGTGAAGATTAAGGAGTGATTTAATAAATCTAGAAGTGCTTACATGAGAAGCAGAAATTTGATGATTTCTCTTCAATCTGGCAGACAAAAATATAACAAGATCCAATGGCTGGACGTTGAAGCTAGACAAATTTAGACTAGAAATAAGACACACATTTTGAAGAGCAAAGGTAGTTGACAACGGGAAGAATTTATCAAGTTCTGTGATGGATTCTCCAGAGCTGGAAGTCTTTAAATCAAGATTAGATGCTTTTCTAAATGACATGCCCTAGTTCAAACAAATTAATTTAGGGAAGTTCCATGGCCTATGTTATGCAGGAGGTCAGATTTATAATAATGGTGGTTCCTTCTGGTTTTATAATCTCTGAATCTGTTAATTAAAGGGCAATGTTTGCTCAGCCTGCCTCCAATACACAAACTATTTCCCCCAGACTCTGCTGCGGGGAATTGTGATGTCCTGTTCCTTTAAAGATTTGAGCACTTCCTCTTCCTCGCAAAGCCTTACTTTCATGTTGGTTTCAGTTTTGCAGCATGAACAATAAAGCTACCACCACACAAGAGCTGTGTTTCTATTAGCTCCCTCTGTGTGTGTCTGTCTCCTTCTCTGCAGGGTCCAGATACAGCAGGAATCCTCTTATGAAAATAGACAAACTGCCAAATGTTACTGTCCCACAGCTTGTCTTTCTTTTCCCCTTAAAATGTTATGATTCACTTGGCTTGTCTGTGGAGGTCTTCAGTCCAAGTACTTTTACAAGCTCACACCCCAAAGTGGAATGATTATAAAATGCATTCGTAGCTAAAATGAATTGAAAAGTGCCCTGTGCTACACTAAAGATCATACCACTTGGCTATATAACCCTCCCCCCACCCGCACAAAAAAAAAAAAACACCTTCACCTTGCAGCTGAACAAGAACCCAGATGACTATTCTAGGTTAAATTTCTACTACATTAATTATAGGTAGTCCCAAGTCACAATGCTTGGAAAGTAAGTAACAGGAATAGCATGAAGGCCCAGATGGAATTCAGGTCTGGATTCATGCACTTCTGAGGCTTTCAGAACTTACAGATGGGGCCAAACCCCAGTCCAGTATAAACTGGTATGAAATGTATAAAATTGCGTTTGAAAGTAGGCAAATAGTGCTAGCCTGTCATTCATTCATAGTATTTTCCTATAGAAGCAAATAACCGAGCTTTTATTTGAAACAAAACAATGTTGGTTCTTTAGTACAGTAAATCAAAGAAACTGAAATAAATGATTTTGTTTATTTCCTCTGCTGGCTCCAGGCTACTGGTTTATAGGAAAGTATTGTTTCATTGAGAAAATTTATACCTACAGAAAGGCGGTATTTTCATCTTGAGGATCTCTGTGTACAGCAAATGATACCCTGCATGTCAAATAACTAATATTTCCCTACCCCAAACTATAAGAGAAAGCAAGAAAATTAAGGAAATATGCATTCAAGAGCGCATCATAGCATATACCCTCCAACACTTAATAGAGTATTTATAGGGCAGTTAGTCGTGTGCATAAAGCGTTAAAGAAACTATAGAGTTCATTGTACCCTTCCCTATCATTTTTGTATACCAATTTCCAAACTTTCAATAATATTTAGCATGTATGTAGCACTTGAATAATATTTAGCACTTTCAGACTGCTGTACAAACGTTAACTAATATACATGGGATTATTTTTTAAATATCTCTGAATTCCAGTCCATTTATTGAGTAGAAATGATTGCTTTTTATTTCTAATGTCCCCCTCCTTTTGCTGAAGGTAGATGTAGACTTTGTCCTATTCCATTTTGTAATAATTATTTCAACAGACTCAACAGATAGCGTGCCAAATTCTTCCTTGCTTAATTTGAGAGAATGTGAAAACGCCTGAGATACTACTCCAGGCAACTCCAGCTGACACACTCACAACTCCCTTCAAGTCCGCACTGAGGCAGGCACCTATTGATTTCTCTGTTTTCTAACTTCAGAAGTCATAGATTTCCCTGTCTGTCTCTAAGGAAAGAATATAGTCAAACTAATTATATACTTAATTTGAAAAAAGGAAAGGGCAACAAGTAGTAAAAAATGTTTGCAGTGTGTTACCTTAAAACAAATTTGCTTCCATAGTTTCAATTTTTTGTTCAATGTATCAAATATTATGACAAGGGTTGAATGAATTCTCTCTCCCAACTTCTTGGCCAAGTTAAATTATAAGACTCTGAGCACACAAAATTTGCACTTTTATTTTGCAAGGTGCAATTGGATATCAGTGTTTCCAGTCTTCATTTAATTTTCAGGAGGAAGCCAGGGATTCGGTGCTAATGAAAAGCTTAGAACAGAAGATGAGGAGAGTCTTATTTCCAGGCCTGCTAGAATCCATAGGCTTGATAAAACTGCCTGCTCTCTGAGGTTTCTAGGCACCAGGAAAAAAAATCAATCTGCAAATGTGAATTAGAGCTAACCCCTGGGCTGCTATCCATTTTAACTCTGGAAAAGATATCTTTCAAAACTCTAATGGTAGGAAGGGGTATTTTTTTTTAAAGTGGCTCATTCTAATACACCTGTGAAAATAAGAGGGATTGGTGAGAACAGATGGGAGAGGAAGAGAAATGGTGGATGAAAGAAGTGAGAATATTGCAGTAAAGTGAGATGTAGTTATAGTGAGTGAATCTTTTATCTGGGTTCATAAACTCTCACTCCAGAAATTGGGAGATGGAGTAAATAAATAGTTAAATTTCATGAGGTTTTAATATAACACATTGGTACCTTAAAAATAAATAATTTTGTAACAAACCTTGCTATAGGCTTTTGCTTTTGTTATAGTTTTTGTCTATTTTCATGCAGTCTGATAAAAAGAACAGCGTCAATATCTCCTAAGCCTAGGAATGCAGCTTTGTAGGGGAGGGAGTAGAATAAGTGTCATGAATGGATGGGACATGGCAGGTTTGCATCTTTGGCCTCAGTATTTAGTACTCTTCTGAGGATGCCAAAAAAGGAGCCACCCGAAAGTCTCTTTTGGGTTGTAAACGCTCATTCATTTTCACTGACACCATCCACTCATTTCATATTATGTCACTGAAAAGCCATCAGATAGTTCAACTTTTGGCCATTACTGGTCTGTGTCACCCTTGAATTGCTGACCTAGCTATGAGAGAGACTAAACTAGTGACTCCTGGGAATATCATGTTTGGATATATGTATGTGTTAGATGTGCTTGTACATCCATAATGCCTTCCGTAGGCCCTCTGTAGGACCCTAATACAACATGGTGACCATTAGTGGGAATGTGGTATATGTGTAGATTGACTTATAATTTTTGA
The DNA here is from genome assembly GCF_965152235.1 of Eretmochelys imbricata. NCBI lineage: Eukaryota > Metazoa > Chordata > Testudines > Cheloniidae > Eretmochelys > Eretmochelys imbricata. The sequence continues at coordinate 92,418,299 of NC_135576.1, forward strand.
TCTATTTACAATTCTGCCTCACATGGACAATACAGTCTGCACAAATTCATATTCCATTATTTTAAAATAAGTCATCCAGATCTGTGATCCCTAAATTTTATAAGTATATTTGCTTATTAAGTCAATGGAAGCTTTGGATTCAGATCAATGGTTGGATATAATCCATTTATGAATGTGCATTACCTGTATGGAAAAATGGCCAGATTTCCTTAAATTACTCTAGAAGCATTCTAGTTGTCTTCTGAGCAAAGACATAAAATTTATTTCTCATTTATAATCTCTATATAAGCTTCACTGAGATCACCAGCATTATTTCTCTGAAGAGCATTATAGTTGTTTAATCAGCTCAAAGCTGGCTTCAAAGAGAAGTGACCAGAACATGAAAGGCTGGTGGATGATCAGCTGCTCAGTCAATCAAATTTCTTGTTTTCTGAGAAGAACCATTCTCCTCATGTAAACAGTGGTTTTGTTGTTTAATGGCCCAGACATCACATGTGATTGATTGGACACACTCAAATGCTGGAAGGCATGACTTTGTATGTCACATTAAGAAATCAGATTACCTATTTCAATTATTTATAATTCAATACTCCTATGTGAATTCTGATTACTTGAAAATAATTAGATTGGTCTGTTCACCACGGCTGACTATGGTTGCTCATTACTTAAATAAAACCAAGCCCTGCTTACAACCTCATTCTCTTTACAACATTCAGTCCTTCATCCGGAAGTCCATTCCCTAATCTGATACTTCAGTTTTAGTAAACTAAACTGACATACAGAAACTTCTGTGTTGCAGTGAGGTCAGATTAATAGAGAACTAAGAAACTATCTTTTTTCCCTTTTATTTAGGTATTGGTCATCCAAGTTTGGGCTTTCCCTGACTTGTCCTCCTGCCTAAAGGCTAGTACCAAAAGTATTCATTCTATGGGTTTGATTGGGTTGTAGTAATGGATTATACCTTAATGTGTTACTGTCTCACAGATGGCCATCTGCCATTATTATAGATATATCCAGGACACTTTTATATCAAGGAGATTTTATTTTGATTGTTTTGCTTCATTTCCCTGAAGCAATAATGACCATATTAAAAGTTTAAGTTGCCATTTGCTTTTGTTTAACATATAGAGCTTTATGGCCTAAGGGGCTGTTGATCTCAAAAACTGATTTAGTGTTTCTAGTCATTGAAAATTTAAACTTGTTGCTTTCTATGGAATTGGTGTTTGGGGGATTGCATCCCCAAACTCAAAGCAAAGTTTTAGGGATGTGAATCAAAACACACAAGAATTGTTGCTTAGAAGACCTGCTTTGGGACCATAAACTGTCAAGTTTGGCATATCTGTAAGTGCAATTAGCATGGGCAGATGGACAAAGAGAATGGGGGATTCTGCTTGTTAACTGCTCGAACCTTGCCAATATATTGGGTGACCATATTTTTCAAAACTGGCTTACTTTTGTGGAGGCACTTCTTGTAGTCACAGACGTCTCCTAAAAAAGACAAAAATACACCATTTTAAAAAACAATCTGTTGCAGCTGCCACTGTCAGCTTCTGACTCCACCGTGCCACGTGCAGTTCCTGGCTGAGTTTGTCCCCAGTGACTTCATGCTCTGAATGAATTTATCGTGAAACACAGAACAGAGGTTAAACGTTTAGTCTGGCCAAAAGAACAGCTCAGCGGGTCGCTTATTTGTGTGCTCTCTTTGCTTGAAATGCTGTTTGTCAGATTGAACACTTGTTCCCCTGAACCGTGTGCTCCTGGTAAGCACAGAGCCAATTTTTCTCAGTGTAGCCATTTTGGACACAGGGTTTGTTGTTTTAGAAAGAAAAAGATGAAAAATGGAAACATTTCAGGTGTGCTAAAAGAAGTGCCTGAGACACAAAGACTTCATATGAAAAACCGTACTGTCCCAATAAAACAGGGTACATGATCACTTTACCATATAGAATAGTATCTTAATAATGATGGCAATAGTTGTAATAATTGCTTGTAACTGTTTAACCATTTAGTTATGTACCATGTGCCAAGTACACAGTATTAATGAAGGACTTCTCTTCAGAGGCTATGTGTAGGAGGAGGAATCCTCCGTCAAGGCTGGGAGCCATGTTATTTGTATGTGGTGCAATGCCTCTTCACGTAGCTTCAAAGGCCTCACTTCACATCCATGTTCCTTTTGCATGCTGGGGTGTAGAGATCCCACAGGGAGGTGTTATATTGCAAGTAGGGGTGTAGAAATCCTACACTCTGTGTCTGAGGATCATGCTTCTTCCTCACCCTACATAGTAAGAACTAGAAATCACCTCGTACTATCATCTCCCAGAGATCTCTGCTCCTGCAGGGGCATGAGATTTGTAATAGGTGGCCCCCATAGCAGTGTATAGTGTTTATTTTAAATCATAACTTTAACTTTTAAAATACTCACCCAGTTTCACTTCTATTCTTCACAGTCCTTCATGCTTAGTTTTTTTGCCTGAGGCTATGGGCCCATGAAGATGAGATGCGAACTACAATTTCTTGGGGGGAGGGGAGGCAGGGGAACAAAAACCAAACTCTTAAAAATAAACATGAAAATTTGCTTGTTCAGTTATCTGCTTGTGCAGTCATTTTTTGAAGGAAACTGAATGTGCAAATCCAGTGATTAGACAAACATCTCTCATTAAAAATTTGGAAGCATTTAACATCTATACTCTTATCATGAGCTACAAAACATTAGAGAGCTTAAGTGCCCCAAATGCATCTGTCAGCTCATTTTTCTTTTAGCATACATGTTTTGCCAGTCATTAGAAAGTGATGAAACCTTACAGTGACTGGGTAACTCTGCCTTCCTTTACCTCAAGTGGTAATAATGTTTTCTCTATTTTATTACAGTCTCTTGAGATTCTGACTGATTTGCATATTCTCTAACACTTAATTAACGATGTCACCTTCCTAGTGCCTTGAAAACAGTTTTCATTTTTTCCTCGGCAGGCCTCCAACAATTACCTCCTACATTTTCTACTGCGGTCCTTTTTATTACTTTAATGACAAATAATTGAACAGATTCTGAGTAATGAGGGTGAGAGCCAAAGGACGGTTGCATAGGAGACGGCTGCTCGTTACAAGACACTTTTAGTGGTCTCTAAATCAGATAGACAAGTAGAGTAATGATCATCTTGCTGTAATGAGACACAATTAAGAATCGCTGCACCAAATGACAGAGCAGTTCATTGAGCAATAACCTCCCTCTTTTTTTTCCAAAAGGAGATCGAAGCTTAATTATAGAATCGCCATTCACAACGCTAAAGTTAAAGTTGTGTCAGCATTTCCATTATAAACCCAGTACTTTCAAGGGTTTCTAACTTAGATGTAAAAATGTGCCCTGAGCTGACAATTTGTATAGAAAGTCCTAACCCATGAGAATATTTTTGTGTGTGTGTTGGGCAGCGCGGGGTGTTGAGAACTGCTGTAGCTCCATTTAACATCACTGGAGTTATGCTGATTTGCTCTAGCTGAAGATCTGGTCCAATCAGTTTACAATCACACACATGCAAATATCTCACAAGATGCTGAGCACTTCCTGTGAGATACCAAGTACCCTCAGTTCCTACTATAGTTGGTGGGAGAGGAGAGCACCTTGCATATAGATATTTTTTTTCAAGAGAGCTCAGCTCCTAAATAAGTGGCCAGATTTTCCAAAGAGCCCAGCTGGTTTGATGCTGAACCCTTTTGCTAATATGGCTCATACTGCTGACTGTACATGGTTTGAGTGCTCATGTAACTCAAAGTAGTTAATAACTATGGAAGTGATTCTGATGTCACAATTTCAGTACATGTCACTGGATTATTGCCACCATTGAATGAATGAGGCAGAAGGGAGAAAGACCATTAGAAAGCAAGCACTTTTATACTTAAATATTCTCCATAATCAGCAAGGATTACAATAATAAAGATAAAAGTAAGTGGCATCACAATGAGCTTCATGCAAAATATTCTGTGCTAGAATGTTTCTCTGAGTATGAGGTGGCTCTCTAAGGTTGTTGGGGTGATAGCAACTAACACCATCCGGTTACTCATGGCTGACTCTCCTTCCTTATCTTGAACCTTCGCACCTTTTCGTAAGTGGCATGAGTTAAAAAATGTTTTCCTTCTTCATGTTCAAACAATTTCTCTTGCAACTCTTGACGGGAAATTCTGATCAGCTGCTACAATGCCAACATCTTTACTAAGCTCCTCTCTGCTTTTATCTCAATAAATGTCAGCTTTCAGGAATAACAGGAACTTTAAAAACCAGATCTACAAGAGTGCTCCCAATCAGTAAAATCAGCTTTTGAACTTGTCAACTTATGTCCTTCTTGGGAACAATGTCTTTAGGAGACCAAGGAATCTTGAGTTTGATAGTCTGTTCTTCTAATATGTGTAGCAAAATTCCATGTCAAGGATATTTTTCTCCCTTGTAGAGAAATTAGAATATAAGTCTGATAGGAAAATGTTTGCTTTAATTCACTATTTCAAACATTAACCATCAAATATCCTTCAGCTCTTACACATTGTTTTAATCACTGATTATTGGGTCATTCTTCTATTTGTTTAATATCTGTACATTTGCATCATTAGAGTAAAAAGGTAAAGCTAATTATGCCTGATTCTCACTTATATTAAGGCCCCTGTATGCTGTTCTGGCAGTTTAAAGGGGAATTAACATGTGCATAAATTACATTTACATTAAGTTTTAAGGCCCATTTACACTGCCAGAGTGGTGTAATTGGACCTTTGATGTAAATGAAAATTGGTCTCAGTACAGAGGCCTGAAATTTGTAAAACAAGGTTAAAAGTATGTTGTGCATATTACACTTAAAAATTGGAGCTGAAACCGAAAACTTATAATAAGACAAGAATCTTCTAACAAATGGAAAATGAGATGTCTCCAGAGAGTAGTAAAAGCAGATAATGCTTTTCACTCACAAATTATTGGTTCAAGTTTAGTCCATGTTGGCAGTGATCAAAAGTTATCTTGACAGATGTTCACTGTCCTATTTGAAACCATTTGATGGCCTTGTTCAGTATTTAGTGAGCAGGACTTCACATCTCTCAAACTACATAGGCATCCTGTTTGTGCTCTCAGTGAGGCACGGAGGTCCAGTGGTTAGGCTGCCAGGCTGCAACATCCATCTTCAGTTCCCTGCTTGGCCACAGTCTTCCTATGTGAGCATGGGCAAGGAACTCGTGTCTATGCCTGAGTTCCCTGACTATAAAATGGAGATAATGGACCTTCCCTACTTCTCGGGAATGTTGTGAAGATGACTACATTAAAGGCGCTCCGATAGCATGGTTATGGGGTTCTAACAAAGATAGACTAGGAAGTGAACTACTCTCTCACTTGCTAATTCCTCCATGTGGGGACTGAAGCCCGTGGGTGCTACACCATGATCACCATATGAAAAGTCAGGCCAAGATTTTTCCAAAGAGGCTAGTGATACTATGGACCTCAATTATGGAGAGACCAACCTTAGAAATCTAAAAGGGGCCTGATTTTTCCAAGGTGCGTTGCTCAGGGCTTTTCTGATTACCCCAAAACTTGAGGCCCACAATGGTCACTTTGGAAAATCTTAGCTTCAGTATTTGCCAACAAATAGCACCTGGTAACCACAGCTATTTCACCGCCTATGTGTAGGGAAGAAAACTTTTGGTATCTATTAATGTTGACCACTATAGCCATGCTATGGCTAAATAGAAAACTCTAGCTTCCTTTGAAATTCACTTGAACACTAAAATCCTTTGGGGAAGCAAAGACTTTTATTTACTGTTTTGTGAAGTTCCGAGGATGGCTTGTGTCACAAATATAAAGGAAAGGATAACCGCCTTTCTATATACACTGCTATAAAATCCCTCGTGGCCAGAGGCAAAATCCTTTCACCTGTAAAGGGTTAAGAAGCTAAGGTAACCCCGCTGGCACCTGACCCAAAATGGCCAATGAGGGGACCAGATTCTTTCAAATCTGGAGGGGGGAGGGGCAAAGGGTTTCGGCTGTCTGTGTGATGCTTTTTCTGGGAACAGATCAGGAATGCAAGCCTTACAACTCCTGTAAAGTTAGTTAGTAATCTAGCTAGAAAATGCATTAGATTTTCTTTTGTTTAATGGCTTGTAAAATAAGCTGTGCTGGAGGGAATGTGTATTCCTGTTTTTGTGTCTTTTTGTAACTTAAGGTTTTGCCTAGAGGGATTCTCTATGTTTTGAATCTGGTTACTCTGTAAGGTATTTACCATCCTGATTTTACAGAGGTGATTCTTTTACTTTTTCTTTAATTAAAATTCTTCTTTTAAGAACCTGATGGATTTTTCATTGTTCTTAAGATCCAAGGGTTTGGGTCTGTGTTCATCTGTACCAATTGGTGAGGATTCTTATGAAGCCTTCCCCAGGAAAGGGGGTGTAGGGCTTGGGAGATATTTTGGGGGAAGACGTCTCCAAGTGGTCTCTTTCCCTGTTCTTTTGTTTAAAATGCTTGGTGGTGGCAGCATACAGTTCAAGGACAAGGCAAAGTTTGTACCTTGGGGAAGTTTTTAACCTAAGCTGGTAAGAATAAGCTTAGGGGGTCTTTCATGCAGGTCCCCACATCTGTACCCTAGAGTTCAGAGTGTGAAAGGAAACTTGACAGCTTGTTTGGAAACTCTTCCAAGAGAAGTGATCAGGAAAGGTTATCTTATGTATTCTTTCTGAATTGCTAGATACAGCTCCACTGACTGCCTCTTTTTCTCTCTCTCTGCCTCAAGTATTCTGTTTGTTCAATGTAGAACTGAATATGTCAATTGAATAAATTCCAGTCAAACTTGTTAAAATAGAACAACACTATAACGAGGGCAATGACCATGGAGAGTGATATAAGTCCCTGTCCTTTGTTCTCTGTTCAGACTTACTGAATTTGGAGGGAATAGGAAATAATTCCTATTTCTTTTATTGTCCTTGTGAGTAATAGATGGCTGAAATAAAATTTGCTGTTTGTCCAGCTCTGCTTAAAACCTAAAATGTTTGATGAACATTGGGTCTTGAGGAGCAAGGCCAGTAAAGATACTCCTCAAACTACACTCTGACAGTGTGTAACTGGCCTGATTCTCAGAAGTATCAGAAGCCCAGAAATACCTCTGACGTCAATAAAAGCTTTCATGGTTCAACATGCTTGAAAATCAGGCCACTTTCATTCAAGTGCCTTTGATTTTAGGAGCATAACTTCAGGTGCTGAGGATTGAAAAATATGGCCTCTTTACATTAAAAAACAAAACACAACCATACACCACAACTGTATTCAGCACAACTGTGTTTCTTGAGTGCCATTCCCGTAAGGGCAAACCCACTATTTACAGGAACATACAAACTAGAATCTGAGTAATTGGAATGCCCCAGCTCTGGACATCTACAGAAGTGCGTCTAGATGCATTTCAGGAATTAAATAAGTAATAAACTTATCTACCTTCTGTCTTCCCCACTCCCTTTCAAATTTGACATTGATCTTAATATCACAGTAAAATAGCCACAGTAAAATAGCCATCACATACTTTATCAAAGTCCTCAGTAGATCTTAAGAGTACTTTTTATTGACTTTGGTCTAAACTAGGTAAATATTCACTTTTATTGCTGTTTCTTATTTCCAGAAATCCTTTGAAAATTATTTCTTAGGTGTCATGTTTGTGTGTACACACACACTCTTACACTTTAAATACCAGCAATCATCCATATAGTCCTAATTTTGTGGGTGTGTTTTTGAATCTGTATTATAAAACAATGTATTTTATTCAGGAGATTTGTTTTAATCTAATTATGTAGGTGAATAAAAATTACTGCATGCTGGTGCATCTAATGTAAGTTATCTATTATTCACACCACATTTACTTTTAATATTCATGCAGATTTCCTTTGACATAACCTACTGTGTCACAGTTAATCCAATAAAGATAAAATATAGCTGAGCAAAACACCAGTCGATTCCAGCTTTCTGGTAATTATTAAAGACTATTTCACACTGGTTCCCTCAATCAATGCATTTCCGCTTGGATGTGATAGTGTTCCTCTTTGAAGCTTTCAATCCTCCCAGTGGATTCTGAGGAACATTCAGGTACTTTTTTAGTTTCTAGACCTCAGAGGCAGTTCAAAGAGCACAACAAGCCATCACAGGTTTATCCTCAAAGGCTGACACTGTCTGTTTGATGTATGGTGACTTAAAAAGTCATCTCTAGCAAAGCATGTGTTTGCTACCAGTCTATTGAATCAGCTTTTATCGGCTTATCTGTATGCACCCAGCACACCTGCTAACAGCTCAAAGGATAGAACATACTGTCTGCTCCTGGACCTACTATTGATTTAATTCCCCCTCTCTAATTTCATATTGTTTTGGTGTCCAGTTGTTGAATCAGCCCCGCTACCTTTATAAAGTGGGCACCGATGCTGCATGCTAGTGGCTTTAGTTTGTGTGCAAGTGCAGGGAATGAACAAGGTTTTGTAAAGGTACAGTTCCAGCAGGACTAGCAGCATGGTTTTTGCTTGATCCACAACACGCTTCAGTCCCTGCTTGTCAGGATTCATGATACATACGTACTGCAGATATTTCATTTTATAAATCTCAACCACAGAATTCCCTGGGGTGATGCAGTAATATCTCAGTATTGCTGGGTTTATAATGCAGATTAACAGCATTGTTTTGTATTTGTATCAGTCAACGGTTGGTGATAACTGGCTATTGTCATTTGATGCAAATGGATAGCGAGAAATAAATAAGTTCTACATTTAATCAAAAAACAAGGTGTTTTCTCTGTACCATGATTCGGAAGAAATGAACTTGTGCAATTTATACTGTGGTGTTTACTTTTCTCAGTGATTCTTCATATCTACTTGTAAACCCGGATAATGGCATAGAATATTTGGACATCATAACTTGATTTGGTCACTAATTTGCCATCATGCTGTTATAATCCGATTAATCCAATATACTATTGTATATAATAAACTGTAACTGAAATATTGTATAGGGGGTGGCTTGGGTTCAGAAACACATTATCTACAGTCAAAATGCCAGCTCAAACTGATTTTGTTGAGCTTTTGCAACTGTTTTTAATCCCCCTTCCACCCTGTGTATTCCAACCCTCTTGTTGTGTTAGATGTCTCACTTTTTGGCTGCATTCTTGGCCATATCCATCTGTCTTGCTGTTTTGCTATTGAGTCCTACTTTATGGCAGATTTAAACATGAGGCTGAGAACCCTCTTGGTGTCCAGTCTCTCTGGAGGGTGGGTACAATGTATAGCCTGCCACTTTATGGACAACAGGTTGTTTTAAGCAGCTGGGGGTGGCACACCTCAGGATCACACTGCTGCTTTGGGAAACTTGAACTGGGGAGATAGTAAGACCATTTGCCATGGTCAGAGGTGGGCAAGGAATGAAGCGAACTCTCCTGCGTGTAAAAGTAAATGGATTTCCTTTAAACTGGCTAAGTAAGTTTGCAGTTAATCCTTAGAATGATTCAGTTTTAAGAGAACACTAGCATATTTGAGTTAGGAGCAGGCCTATCTTAAAGCTGTCACAACAGGACTGCACTTTTGTGAGATCTGCAGGGATACAGGGAAATGATTCTCCTCCCTGTCATCTTCATACCATACCATGGCTCTGGTAGCCCATGTGGCTGATTTTGCTGTGCTTCACAAGGGCGGATCGATTCCTCCATCACAAGCTCCCAAAAAGCTATCCTCAGAACAGGATAAACAATTGCTGTTCACACCCCAGCAGAAGGAGAGCCACAACTATTCTGCAGACACACCCCTCTGCATCTTCTAGGAAAGGAACCAGAGCTGACCCCAATATAAACACTTGTATCTGATGCAGACCTTGCCATGGTGATCAATGTCTTTTGAGACTGGATTACTGTAGTGAGCTCTTCATGGGGCTGACACCTGTCAGAAACTGATGCTAGTCCACAATGCAGATCCTCGCTTAAGTAGGTTTCCATGTCCAGATCATATGGTACAAATGCTTTGGGATCTCCACTGGCTTCCAGTGTGTTTCTGAAATTCAAAGTATCGGTTTTAGCTATAAAGCCCTAAATGATTTGGGGTCTCACCTGAAGAATCTCCCCTTTTTCCATGGCATACTGCCAGGGTGACCAGATGTCCCGATTTTATAGGGACAGTCCTGATTTGTGGGTCTTTTTCTTATATAGACTCCTATTACCCCCCACCCCCATCCCAATTTTTCACGTTTGCTGTCTGGTCACCCAACATACTGCTACTGTTGAAACCAGCAGAAGTGCTTGAGCTGGAATTTAAACTGGAGGAAGCTGCTGTCAAGAGCAATCTCTGTGTGGAGACCTCTACTCTGGATAGCAAACCATTTAGGGAAGTAGGTGATTTTCTTTCAATATCTATGCTTTGGCCACAGAATGAGGAGCATCCTCACTCTAAACTATCTGACATAAGACCAAGTTACCGATTTTTAAAAAATCAGTGTTTTGTTGCTAACATTAAACAATGTGTTGTAGGTTACCTGTCCTTGGTTTCCAGTTCTATTAAAGTCATCTGTTCTAAACCTCCACTTGATACACCACCCTGAAATATCCAGTAGTTCCCCTCCACAATCTCTATTATGAAAAGAATGCTTTTTATTTTATGTATTTTGTTGACATATTTATGCCATATTGATTAACAGAAGGCTACTGTTAAAAACATACATGTCTTGGTTTAATTGGTAAAGTTGTACAAAGGGAATAGTGAATGTATTCTAATCCTTAGGTTTTTTTATATGAAATTTAACGATAGTAAACATTGCTATATCCTTTATACCGTGGTATCAAACTAATGATGGAAATAGCTGATTTTACCCTTTCCCAAATGCAAATATTTGATGATGTGTTCCTAACAGAAGAAAACATGTTTTTTCGTTACATTTGTAATGCAAATGTAAAACGTTAATAAGAGCTGTTACAAGTTAACTGCTTAGTACTGAAAAGTATTACCCCCTCCCAGAACAAACATGGGAGATTATCTATTGACCCTTTCAATGCTAATCGTGGTCATCCCTGATCTTAGAAGGTTGTGATTGTGAAGAGAGAGGTGTGCACTGCTGCCCACCATCTGGGTTTAGCCACCCCTGCAAACGCATTAAGGCAGCAGTGATCCACAGATAGGTTGATTCTACAACACTTGCTCATATGAGTAACAGTACTGAAATCAGCGGGCCTTATGCTAGGCTCCAAGCCCCTTCCAGCATAGCTGGTATTGTGCAGCGGGGAGAAGAGGGCCAAAGGGTGTGAGCCAGAGTGCAAAGTGCTCCTCTGATACCCAGAACTCTTTAGGGTCCATTTTAGCTGGTCTAGTAAATTAGAGTAGTCCTCAGATTACTCTAAACTTGTGCTGGGAGCCAGTGTGCCTCTCCAGCTAGCCTAGGAGCAGGGGAAGTGTAAAAGTGGCATAGTGCCATCTTTGCTGCTGTAGCTGTGATTGTGCCAACAATGACTACAGTGGGTTAACTCATGGGAGTAAGGGCTGAATGTTCAAACCTGGGGTATAATTTGGCCTAAACGCACATTAAAACTCAATATCTATTGCAAATTAGTGTATTGGTCTGGTTTTGTTATTGAACACGCCTCTTAATAATAAATATCTAGAGAAGGGAAATGAGAATCAGGATTTCACTATAAAATACAAAACATGCAAACAGCAGCCTCTTTCCCTCCTGTGACCTTTCACAGACTATAGCTATCTCTTGTCAAGTGTTTTCTTTAAACTCCCATAAGAAATAAGCACAATGCTTATTTGATCTATAGCTAATAATAAGAATTTATCTGAAGATCCAATAGTTTTCCCTAGATAAGTGTCTGGAAGTACTACTGTGATGTAGGTTGTGCCTTGAGTACCAGGGAAAAAAGTCCAGTTGGAGCAGCAAAAAGCCTTTGAACTGCTCCAATAGAAGAGAATTGTGGAGATGATGAAGCACACACTTGAAAAGCCCAGTTAACACAAAGGAGAGAGAATGGTGCATGTAAAACTAAGGGATCGGACAAAAATATTTTAGAAAAAAGTTCTAATTTTAAAAAGCTTTTGCATATCTTACTATGACTTTCTCCCACTCCGCTATTTAAGGGTTGCATCAACGTGGCTTTTCAACTAACTCCTGTCATCCATTTCACTTCATTCCAGCCTCCTTTAAGAAGCATCAAACAAATGAGTAGTGCTACTTACTTATAGGCAGATGAGCCTGGATTCTGAAATCAATAGTTCTACCCCAGTGTGAGAGACTGAAGGAGTTCTACAGAGATGTTGTGCTCATCTCCCTAGGGAGCACAAGTCCCACTGCTGCTCAAGGAATTCTCAACCAGCGCCTGCTGGAAGAACACGGAAAAAGTTAGCAAATCTCCAGAGAGAGTTTGGTCCTTTCATATCCATAAACAAAAGTTCCCTGACTTGATCCTTCAAAACTCCCACTCACTCAGCCCCAGCTATCCATCTTCAGTACAGGCCAAAGAATTGCTGCCCAACATTTCTCCTGTGCCTTACTCCTCATGCATGACTGTGAACTGGGCAATTGTCCTGGCAGAATCTCTAGCCCACCTGAAGACAGATGCCTTAAGCCAGGTGCCTTTACCCTGGGTAGTGAGTGTTCTAGTTTTCTGCCTATTTCTGGAGTTCAGGCATCCTCTATTCTGTAGTACTTCCAGTATGAAAGACATGCCTCATAAAACTATGTTCACAAGGGGAGGGAAAGCACTTGTGCAGTGAAGCATGGCAGCACTGAAACTTAAGTAAGCAGCAGAGCCTGGGGATATGCTGATTTAAATGGTAGACCATCTGGATTGATATTGACTCCTTGACAGTTCTTTGGATGGCTAGACAGAGCTGTGTGAGGACAGAGAGAAACAAACACTAAGTAAGAAAACAAAACAAAACCAAAAAAACCCAAACTTTTTTTTATGGTTAAGGAAGCTAATATGACTCTTGAAAGAGTCTTTATTTCTGAGTGAACAATCAAAATGATGAAATGTGAGTTACTTGAAGCTTTAGGAACCAGTTTTTCTCTTCTCGAAGAAATAGTCATGCAGTACATAAAGCTTCAAAGTGTGACTGGATACTCTGGCAGTGTACTGTATTAACTCATCCTTGCATTTCGTAGCTTAAATAGTGAAAATTCTCTACTTCAGGGCATCACAACATGGCATAGGTCACCCTAAAATATCCTGGTGCTGGTATGGGTGAAATGGCTGAATGTGGTTGTAAAAAGTTTGCATCTTTTTGTTTTTCTGTGGTTTTCTAGCCCTCAAAAATATTGTTGTTTGTGAAATGTTGAGGGTCCAAATCTTTTCACCGATTGGATTGGAAATTCAAAACCTATTGATTTGGAAGTAACTGTGTTTATGTGAATTTTGGCTTGTGGTGAATAGAGATTGGCACATAATCACAGACATTTTTATATTTGTATGTGTGTGTGCTCGCTCTCTCTCCCTCACCCCCCAAAACATTTCAAGCCATGTGTGAGTAAAAACAACTACAAACATTTCACACAGAAAAGTGGCATCGAAATCTGTCCCATATCCTTCTGTCTTCTGGCTAGTGCACAGGGCCTAACTGAGGTTCCAAAACTTCAAGGGGTAGCAGGGAGGGGCAACATCTACCATATCTTTCTGAGTGAGGAAAAGTCCAGTCAGCAAGTGAATGGTAGGAAGGTGGGGTAGATAACAACAGTTCTGGGAAACTGCCTCCTAGAAATTACAAATATTTTCAGTCACATTGGGTAGAAATATCAAGGGTGGGGAGTAGGGGAGAAATACAGCAGCTGTAGAGGAAGGTTGTAGGAAGTAAGTGAAGTGCATCTGAAGTTGAACTGTGGTGAACTGGAGAAGTGGGCTGGCCAGCACAGGTGATAATCTGCTGCACAGGCTGGCAGATGTGGGGTGCTGTATGCCAACACAGGCTGGGGAGGTAATAATGGCTGATTGGTAGGTAGAGGCAGTGGTTAGCTGGAATTCTAGGCCTACTTATTAAGATCAATGGGAGCTGAGGGATCATTTTATGTTTGTTTTCATTAGGTCTGGTGATGCCTGAGTCAGATTGCTGGAACAATGTGTATTGTAGGGGTGCTGAGAGCCATTGAACCAAACTATAAACCCTGTGTATGATGGAAACCACTTCAAGCCAGGGGGTGCAGCAGCATTCCCAGGACCCCTAGTTACAGCACCTATGGCCTGAGTCAATGCTTTTTAAGTCAGCACCTTCTGTTTCATGGACAAGGGAGGGTCTTTCTCGCAGGATGATTTTTACATCTTTCTCTCCTTATTTTTCTTGTTTGGTCACCTTTCCCCTGCTGTGTTAAGATGCCTTTCCTAGTTTTCTCCTCCTTTCTTTCCTGATGCCTCTATCTTCTCACCCTGCTTAAATTTTGGGATGTAGGCATCCACCCTCCCTCTCTTCTGCCCCTGGGGTCTAGTCTAGTTTTTCTACTATACCTCTCCCTCAAGGAGTTAGGAGAGGGGGTGGGGAAATAACGCACTCTCTCCTCTTTCCACACTAGTTCTCATCTCCCCCTTGTCAATGGGCCTCCACTTCAGCTCTCTTCTTTTGCTTCTCCCCCCCGTCCCACCCCAGATAGATAAAAGTAGAAATTATGGTGATTGGCACCCTATAACTATGCAGGACAGATAGACCCATGAGGGTGGAGGCCCCTATCTATCTAACTGGGGACCTTCATCCTCTCTTCTTCAGTCCCCCACCCGCAAGGAACTAAGTGGTGTTTCCACCTCTTCTGCTGTGAGCAGAACTGCTGTGAGGCAGCAGCAATGGAGAGAAGCTGACTGTTGGCTATGGTGAGAAGTGAATAGGATGGGGAAGGAGGAACAGAAAACCCAACACCTTTCCTTTTAACTCTTACCTGCTGCTCTCCTTTCATTGGAGAGGACTGCTGGTCCACAGTTGGCATGTCTAGAGGGCCGAATTAACCCATAGGCTAATAAGGCTATAGCCTTAGGCCCTCCTATTTTTAGGCCCTACTGTAGGACCTCCATTCCATATTGAAGTAACAGCTGAGTGATGGAGTGGAGCCATCAGAACTTTTGTGTCTCAGATCTTACTTTGTACAAATTAATCCATCAAGATTGTGAAGTCAATTTATGGTGGTTGTGATTTTGCTTTTGTGGGCTAAGTAAGTGTTTGTGGGCCCAAGTAATATTGAACTTTGTACACAGAAGTACACTGGACAATAGAAACCATGTCGAAGAAAAGAGGATGGCAGATATTGAAGGAGGCCAAAGGAACAAGGAAAAGAAAAGGTGTTGTGCTGAAAGGTACTCCCTCTCTCCTAAAGTTTTTTCCTCCTACTAACTCTGGTGGTGAGGAAGTCCAGGCGAATATCAGCCCAAGTGAACCTGCTGCTCCTGCACCTGATGAAAAGGAGCAGCCTCCTGTGACTTCTCTAGCTGCAGCCTCACCCCACTCCTATGAAGACTTTCTCAGTGATTAGTAATACAAAAATATCCTCCTCCAACAATCCAGGCGAGCAGGACATGACTTCTCAAGATCTCATTGCATACTGGACTGAGAAGGGCCCACAGAAATGCCAGAATCTAGATGCTGACTTTTCATTGACTAAGTGAAAGTACATCAATCAGAATCATTCTGACCAAATCAGTGTTTGAATATGTGAAGCCTAACAAACAGATTGGCAAGTGAGAATGGTTCATCTATTCGCCTTCTAAGAAAGTGTATTGTTTTTATTGCCATCTGTTTTCTGATACCAAAGAGTGGGGAATATTCTGCGAAGGCCTCAATTATTGGAAGAATACTGCATACATTACCAATCATGCAATGAGTGAGCAGCATGCATTACCAATTAGCAGCTACCATGCCCGAAAGAAAGTCAGTGGCAGAATTGATAACCAAATGGAAAACCAGTTTTTGGAAGCTCGTGCTTATTGGAAGAACATTCTCAGACATGTAGCTGAAACAATAGTTTTTCTTGCTGAACGTGGTCTGCCATTCCATGGCCCAGATGAGACTGTTGGGTCGAAACACAATGGCAATTACTTTGGCGTTCTAGAGCTTATTGTTAAATTCGACCCTTTCCTAGCTCAGCACATCAATTAACATGTTAATCGTGGAAAAGGCCATACATCATATACATCAAAGACTATTTGTGATGATTTCATTGCACTGCTGGCAAAGAAGACACTATCAGCCATTGTAGATGACATCAAACTTGTGGGATATTTTTCAGTGTCCATTGACAACACCGGAGGTGTCACATGTAGATCATCTGACTGTCATCTTGCGTTAAGTGCTACCCAGCAGACCAGTTGAGCATTTCATGACCTTCATAAACGTCCTCAGCCACATGGGAGAAACTTGCCTTGTACCTACTCAATTTCCTCCCCAAAAGTGGGATTGACATCACACTTGGTCAAGTATTATGAGTGGCAAATATTCAGGGATGCAAGCAAAAATAAAAAAGCGCAATACTTTGGTTGATTACATACCATGTGCTGCACTCACTCAACCTTGTTGGCCAGTCTGCCATGGATTGTTGTGTTGAAGCAGTTTCTTTTTTTGGATTTGTCCAAGAATTGTACAATTTTTTTCTCCACATTAACCAGTCATTGGATAATTCTTAGAGTTTCACTACCAAAGGGATGTCCAGTACCCAAATCACTGTTAGGGACATGGTGGAGTGCCAACGCCCAAGCTGTGAATGCAGTTGTTCTGGGATACCCCCAACATCTTTGAAGTGCCAGAGAGCCTCAAGGATGATGAATCTCAAAAATCAACTACAAGCAAAGATGTGAAGATCCTGAGTGATGTAATGCACACTTCGGAAACTGGTATTTTGTGTGAGCTCTGGAATGATATACTTCAGCCATTCAGCAGGTGCAGTCTAAGCTTGCAGATTGCTCAAATTGATCTTTCCACTGCTGTAAACCTAATGAGGAGTCTTGGAACTGTTCTTCAACAAATGTGGGGTAGTTTTGATGAGTATGAAATTCAGGGGACTGCAAGGACTGCTAACCATGAGTATAAGTCAGCCAAATATCCCAAAAGACAGAAGACATGAGACAATGCAACTGCCCACTCATTTAGTGACAAGGAGGCCTTCAGAGTTAATATCTTCATCACAATCATCGACAAACTGAAGAGTTCATTAGAACATCGGATCGAGGCTTACGAAAATGTTGACAACTTTTAGTGTACTGACAAAGTTTTCGCCTAACATTTCAAGTTCCAAAGTCAGTGAAGGTATCAAACGTCTGTGTCAGAAGTACCCAGACAATCTCCCGGTAGATTTTAATAAAGAATTTATTCAATTAGTTGAACTCACATCGCTCTCAGATATGTAGAGAAAAGATGACAAAACCAAATCTATTTGGATGTACCGAGTTATCATTCAAGCCAATGTGATAGAATGTTTGTTTCCCAAATGTTGAAACTGCATTACAGCTGTATTTGTCACTAATAATCACTAACTGTAATGGAGAACGTTCCATCTGTCTTCCAACAAGGGTCAAAAATGTCCTCCGATCCACCATGACTCAAGAGCATCTCAGTGCTTTGTCCCTCTTGAGCATTGAGAATGAAATTGTCAGGTCTTTGAATTACAATGACATCATTAATGACTTTGCCACAGCTAACCTAGGGAAAAAATGTTTTTTTTGAAGAATTGAGTGTTGCGAGAATAGAATAAACTTTTTAATTTTACATAAATAAATATGTATGTAGATAAATGTTTGATGACTTCATAATTTTTTTTTGCAATCTGTAATTCATACTTTGGCCCTTCTCTCCCATTAGCCTTAGGCCCCTCATAACCTTAATCCATCCCTGCATGTCTATATTGTCTGCTCTCCCTTTCCATGTCTGTTTCTATGGAGCTGCCAGGCAATACCTTGATGGACCTTTGGGGTATGAGAAGTGATCCCACCTCAATACTATTGCTCCGCCTGCACAGAGCTGAGTGAACCACTGATATTTTGGGTGGCGGTCTGAACTGATTCAAACTGCAATTTTTCATTTTTTTTCCCCCTCCCTGCAATGAAAAAGATACAAATTTCTGTTTGAACTAAACGTTTCATTTGACCCCAAAACATTTTTTTAATGTTGTTAGTTTCATTTTGTTTCAGGGTGTGTTCACCCTTTTTTGGTTTTGTATTACTTTTTTAAAAACAAATAAAGCTCAATTTCAAAACAAAATGTTGCAAAATGAATAGTTGAAATAATTTGTTTTGACCTGGTTTAAATGAACTGTTCCAACTTTTTGGGAGAAAATAATGTTTTGGCTGAAATTCTTCACCATATTTGACCTGAATTCACAAATAGTTTCAATGCCTTGAAAAATGTATTGTGGGGCAAATTTAGTGTTGCTGAAAAAATTGCCTAACTCTATTTTAGCACATAGAGTCGATCACTCGTGAAGGGAACCAGACCAAATGCAATGCACAATCAGAACCAGCTTATCCAGTCGTGGATTAGAAAAATGAGTAGTAATGTCCTCCTACAAGTATAGTAAAAAAAATTGACAATATTTTCAATTTTGGTGATATTTCCTCCTAGTTAAGGGAACCCTATAGCAGGCATCAATGGAAGACTATTTCAGCCACCTCTAGGCAGAACAATTTTCTTGTCTTGGAAGCCTAAGTTGTAAGGTGTGGGTTAGTCCTGTCAAAATTGAGACTGGCCCAAGAAGTAGCAAAACAACCAAATGCTGGGTTGGTGAACAGTAGAAAACATTTTTTTACGACTTAAGTACAACTTTGATTTTTGGTCTCCGTAGGAAAGATTTCTGCCTTCTAATAAGCTATGTGGACAATGAAAATAAAGATCTGCTTTGAGCTAGATCCAGCATAAGCTTTCTCCTCTCCTGTATATTGGCTCTGAGCATACATCTATCTGGCTGTCAGTTTTGTCTGCCTGCTTTCATTTTGTCACCAGACCGCATTTCATAGATCCATTTCAGAGAATTGTCTTTCTCCCTTTCAATATCATTTAAACCTACTTTGTTGATTTTTACACTCGTTTTATGATGCACATCAGAATTCTGAACTGTGCACTATTTAGGTGCCTATATACTAAGATCTGCAGCTGAAGGAGACATAGAACTGAGGAGTGGAATAGCTCCATAGATGTATGGAGTAAATCTTTATTATTTGGTCAAATAGGTTTTCCACTACATTTTATTGCACTATAAGTCTGTGGTAGGCAAAACAATATTGACACAGGGTCCAATTAGTTTGACATCCATTAGCAAATACTCTTACCTTATTGGCCCTAAGTTTACATGACTTGTACAACTAAATCTAAGGTAAAAGTGCCATGAAACTTTTCAAATCCCCCCGTCCTTACTAGAGTCACAGATAAAAGTATGCATGCTAACTTTTCAGAGCTTTTTATCAGCTCCTGAAGTTTCTACAAAAGCTTGTTGCTGACCAGGAAACTAGGTCATGCAATTCTTCAGCAATAAGGATGATCTTTTGATGTGTCTCAGCAGCAGCTTTCCTTTAACAGGAGTCCTGTGATTCCAGCTCTTCACAAATTGATTCTTGCTGCAGATATTATTTCCCTCGCTTTAATGTAATGCTTCTGTCTTAAGGTTTTTCTGATTGATATAGTCTGTTTGTGCCATAGACATTATTCTGGGGTTGTTTCTTAATTATTGAAATATATTTTCAAATGGTCTCTCCTGAAGCTTAGAAGTATGTTTACCGACTGCTGCCATGCTAACACCTGAGATATACTACTGTATGGCTGGAGGACACTAAACATTAACATGACTGGGCAATAAATGGTGACATACAGCCACACAGTTCAGTTCAAATTGATCTTTCATGGCCACTGGGGGCATTTTCAGAACCTCATTTTTCAAGCAGCAGTGTTTTCTTAACTCCCCAATGCTGAGAAGAAATGAATTACAGTTTTATTTTGATGACTCTGTAAACTGACAGTGTTAGCAAACACAGAGTGAAATATGTATAGCTCATTTGATCAGATACCCCTTTAGCTGAGACGTCAATTATGAATCTGTGAAAAGGACTGTTGCTAGCTATGCTGCCTTGATATTAATAGGATAAGAAGGCAATGTGGCAAGTATCTGGGATATATTTTCTGATAGAACCCCTTTTCCTTTTAACTGTGTGTGTGTGTGTGTGTGTGTGTGTGTACGTATGTACACACACACACACACACACACACTGAGGATATCTTTTGAGTTCAGTGGAAATCACCTAATCAGCTGTTGAGGATTCCCATCTAATTCAAGTCCTGCTCAAATCATTCAACTTGGGCAAAGATACTTCAATGCTTGGCTAACCCCATCTGCCTATGACATCTTTGAATATATAAGCTATTATAAAAAAAATTATCCATGCAGTTTAAGGAAAAATAACTTTTCCTGTCTACTGTTCTGAGTACAGAATTATAAATATTGAATCAAAACTTGCTGTACTTTTAGCCATTCTAAGCAAAAGAAAGTATTTTAGTCAGGTGCATGTTTATCCTGATAAAGCTTAAAGTGCTGGGTATTGATGTGAGCCATGGTATAACTATTTGTAGTCAACTATAAAAGTATCAAAAATCACTTCCTGTCATCAGTTTAAAAAGGGTTTAAATTCTGACTCTACTGCTGGCTTTATTTAAACTTTGTCTAATCGCTTGGCCTGCTCCTGCAAAACTGAGTAAAGCCCAAATAAAGGGTCTTTTTGTTCCAGCATACATGTGCTGAAGCATTGTGTGACTGAAGGAAGGAATCCCAAATCCCAGCAGGAGCTGCAGAGTCATGTGTGGCTGGACTAAGGCCAGCTGTTGCTGGGTATTGAGTGGGAATAGTAGTAAACAAGATCTGCTGTTCCCTTCTATCCATACATTGATTAGGAACCCTTGTGTTTTCATGCTGTGCTGGAACTCAATGGCTACACCTCCAGCCTTCCACTTCTCCTCACCGCTCTACAGCATTGTGGCATGGAGAGAGCTGCTGGGCAAGCATCTGCTGTAATGCATACGAGAGGGTCAGGCATAGGACAAGATAAACTTATATGGAGTTTTTGGCCATGCAGTGTGTCACGGTTCCTTCCCCACTCTGAACGCTAGGGTACAGATGTGGGGACCTGCATGAAAAACCTCCTAAGCTTATCTTTACCAGCTTAGGTCAAAACTTCCCCAAGGTACAAAATATTCCACCCTTTGTCCTTGGATTGGCCGCTACCACCGCCAAACAAATACTGGTTACTGGGGAAGAGCTGTTTGGACACGTCTTGCACCCCACTTCCTGGACAAGGTTTGGTAAAAAGCCTCACCAATTTGCCTAGGTGACTACAGACCCAGATCCTTGGATCTTAAGAACAATGAACAATCCTCCCAACACTTGCACCCTCCCTTTCCAGGGAAATGTTGGATAAAAAGCCTCACCAATTTGCATAGGTGACCACAGACCCAAACCCTTGGATCTGAGAACAATGAAAAAGCATTCAGTTTTCTTACAAGAAGACTTTTAATAGAAATAGAAGTAAATAGAAATAAAGAAATCCCCCCTGTAAAATCAGGATGGTAGATACCTTACTGGGTAATTAGATTCAAAACATAGAGAACCCCTCTAGGCAAAACCTTAAGTTACAAAAAAGATACACAGACAGAAATAGTTATTCTATTCAGCACAATTCTTTTCTCAGCCATTTAAAGAAATCATAATCTAACACATACCTAGCTAGATTACTTACTAAAAGTTCTAAGACTCCATTCCTGGTCTATCCCCGGCAGAAACCAGCATATAGACAGACACACAGACCCTTTGTTTCTCTCCCTCCTCCCAGCTTTTGAAAGTATCTTGTCTCCTCATTGGTCATTTTGGTCAGGTGCCAGCGAGGTTACCTTTAGCTTCTTAACCCTTTACAGGTGAGAGGATTTTTTTCTCTGGCCAGGAGGGATTTTAAAGGGGTTTACTCTTCCCTTTATATTTATGACACAGTGAAGTGATAATGCAGTTTCTAATGCATTTTGTTCTAAAAATGCATGTACATAAGTGTGCTCAGAATAAGGCCCAATGCAAATAGTTACTGTGAGAACAGTCCTCTTCAAGCCATATAGACCATAGCAGTCCTTTGAATTCTCATCATATCTGATCTATGGAGGCCAACAGAATCTCCACTTCTAAATCTATTTGTGTTTATTTTAAAAGGTTATTTTTAAGTATACTGGAACAATGTACTGTGATCGTTCAAGCCATGACAGTTTCAAACACTATTTTGTAGTTTCAGCACTGCAGTGTTTTAAGGTATTATTGTACACATTTTATTTTTATAAGGGGGTTAATAACCACAAATAACATCTTGTGTGTGTGAGCTGTCAACAGTTAACATACAAATGTACCTGAAACAGCAGTGTCCCAAATACCACCGTTTCTTTTACTTGGGCAATTCCACTGCTGGTACTACCTGGAGCCAGGAAGTAAGAGACATTTTAAAAATAAAAAATGGGGTAATGGGTAGTTTTTAAAAACTGTTTCCTTCCATTTTTGGGTAAAGGTTCTGGTGTGTTCTTATTTTACTTAACCTAGTTCTCCTATTTGTAGTGGTGGTGATCCAACACTGTAATCCTCTCTGTAATAAATACTGAACCAGTCCTTTGGAATGCTGAGAACAGAAGACAAACCAACTGAATGCTGGAAATGATTGGAGCTGTTTTACGTAGTGTAGCTGTGTTGGTGCCAGGATATTAGAGAGACAAGGTGGATGAGGTCATATCTTTTATTTGAATCAACTTCTGTTGGTGAGAGAGACTTTTCAGGCCTTCTAGTCACACAGAGCTGCTCTGCAGGTCTGGGAAAGCTTCTCCCAGAATCACAGCAAAATGCAAGGCCGAACAGATTGTTTAGCGTAAGTAGCACATATTGTATTAGCAATCATATTAGCACATATTGTAAGCAATCATTCAAGGACACCACAATCAGATTCAACAATGGAACCTTGCAGACAACCACATACAAGAAACCCATGGATCACCACACCTACCCTCACAGATCCAGTAACCATCCCAAACACACCAAGAAATTGGTTATCTACAGCCAGACCGTACTACAGGATATGCTTCAAGGAGAAAGTCCGGGATATATGCCTTAGCACACTTAAAACAACCCTCGCCAAAAAAGGAAACTCCACCAGAGAAGTAGATTGCATCATGGAACAGACCACCCAAATACCCTGAGAGAACGTGCTTCAATACAGAAATAAAACCCCTCCAACCACACACCTAGTTGTCACCTATCACCACACACTGGAACCCACATGGAGTATTATCAAACAACTACAACCCATACTTGACAGGGACCCCATCCTGAAAAATCTGTCCTGAATCTGTTCTGGCCTTCAAACAACCCTCCCAACCTCTCCAAGTTCATCAGAAGCAAGCTCCCCACAGACCAGGACACACAACTCAAAGTAGCACCAGACCCTGACAGAACAACAGATGGAAAACCTGCAGACGTATCTCAACTTCTACAATGATCAACACCCCCCATAACACACCTTTCAAGATTCATGGATCCTACACGTACCTATCACAATATGTGGTGTACCTCATCCAGTGCACTAAATGCTCCAATAACAACTATGTGGGTGAAATCAGACAATTACTATGCTCTCGAATGAACTCACTCAGGAAAATAAGACAAATACACCCTACCACATGTGAGTGAACACTTTTTTACAGAGCAATCACTCTGCATCTGACCTATCAGTCCTCTACTTCAAAGGAAACCTGCACAACACTTTAAAAAGACAAGTCTGCTAGACACTAAAAATCAGGAATTGAACAGACATTTGATTTTATGGCTTATTACAACAATCTGTATACTCACTAACTTCCTCCTTTTGTCCTATGACTTCAGAGGTGTTAATGGGCCACTATCTTGAATGGTCACTTACAATATGTGCTAACTACTTATGTTAAACAATCTGTTCCACCTTGCATTTTGCTGTGATGCTGGGAGTAACTTTTTCCAGACCTGAAGAAAGCTCTGTGTGGCTCGAAAGCTTGTCTCTCACCAACTGGAGTTGGACCAATAAAAGATACTACTTCACCCACAATGGAATTGTTTCAGGAAGTTATTGAGGATGGCCTTCCCCTATACCCTCTACTATGTTTCTGGCATACAAATGCACTCCTGCCATCTTAAACTCTGCTGCCTGAGTGCTCATTCTGGTGACGCTTCGCTGTTTATGGTGATTAAGAAATGCCTACTCTCCAGAGGATCATTCTGATGATAGTTTTGATTTACACTGGGAAATGATCACCTATAGAAGTGACCGCATTTAAAGTTGTCTTAGACAGATAAAACCTGAGACTTAGTACTCAAAGACTACAATTTACTTTTTTTGAAGATTTTTATTTAGAAATTTCTTTAGCATATGGTTGCCTTGCAGTATTAAAATCAGGCAAATGTATGTGTTATACGTAAGCTACCCATATAGGCCTTGCAAGGAGCCTCCGTGCTTCCTACTGATTTTCCAAACACTGGGAATTGAGGAGGCTCGAGAGTAGGTTGGGAATTAAAAATACTCATCCTTTCTATGAATGGCCAGGTGCCCCAATGCTGAATTATATCACTTTAAGAATTATCAACCCCTCAAAAGCAGTACTTTTGGGAGCGACATTTCTGCACAATAATAAACCATGGCTGATTTGCTGATGTTTTGATATCAGTGCCAGAATTATCTCTTTCTTGAAGCAATATATACTGTACCTGTATCCATCCATCTTTCCTTTAGGGGAAAAAAAAAAACAAGTTAAAGTCAAGTAATGAATGAAAGAGTCAGACCCCAATTTTCAAACATGGGCACCTGTAGATCATGCCCAATCCCTGAAATCTAGTGTTTCAGATAGGCATTTAGGTATATAAATGCCAGTTTCACAATATGTGCATCCGCCTGTGGGATGTACTGTATATTGGAGGCACAGTACTTGGTGTCAGGAGATCAGGGTTCTGTCCTTGGCTGTGCTCCAGACCTCCTGTGACCTTGAGAAAATACTTCCCTTCCCGTCATCCCCAACTCCCTCCCCAGGAATCAAGAATGTGCTACTGGCCTATATTAATGCCAAGACTCTACCCACTCCACAGTAAAGGGAATAGTGCCCATCCTCAAGAATGCATTGGGAAAGTGACAATCTTGCCCTTTAAAAACACATAAATAATACTCACTAATCATGTGCATGTTAAATCCAAACCATACATCGTTTCATTGCTTGATTCCTTCAACAGCTGACAAAAGGAGAAGGAATTTAATACACATTGAGAGACTTCCACTTCTCAATAGTAAAAACAGGTGAATAGTGGATACATAATCTAAGATATGCATAGTAGAGAGGTTCTATTGAAAGTCAAGCTGCTTAGTGAGCCATAACATCTGACTGCTACAAGCGCTGGAGCAACTACCATGAGCTGAAACTACAATGTAATGTTTTGAATTCAATCAATGCATCATAATCTTGTTCTGAATAGGATATATGTGGACATCTCACTCATTTTTGTTGGTCTCTGAGTGTCGAAGAGATTTGGAGAGAATGGAGTGAGCATAGAAAGAACACTTAAGGGATTTTTTTTCCCCCTTGGGCATCAGAGAATCAGAGGAGAGAGGGGAAATGTGGACTGAGCATGAATAAGTGCTTTATTTCTTGAGTATCAGAGTGAGTAAGAGCAGAAGAAAGGCTAGTGAAGAAATATAAACTGCGGCTCCCTCCCCAAAGCCCTTTTTCATTGTAATTTTCCCTTTTGTGTTTTATAGTTTGTTGTTTTATGTATGACTAGTCAGGAAAAAAAAAAGAAATGTCTGGTCTGGTTTTATTCCTGGAAATTAATTTAATTTGATTATTTAACGGGTTGGTCTGTTACCTTGGATCTGTTACACAATACACAATCTGGTTGGTCTGTTACACAATACCTTGGATCATAGGGGCAATTCAATGGAGTGGGACAAAGGTAATGTTGTCTACCTCTTTTAATCCATCCATCTAGTAAAGAACAGTTATGTACAGTGTTGCTAACTCATGATTTTTATCATGGATATCATGATATTTGTTGGTTTCCTGCATGATAATCTCAGGGGGGTGATGGTGGGTGGTGTTTTTTTTCTGTTTTGGTTTTGTTAAAGTAAATTTCTAGCTCACATGGTTGTGGAGAAAAGCTTGAAAATATCAACCGAGTGTAATGTAAAGGCTGAGACATCAAAAAGCAAATAAAACTACCCTATAATTACTGGCTTAAATCATGGTTTGTCTGTGTTTGTAATAACTTCATGACTTTTGACTCCTGACCTGTGGTGATTTTTGAACACTTGGGGTTACATGTGACAGATATGTCAGTTGTCTGCCACATTCTTGAAAGACCTTTTCGATGGCTGGTTTGGTTTAAGACGGGGCAATCTAAAATCAGCACTGGGCCCCTCATCTTTTCTCCCTAATAGTTGCTGCTGCCACTGTCTGCTGCTCCTTTGTGATCCAGTGAAGGGAAGCCACAGGCACCACCTGGCTGCTGCCTACAGAATAGGTATTGCAGTGAACTCTGGATGCATTACATCAAGTGGGCCTTAGGTATGCATGATAAGGTTGTCAAATGAGTATCCTGTGCGATGCATGTCGCTAGGCAGCCCTGCTGCTTGCCTTCACACAAAGCCCCCCTCATTCTCACTGTACCTGATCCTCTGACTCCAGATACAATTTCCTTGTCCTGTTCACCAGGCACCATGGAGCCTTCTACAGGCTAGATGTTGAACTGGATCTCTGCTCTTCCCAGAATGTCCTGTGGCCTGATCTTCTGTTTATTCTCCCTCCGTTTCATTAGGGGGCAGCGGGGAGAGAGAAGATGTACCCACTAAGTCAGCAGGTTCATTACAAAATCATAGTATGGTACCATAGATCAGAATACCAGTATCTACCATAACTTAAGGTCTTTGTGGGAAGTCTGGCTTTTGGTGGCAATATAGGTCTAATGTTAAAGTATAATAGAGAGATAGATAAAAATAAATTCTAATTCACAAGAGCTCTGAAGCTCCATGAGTCTAAGAATAGTAATTCAGTAACTTCTGTAGACAAATGGAGCCAAAATCATGTGCTGATCAATACCTCACACAGAACAGGAACCTATTTATTGAGATGGATAGTGCTGGGCAGGGTGTTAGTATTATCCTCAATTCTTTTTTAAAAATGCGATTGGATGTTTAACTTCCACGAGGACAGACCTCAGAGGCCAGAGGGTAAAAAGGGACCTCAATTGAATGTCTTGTGTGAACTGCAAGCACTGTGTTGCATAAACTCAAACAGCTGCATCTGAACAGGCTTATCTGAACCCCTTGGATCTGTGAAACGGGAGTACCAGTCCTATGAGCCTTGTATTTCCTGTACTTCCTACTCTACTCCTTAGTTCAGAAGTGCTGTGACATTAGCTGCACCCTTTTGGTGTTTAGATGTTGCTTGTAATTATTAGAATTGGGAGCACGGGCTGTTGGGAGTCTGAAAGGACAGGAAACAGGAAGGACAGGGTAGGAGTTGAAGAGGCTGAGGGAGAGCTACTGAGGGTGCAGCAGCAGCTTGGAAAAGAGGTTTCCACTTTAAAAAATAAAGTCCTGTTGAAGTTTGTTAGTACCTTGCCTGGTCACTACAACAAGCCTTACAGGTTATTTATTGGCACTGTTAGTTTCCTGTCCCAGCTAGACCCAGAAAGCAAAGTGAAAATAATGTTTGGCGAGTGTGTAGGGGAGAGAAGGAAGGGACTGAGGGGGACTTATTCAAACTTTTTCAATGCTTTTTGAAAGGCTTGGATTTAGTTTTGAGAAAATTCTTACTTTACCTGAACCAATGCACTCATCCCTATACACAACTCCCAAGATTCAGTCACACAGCTTCCAATGAAACTTGCATGGCTAAATCCCATGGAATGCTTTGAAAAATTAGGAATATGTGTTTCACAAATGATTAGCAAAGACCAGGTCATATTTAACATTTGGAAAAAGCATATGATCATAAAGCTATAACGACAGCAATATTACATGCTAAAAACTAAACAAACACCAGTAATTTCAGATAACCTGTGTTTTACCTAAAGGTAAGTGATGCCTGAGAAATTATACATACAAATATTGCGAAGTAACAAGACTTTGGCATATGATTTCCAATGTGCTGCTTTGAAAATATGCCATTTTCTTTTGTTACGTCAGTATAATATAGGGAAAAATGCATAACTAGCTGACTCTGCATCTTAATGTCAAAGTCACTAAAACCTTTCCATTCACTTAAACTGATGGTGGGCAAATAAGCATGTGCCAATAATAGAGGAGAACTAACTCACACTGCATACTGTAACTCCTTAGTAAGGTTAACAAACTACATTAACCATTCACTCATCTGTAGATCATAATTAATCACTCCTTGAAAATTACATTGTATAATAAATGAGGACAGACATGATTCATTAAAACTTCTAATTAATTCTATTTAATACCATTTCATAGTTCATTGGTAATTGCTGAGAGAAGGATTACATTGCAGGAGATTTGATGCATTAATGCCAAAGAAGCAAATAGGGCAAACATGATCTAGAATGAAATATGAATACTTGCAAATGAAAATGTCACTTGTTTATCTCAGCAGTGCCTGGTAGCATCACTATACTGTATTTAAGCATTTGTTAGCATTTCTACTGTCAGTCTCTCTCTGCACTGGTTTCTAATCTGTCTGTTAAAAAATGAATCCTCAGCTCAGATGTAACACTGTTCTGCGGCCTGGAAGTAAGTATTTAAAAAACATAAATTAAAACAGTGCAGTGGAAGTTTTGAGTGGGGCCAATTACAGGATCAAGAATTCATCAGCAGAATCTGACTTTGCAAGAGATCAATAGTAGTGTGAAATTTTAAATTTCAGGGCTTTTAGAAATAAGAATGATCAAGATAATTGACTAAAAAGAATGGCTGCATTAAAATTATCATTATTATTATTTTATAATGGTTATGCCTAGAAGGCGGGGCCCATTATACAAACTTGTGGCTAAGAGATGAAAACTATTCTAAAGAGCTTACTATCTACACAAATCCTTAGTTCTTGGCATATAAATCTACTTCTCATTGGCCTACCAAGTATGGCCTGTACACTAACAGTTCCCTAGAGGGCACTTTGATCTACTTATGTTTCAAAGCTGAAAAATCGGATTGGATGTTTTAGGACTTGTTGGTCTATGTATTAAGTAAATGTTTTATTTTAAAACTTTTTGAAGTACTTAATTGGATTTTACAGAGTATCAATATGAAGAAAATGAGAAAAAAGCTAAAGCAAAATATAAAATACCCTAACAATATACAGTTACAAAATAGAAATTACAACACACTTGTGGTATGTATGTAGTCCAAAATGTCACTAACACCCTATATATTCATGGAAAGGATTATAATCACATCCTTTCAAATGTGTTTTATTTTTGAACCATCTGATGTTCCTTGGCCTATGTAAATTGAGTTTGGTAAATTCAGTTCAGTTTGGTGGACAGGACTCCACAAAATCAGCCAGTACTACCACAATTGACATTAATTGACACTTTGTTGACAGTCTTATCTGGGAAACCAATAGCTGAATAGGCCTGGAAAACTAAACTGCCCTCTTACCCTGGTTAAGTATAGGCCTATTTCTGAAGCAGAATTAGGAAATATATTTGCTGCGGCCTATTTGAACCTGTTGTTCAATCTCTGGAGTGTCAGGCTGACATGGATCAAGAGTATTAAACTAGGCTTTAAACTCCAATTTTAAAAAATTTAGTTCTTGTGGAAGGTGTAAGATACTAATGGAGACTGAAGACCTCTTATCATTGACACAATAGTTACAGCACAGGTAGCAGAAGTGCTGTACACCACACCCATGTGTCCCATGGGAATGGTGACAAGGGATGGATCACTGTTCTGTTCATTCCCTCTGAAGCACCTGGCATTGGCCACTGTTGGAAGATAGGATACTGGGCTAGATGACCTTTGGTCTGACCCAGTATGACCGTTCTTATCTGTTTTCCTGCCCTAGACCACTTCTACTAATGAAGACAACTATCCCTATGATCATTCATACCTCATCCCTTCTGTGGACATGTACAATAAGAGTGCCAGTTATGATGTGGATAACTGTCTTCTGGGAACTGGACTGAGAACACCAACTCATTTCACATGGGCTGCCAAACAGCTGCTTTGTTTATTATTGGTATGGGCCAGACGTGGACCAGGAACCTAGAGATGAAAGGTTCTATGAAACTTCCTCCTTACTATACCTCTATTTTATTATTTGTGAAAATACTGTGAGTACATAAGACATGCAAGATCACCCACCAATTGGAGATGGTTTTGCAAAACCTGGGTAAAAGAACAAAGTAAAGGACAAAGTCTCTGCTGTTTTGACTGTTGAAGTCAGACTGTTCACGATTACATAGTATATAGTTCCATTTAAAGTAAAGACAAAGGGCTAAATTCCCTGCTGGTATAAATTGGTGCAACTCCATTAACTTCAAAGAAGCTGTGCCATTTTACATTGACAGAGAATTTGGCTCAATGTAGCCTATTCAGAGAAATGATGATGATAAATTCAATCTGAGCAGATTAGACTGTTTATGATGATAAATTAATGATGACTTGATGATGATTATACTGTAATGTGCTTTGCATTTATAGTAACATACATCCAAGGAGTTCAAACCAATTTATAAATATTGGGATTGATTCACTGTAGAGTTTTGCCAGCATCTGATCTCTTGGTGGAAAACTCCTAGGGCTGGGAATTCCACTCAGAAGGTGATTGAAGTGGAACTAGATGCCTGCAACCTTCCTTTTGTCTGGGCCTGGAACCACCGCATTGGAAGTAGGAGAGGGACATGGCCAAACCAGATAGGGATGAGCTGATTCATTGCATCTCACAGGGAGTCTTCACCAGTACTCACCTATTTCAGGTGGGTTTATACTCTGCATTGCTAAACTGTACTGCCACTGCCCATGCTAACATGGCCACTCACACTATAGCTGGGAATCACACCCCCCAGCTCGTAATGTAGACATAGCCTTGGTGATGAATTAAAATTGCATTGTTCCATGAAAAGAAAAATAAATTGGAAAAAATGTAGAAGTTTAATTTTAGATTACTTGTTTCATAACACACTCTGTGTAATTTACATACTTTGCGCTTGCACATAACTGAATACAAATGAGTTTTCTGGATATAAACCACCAAAAAAGTATGGAGTTTACAAAAAAGCAGCTGTTCTGTAATAAATTTTATACTGTGTGCTTCTGTCACTATAGCTCTATGTCTTGCAGGCAGCATTTTTTAAATGCAACACTTTAAATAAAAAAGAGGGCATGGTATTCCCACTTGAAATATTATATGCTTACTTCTAGACATGCTTCTTCTCTCCTTTCCAGTAAAAGCCAATTTAAACTGATTAATGCAAAATAAGACTTTTGCCTTTTGGCATTGAAATCACTGGATTTGTCCTTAGTTCTTAAGAAATAACCTGGGAAAGAACTATGCATTAATAGCGCGTAAGTTGGTGCTGTTTAAGTTACAAAGCAGTGCTTTTTGCATTGTGTTTTAATGGTACCAATTGTGGTGGGGTGTTCACCCCACATCAACCCCGAAAGGATAAAGGAAGCTGAGAAAGGGGTCAATTAGTGAGACAGGCCACACATGAAGGATTTAGGCTGCAGAAGTAGCTGATGTTTGGAATATGAAACTCAACTGAGTAGGAAACTGGCACCGGAAATGACTGCAGTGAGGCAGTCTGCAGCCATCCTCCGTGCATTAGAGAGGGAAAGAGGGAACCCAGGGAAAGAGTGGGAGCCTGGCCTTGAGGGAAGAGCATATTCAAAAGAGAGAAGGGTGGAGGAGAAGTAAGAAGCAGCTCAGGGGGAAAGTAGCAATGTTGATGACTGAATAGATCTTGTCTGCGCATTGTAGGGTTCCTGGGCTGGAACCCAGAAGGAGTGGGCAGTTCTGGGTTCCCCTACTAGCCACTGACAGTATTCAGCTATTCCCCAGAGCAGCCAGGAGGAGGTGCCACTCGCATACCCCATGATGTCAAGTTACAAACTCTTAACATGGGGCTTTCTTGTTCGTTAGTAAAATGTAAAGCAAAGAACAGCAGCATTTGTATGGTGTATGTTGGTTCTTTCCAAATTGTAGGGACCTTATTCCATTCAAACTCAGAAAATCCATATGTTCTTTTCCAGCGATAGATTGTCTGCTGTGTGTGAAGAGTGGTTTGGCTGTACAGTATACTACCAATAATGTATTTTGGGGCTTTGTAGTACTTTACATCTTCAAAATGATATAGAAACATTCATTAATTTCTACAATCCCCTGTGTGAAGTGAGGAAAATATCTCCATTTAGTTGGGAGGGAAAATTGACAATGGCTGAATTTGGCCCTGTGACTCAAAGCCAAATTCAGCCATTGAAGTAAGCATGTACAACTCCTTCTGCCTTCAGTGAGAGTTCTGCCCATTGACTCTCAAGCTGTATTTAATCCAGAGAAATTAAGCGACTAAATTCAGGAGTTCCTAATCTGCAGTCCTAGGTCAGACTTTTGAATTTTTAAAAAGGAACATTCAAACATAAAAATACATGCCCATGAGCCAATATCTAGTGGTCTTTCCAGGCCCTATATATATATCTATATAAAATATGCACATGGAAGAACTTCTTACTTTTTCCATGGAGGGACAGTTACTGAAGGGACACCAGGGAAATAGAACTGGTAGAGTTATGCTGGAAGCAACCAGCCACATGGACAAAGCAATCCCTAGAGTTTAATAAAATTGCACTTGTTCAACTTGACCTGCATTCAGCTTCACTCTTTTCAAATGAAATAATGAGGGCAATAAGTCTGAGTCCCCAAGAAATGCAACTAGTACTATTGTGATCACTAAATACTACCAGATCGGTAGCACTTTGCATGGAGTAATGTCCTGATGACATCTCCTCTAGGTCCCTGACTAAACAGCTAACGGTACTGTTCCCAGACAGTCCCTCACAGGCAACACTCTAGAATGTGTCCATGTTGGGACTGTACTTTGTGGCTACTCATGCAATGCGGAAGCTCAGAGTTATGTACCTCCATATTGAGTCTTAGTGACTGGATTTAAATTCCTTTCAATAACCTGACACACACAATGTCTGAGGTTCAGCGTACTGGAAATACCAGCATAATCCAGTGGTAAAGCTATGTAAAGACCAACCCCCAGAATACTTTTGAAATAGCAGCCTGTTCTGCAGGCATAGAATCAGCTTAGCTCACCCTATATCACTTCTCCAACAACCCCTCAGGCAGGAGATGTACTTTTCTTAAGAAAGGGCCCTGGATATTTTCAGGTGCCATAATGGAGTTTGTGGAAGACAAGTTAGAACAGCCCTCAGGCTGCTCTAACCTACACTGGGGGCTGATCTGATCCACAAGCAGCCCTGGTATTGTGGAGGAGCACTACCTCTCCTTTTGGTTCCTTTGCTGGTCTCAGCACCAGCACAGACCTAAATAGAGCCCTAGGTATGAATTAAACCATCTCTTCCCTCACCCCCCAAATGAGCTCATTCCTACTGGACATCCCAAAGGGATGTACTAGAGTGAGAAACTCAACAAGCCTCCCAATGAAACAAGAAACAAAAAAGTTGATGGGTATAGGTCTGAGATAATATCATAAGCCCTGAGTGAGTATAGGATTACTGGATCAATTGGAATGATACATCTGATTTACAGAATGAATTGCATTTTTGTTTAAGAAGAGAGGTATCAAGTATTTGCTCAGGGCTGACGTTGAAGAAAACATTCCTTACTCCCTATATTTTAGTGATATTGTTCATTGCTCTGGATAGAATGAGAACAGTCAAAGGATATTGTGAGACCTTGGGCTATCTGCTGCCTTTTATAGATGCCTTTTCTGACAAGTTGCAGCAACATCAGGGAGGGTTTACTTGGTATCCCTGACACTTAAAAAAACCCCAAGCAAACATACATTTACATTTGCTTTTCTTTCTTTGGTTTATCCTGCTTGTTTCCGCTGGCTCCAGCCTTTTCTCTTATTGTATTGATTCCATGTTAATTAAATAAGAGAGCTGCATTCTGCCACTTCTCCATTTACATTAGGAGAAACAAACCCGTCACTGGGTGAGATGTCCCTGAGAAAAATCTCAGAACAGGGCCCTGGGTGACTAATTCAAATACCAAATACAGTCCCATGTGGCCAACGGATCTTTTTAAAGGGGCCCTTATAACCTAGCTGGTTTGAAATTTTGGAATCTTTAAATCAAAATCTGTTCAGAAAGCGCCTTGTTTTTAAAAGCAGCAGTTTGCTTATGGTGCGCATTCATGATAGAGCCTGGCCCATAAATTATATGAATCCGAGTTAAGATTTTTAAGGTCCGCGTTTGGCTAGATCCGTGGTGTGAGCGAGGGGCGTGATTCTCAGCTCACGTACGCGTGCTCATGCTAGCTCAGGAAGAGCTGGCATGAGTATAACGAGTAGTGGAGCCGTTCTAGCACAGGTAGCAGCGGCAGAAGCACGGCTTAGCCACGTCGCGTGCAAACCGGCCTGAGCCCTGTGGGGACACGCTTGGCACGGCTAAGCCATGTCTCTGCTGCTTCTGCCTGGGCTACTGCAGCTACGCTACAATTTATACGTATGCTAGCTCAAATGAGCACTAGCATGAATGTGTGTCTGTGAGCTGGGGGGTCACGCCCTCGCTCCTAGTGCAGCCTTACCCCTTGGAAGACTTAATCCACCGGAGGTGAAGTTAAAACAAAGAGACTGCATGAATATAATATTACAAACACAGATTGGCCTTGTTACTTTCAGTTCAAGGCAAAGAAGAAATATGCAGCGGCCTTCACTTGATAAAAAGTCTCTAAGCTATTTTAGACTGGGTCTGGTACCTTAAACTGAACCGACTACATGCGGGGTGATGTTTAGTAATGCTCAGTAAGACAGAGACAAAATAGCGCTGCCTGTCCACACAAGGTCCTTTTGATGCAATTGCTGATGGTTTTAATGCTATTCAGGAGGATGGTCTTGCCAGTTAGCCACCTAATTAAGCAAAATGACTTGTCTGATAAATTTAATCCTGTTAATGACTACCAGATGCCCACAAAAGTCATTTGGGATTATAGTGAGTAATGATTACTTAAAAATGCTATTAACCGTTTCACACTAGGATTTTCTGTAACCATGAGGGATTCCAGAATCTCTTTTCTGAACTAGAGGGGAAAAATCAGCACCTTCAATTTGTGGCTTCTATATTTTGTTCTTTACTTAGCCGTTTTAGACAATAATCCAGCTACAAGGTAGCCTTCTTTTATAATGAATACGTCGGGTAGATAGTGAACAGTTAGTTGCCAGCACTGAAGTAATACTTGTAATAGAGGTTTGTGGAGGTCAGAAGTTCTGTTTCACAAGGAATTTTGAAATTTGGCCTCACTAGGAGAGCGAACAAAATCAAAATTAAAAAAGAAAAGCTCAGACTGGGTCAGGTGGAATGTTTTCTTGTTTTGACAAAATCAAAACATTCAGAATCTGCATCCACTTTTTGAAAACAACTGATTGTATTATAACACAAAATGAAAGACACTTGAAATGTCACTTTGAAATGAACAATCAAAACAATTAATTCAAATAATGTCATAATGGGATGTTTTGGTATTGTCTCAACTCTTTTCCCTGTCTTCTTCTGAAACCAAACTTTGGTGAAATCAGGTTTATTTCATAAAGTGTTTCGTTTTTGATGGAGCGCTATATTCCAGAGGAACGTGGTCTGTTGAACTGTCACTGACCAGCTCTAATTTGTAGCTCTTGGTGATGGCTTATTAGCTGTGATCTGAGAGCTCCCAACTTCATTTAATATTGAGACCAGTCATAGCAGTGACACAAGGAGAGCAGATAAAATAGGTAGCTATCTCTTATATAAGATGCAATATCCCTTTCCTTAGATCTTATCAGCTAAATCATTTAAATGCCATATCAGCACTATATATGGACTCAGAGCGGTGAAAGACTACTGCAGCTATTAATTTTAGCCCAGTGTCTCTTCAAATGCATTCTGGTGAATTTAGGAATTTATTGTATTGGATATATAACAGTGATTGCAAACCTCAAAAAAGTTTGAAACTTCTGTTCAACCCTGAAAAGCCTGGATGCTTATCTGAAGTATCTGACTCATCAGATTTGCAAAATGGGGCAGGAAGTTTCATGTGAACAGGTTTTCTCATTATATGTTGTCATTTCTGTTTCCATTTCTAATCAGAACAAGAGAAGGTAGAGGCTTGGACCACATCAAAAAATAGTGTGTGTGGGCAGGGGAGAGGGCACAAATGTTATCCAGAAAGGTTCAATTCAGGTTTGGCTGAAGGGATGGATTAATAGTTTTGTTATCCAGTCTGGTTCATCCAACCCTGCTATCAATCAGCCATGATAGTCCAAATGGTTTCCTGACTCCCAAGGATTCAAGTTTGGTCTTATCTTCACTAGGGAAAAAAGTGTGTTCTTAACTCGTATTAGCTAATGCATGAGGCAAAACCCTAGTGAAGATAAGTCAGTTTGTAGTTGCCTCACAAGTTAGCAGGTCAAGGTAAGGGTCAAGGGGGAGGCTAGAGTTTACTTTGATTTAATAATTTGTGTGAAACGACAAACCGCCTTGTTTTCATTAGGATTTTATCACGTTAGCTAACCCAAGTGAAGAACACCCCTCTTTTCCTTCTGACGTTGCACCTATTTGGAATTACTTCCATTGTTGTGAAAATATTAACTAAAGAGTAACATGATATTTATTAGAAAGTTATATGCAACAAATTAAACACAAATAGAAAAGCTAAATATGCACTGAAATAACATACATATTTTAAAAGATGCACTGAAATTTCATTGGCTTTGAAAAATGTGATAGAGGACATGAACTCTTATACACAGACCTGGCAAGTCCCTCATAAATGCTGGGAGATTTTCACAGTGTTCAGATCTTAAATTATTTTAACTGATTCCAAAGAGAAGGTGTTATTTGAGTGCGGGTATTTGAGTAGGTCACTGTGAGTACTTCTACTCTCTATGTAAACAATATCCATTGGTCCACACCGGTGTGCCTACTCTCCTTGTGTCCCACACCATGGGTATGCAGAGCAGGTCAGGGTGGACCAACTGAAGCAGTGACAAGGTTGATGCGAGGGTTTCTAGGTGCATCCTGCCAACAAGAAACCAGTCATTTAATAGGGGAAGATGGTGAAGCCACCTGTGTGTGCTGGTGTGCTGTTACAACTAGAAACACTTTGGTGAAGACCCTGGTTATGGTTGCTAGATTGAATGGCAGCATTGATAGTGGTTGGAGTTCCCATAAACCTGAGGAATCTTTTGCAGGTTGGGTGAATGTCCACATGAAAGTATACATCTTTCATATAGATAGCTGTGAACCAGGTGTTCTTTTCAGCAATAGTATTATTGATGCCAGTGTAAGCATTTGGAATTTTAATTTGTGACTAAAAATGTTGAGTCGACTACCCACCCTTCTTCCCCTCTGCTTCGAATCATGACTAGATTCGTGGCAGAGAAAGACCTGGAGAGGTGGTTGGTCCACTCTACTCTTTATATCCTTGTTGTAAAATGCGAGGAGAGCAAGGCCTCAGGTAAGGACTAACAGGAACTGCTTGCAAGAATTCTCTGGTCTCAGAAGCATAGGGTGCATGCATGCCCACAGTGAAATACACATATAGACCACACATCTTGAAGAACTTCACTTGCAACAAAGTAAGTAACTTCCCTATCTGAGTCCTTCTTGCTCACCCCAAGCATGTACGTCCACTCATTTTAACAGCACTACAAGGAGCTTCACAAACTCTCTCTTAAATCATACAAATACATGGCACCAACTTTACCCCTGCTCAAGCGGATGGTGCAAATTTTACCCTCGCTATTTTGTGAAATACCTTTTCTGTGTGCTAGGGAACTGATCCCCACTGGAGGACAGGCAGTATTTCTCTGAGATTGCCCCCTATTCGGGTAGCTTTAAATTTTGTTGTGGGCTTCACAGAAACCACATATTTGGAGGCTGCTGCAGGGATGGGCTGAATCAATGGATCTTATTTGCCCAGGCCACGCCTTTCACCATCTTTTAGCCAGATGCCAAAAATATAGACATTATCTGCGGCTAAGTGGGAGAGCTTATAGGTACTGCTTCTGCTCTTTAGTGAACTCAGGCCCCCCTGTGTCTTCCGCTGTTGTAACTGTGGGCTGAAGCAGGGAAGAAGAACAGTAATATACAAAACTTCCACATCTAAACGTGAAATGTGAATAACAGTTACTCTGGCACTATGCAAGTGTTGCCTGGTTTCATGTCAGCCAATCTTTTCAAGATTAAAGCTTAAAAAAATTAATATTTTACAGCATTTGGGACATGCCACCCACCAAAAGACCTGACTCCCGCACCCAATCCTTGTGTGAAGGACTGTGGCAAGTAACCTCTTTCTTTATGACTTTGAGGAGCATGCAGTTGCCTGATCCCCTTCTGGAATCTTCAAAGGGTAGTCACCTGACCTGCTATCCCCATCTGCTTTCTTTGGGGCAGAGGCATTGTTAGGTGACAAAGGTCCATGCAGAAGCCTCCATCAGGCCTTGTTGGTGCCTACACACAGCCGCTGACTGCATTTCTGGGACCTGAGATGCCCATAATGGACTAAACTAAAGATTTTTTCCTAGTTGCCTTGTGATCAGCTAGATTGAAGGGGAGCAGTAGGCGGAGCTCCCACCTCATTGACCAAGGAGTGGGTGGGAGATGTGGGGTAGTGCTGCACTCCAAAGCCACTGAGAGGAGGTGGGGCTGTACTTACTCACTTTACTTACTGCTTACTTTAGCCCCTATGTGAAATGTACTTTTGAGGTGTTTCAGGCTGCAGAGCAGTGTATAGGAAGCAATAGGACTCGGGAGACTTTGTCGGGGAAACGGACCTACCTCTATTGGACCCTTTGAAGACAAAAGATTCAAGTCACAGTCAGCCAGCTTCCCAGAAGGCACCCAGCTGTCTCATGAAGATGTCAGGAGAAGCGTAGTTTATCCGCTATTAAATCATAAACAAAGCTGGATAAGGTCGAGGGATGAGGAGGAGGGGATCAGTATGAAACAGATGAAACTTGCCCATACGCACTGATTTCAGTTCAAATTTTGCTCTGATTTCTAGACTCCTCATAAATGTGCATCTTGATGAAAAATGACTGAAATCCAGGTGAACTGAAGTTGGTGGGTTTTGACCTGATTTTGAGAAGAATGTATGACTGATCAAGGCTAAGCCTTTATAACAAATATCAGGCATAATGAGAAAACAGTATTTCTCAGGAATGGAACCAAACACAGTCAATATGTGAGTTGGCTAGTTTCTTTTAAAACTCAGAACATAACCATCCTCATTATTTTCTCTATCATTTTCCCTCACTTCCTGTGCATCCAGAGCTTCAGTATATTATTATGCTGAAAATGGATGAAAAGACTCTATCAACATGATATACATTCGGAGCAATGTTAATTTGTACTGTGTGGGATTGCAATAAATCTACAGTGTCAGTAAAGAGACTTGTGTGTCAGTTGTGAAATAAATCAGTGATTCTAAAGATACAGAGGTCTATTCTCATGTGGCTGGATGTAGGAGATATGTGTCGCTCCCATTCAGACTAATGGGAGTTACATGTGTAAATCTCTAATGCCTTGAGATAAGAATAGACTTCAGAGTTTTTAAAGATCATTGGCTGTTGGACAAATAGTCTGTCTTCTAAAGGATATATTTCTTTTTCTTGTGTGGAGATGAGAATAAGGCAGAGAAACAAGCATCAATCTAGCTGAAAAATAAAACTGATCCCCTTGAAGCAACGTTAAGCAATTCTGCATTATCTTCATATCGCATGCCATCTTCCATGTGTTCTGTATACAATTTCAACCTCACCTGGACTGGATATTGGATTAGAATGTCACACACCAGCTAAGGGTTGTTGATCCTGGGTAATCATTTAATTGCTGTGGAACATACCACTCAGAGCACTTTGCTATTGCTCTGGCTTGGACAGAAACCTGGCTTGCCAAAGTATCTATCCTATCTATTCCGGGCAGCCGTTTCCTCAATAAAACCAGGTTTTAAGTTTCCTTAGCAAATTCATTAATTTAAAGATAAAAATGTAAGAATATGTAAGCAAAATGAACATGTGCCTAAGATCGCAGTGATTCTATATTTACTTCAGCAGCTCTGGGGCAAAAGTTACAGAATCATACTGCAGCAGTCCAAAGGCAAGAGTGAGCAAAATAACTGCATAAACAGAAGAGAGGCAATCTACTGATTTTGTTGGGTATACTAATACCCTTTGTCAGCTGGAATCAGAACTCCTCTACTCCATGCCATAAATGTCATACTGCTAACATTTATAAATAATGGACATGATACCTTCATAGTAGGGGCCTGTGCTTTGGGAGCAGGCATACCTGGGTTCTATCCCCTCTGCTGCTTTACAGTTCCAAGTAACCAAGGTGTGCAGCATAGTGACAGCCATGAAGTTCTATAGTAGGAAGCCATGGTTTGTTTTATTTTGAGTATATGTATGCCTCTGGTCAGTGTATGTTGTGTGTACCTCTCTGTGCCTGAGCCACAGAGGATGTAA
Organism: Eretmochelys imbricata; assembly: GCF_965152235.1. Lineage (NCBI taxonomy): Eukaryota > Metazoa > Chordata > Testudines > Cheloniidae > Eretmochelys > Eretmochelys imbricata. The sequence goes on from NC_135576.1 coordinate 92,458,947, forward strand.
GTCTGTTTAATCCCTGTTATATCAGCTAAGAAAACTGCTGTCAAATATACAAGTGGAGTTTTTGTGTATTGTAATGAATACCCTTCAAGCCACTCAAAAACCTACCATATAGTAGTGATAGGAGTCGGTAGGTTACCAAAGGGACCTGAAATTGTGATTGGTTGACCTAGTGGAAAACCACAATCTCCAATGAAGATTCCATTTCACAGGGAGGGCCCCCTTGAGTGATAAACAGGAAAAGAGTTGTGTAGTTACATTATTTTGCTTTTTCTGTTCTTGTCTTTCTACCTCTGTACTGAGGTTGAGAGCAAAAAGAGTTCATGGCTAAACTGGAACCAAGAGAGAGATGTGTGGGAACTTGAGTTGCTGTGAATCTGAAAGAAGCAAATATTAAGATTCATCTCACATAAGCAGCTGAAAGAGTGGATTCTGACCTAGCTGAAACATTTGAGGCTTTGCATTGGTAAGTCTCTTTCAGTCCCAGATTGCTAACTGTATTGGCACTTGCCTTCCCTCTCACTGGAACAAAATATTTCTGAATGGGTTAAGCAGCCCTCCTCTTCCACACTGGGCAGCAGTATTGTTTAGGGAAGGCTCCATGTTTCTTCCCTGTAAGCAACTTGAGGCACCTCTAAATGGGATTGATTTTTCCACAGGGCGACTAAGCACTAAAATCAGACTCCTTTAAGTTGTGTCAAATTGGGCACCCAAAAAATGGAGCTACCTCAAACAACTTTTGAAAGCCTTACCCCCAACCTATAGCAGATGTTTAACATCTTTGGCCCTATCCATACTGATTAGCTAAAACCATATTTAAACTGTGTATTAATACCATGATTATACATAGTGGTTTGCCTTGTATAGGCTGGGACTTTGGGAATTCCTTAACAGTGGTTTCCTTAGGAGAGTCATTGGGATTTTAATCCATGTATATTTCAAGATGGAGGCATATGATGTGTATAAGGAATAGAAGAGCCCACCAAAAAATTAGGCTGACATAAATGAGTATCCTATATAACCTATAAAAGCTGTCTTTTTTTCTCTCACTCACTTTTTTCCTCTTTCCCACATTCCCCTTAAGGATAATACAAACCCAGTAACGCTGACGTTGGACTTTTGAACTTGCAATGTATGAGTGGTTTCAAATTTGAAAATGGAGATTACCCCTGCCTTATGTCTATTCCAAGGCCAGCATAAGTGGGTGTACTACTGGAAAAAATCTTTTTCGATTCACTGTACCTGTTACTGATGTTCCCAGGGAGAGCTGGATGAACAAATCAGGTCATAGAAGATAGTCCTCGCACCATCTCTCCAGGAGCAAATATGTATAACAGTGAAAATGCTCTTGATTGCTCTCCGTTTATTTCTACAGATGCCAGTTTCCCCTATTGCTTGTTGTAAAGTTTAAAACAACATCAATTTTTAAGGACTTGGAAGTGCTTTTCTATTTAAAATCAAACAAGACAAGCATCATCTTCATTTCAGGACTGTACTTTTGCTTCTTGAAGTGTGCTGAATATACAGACACCCACCAAAAATAATAAAATAAAGGGAAGGGGGGGGGAACCCTAAGTGATGGAAATGAGTAATTGCTTGGTAGCAAGTCTGCAGGGAGAGAGCTGACACTGTACAGCACATATTTCATGAATAATGAGAGGAGTCTCAGCGCTGTGCAATCACTGCCTATTGGGTCAGAAATTTCACATTAGTGGATTCATCAGAGCAGATCGGTGTCATAAAGACACTCTTTCCTGAGGTAAACATACCTTTTCCTTCACTGAACTGTCATGTCTTAGTTGTATAGTGGGTATAGAGAGTAAAACCTTCCAAGCTCTATTATCTGGAATGGGAGCACCTCAGGTATAATTTCACTAGTTTACATAATTTCCTTCTTGTGTAAATAATGTACAGATATAAATATGTGCCATATACATGTAGATATACCTACAATAGACTAAAGGCTGTGCATATGTGGTTAATGATGGTTTAAGTGCAGCATTTTGTCAAAATGTAGAAACATCTGGCTTTTGCAAATCCCTCTTTGTGCTTCTTGGAGCACCCTAATATGCTCTTTGGTATTTGTGTTTACCACTTCATTCAAAGCACAGCAAGATAGTACATCTTAGTCTGTTTACTCCCTAAGTATGAGATGGTAAAGGTGCAGTGTAAAGGCGTAATGGTTATTAGTTCTTGCATGTATAAGAAGAGGAAAACATCACTGGCCTCATCTGGTCATTGTGGGTGTGAAAGCCCTCTTCTCTACAGCTCCTACTGTTTGGAAGAGCCTCCCTGAATCTCTCTACCTCACTGACTTTCTCATTTTAGTGCCATGGAAAATCTGTCCCTTCTTGCCTATACTTATTTTCTCACTCCCTTTGCTGTTATTTGACTCTGCAGTTTGTTTTGTGGTTTCTGTAAATATCCGGAGGGAGAAATTCTGTGAAAGACACTATACAAGATAAAGATGTATCATTTTGCTGTTCAGCTAAAACACTGGATATACCCTCATCTCAGGGAGGGTGTAGAGTTCTATGCTTACTCACAAATAACCCACTAAGGCAAGGGCAGGAAGTGCCACATGTGCTTTACTTAGCCAGTAGCTAGAGAACTCATAGGGACTTTCCACCAATTGGAGCGTGTTTCCAAGGGAACCTCAGTGGTGGGTTCTTACCAGCCAAAAGTTCATGGGTTGTTACCTGCTGTAGAGTAGAAGCCAATTGGAGCAGAAGCAAGTGTTTCCCAGTTCCTGTTGCTTACGGTAGGGGGACCACTTTTTGCTCCCTCCATGACGCTAATGGGGTTTTTAGGAAGTGGTGGAAGATGGCTATCTCACAGGATGGCTAGCCCCTTTAACTGTGTGACCGATTACCTGCTGTTCAATTGGACTTAAAGGGAGGCACCTGGGTCATATAAAGGGGGAGAGAGCAGCAAGGAAAGGGGGTGTATTATTTACCGAGCTCTTTCAATCCAGGGAAGTAAGGCTGCTGTTAGAGGAAGGTGTGGCAGAGACTGCAGAGAGCAAGACACCTACAGGAGACCCTGAGGAACCAGGGGAGGGCAAGGAGAACAGCAGATGGGGTTTGCCTGCTGACCTGTCTGAGCCAGAGAGAGTTGAAGAAAGCTGAACTGCAGCTTGGAAGGGCTGGGAGTGGCTGCTTGGTGAAGAGCAGACGGGATCAGAAGAAGAAAAAAGCTAATGCGGTCTTGGGATGCATCAGGACAGGTATTTCCAGTAGGGATAAGAAGGTTTTAGTACCATTATACAAGGCACTGGCGAGACCTCACCTGGAATAGTGTGTGGAGTTCTGGTCTCCCATGTTTAAGAAGGATGAATTCAAACTGGAACAGGTACAGAGAAGGGCTACTAGGATGATCCGAGAAATGGAAAACTTGTCTTGTGAAAGGAGACTCAAGGAGCTTGGCTTGTTTAGCCTAACTAAGAGAAGGTTGAAGGGAGATATGATTGCTCTCTACACATATATCAGAGGGATAAATACCGGAGAGGGAGAGGAATTATTTAAGCTCAGTACCAATGTGGACACAAGAACAAATGGATATAAACTGGCCACCAGGAAATTTAGACTAGAAATTAGACAAAGGTTTGTAACCATCAGAGGAGTGAAGTTTTGGAACAGCCTTCCAAGGGAAGCAGTGGGGGCAAAAGATCTATCTGGGTTTAAGATTAAACTCGATAAGTTTATGGAGGAGATGGTATGATGGGATAACATAGTTTTGGTAATTAAATATTCATGGTAAATAGGCCCAATGGCCTGTGATGGGATATTAGATGGGGTGGGATCTGAGTTCTACAGAAAATTCTTTCCTGGGTTATCTGGCTGATGAATTTTGCCCATATGCTCTGGGTTTAGCTGATCACCATATTTGTGGTTGGGAAGGAATTTTCCTCCAGGGCAGATTGGAAGAGGCCCTGGAGGTTTTTCGCCTTCCTCTGTAGCATGGGGCATGGGTCACTTGCTGGAGGATTCTCTGCTCCTTGAAGTCTTTAAACCACGATTTGAGGACTTCAATAGCACAGACATAGGTGAGAGGTTTTTTGCAGGTTTTTAGCACAGATGAAATTCTGTGGCCTGCGTTGTGCAGGAGGTCAGACTAGATGATCATAATGGTCCCTTCTGACCTAAATATCTGTGAATCTATAAGAGATCCAGCACTGTCTGAAAATGCCTGAGTATGAACTTTTGTGTTGTGGTGATGGGCTTCATTCTGAGACTGGGAGGATTGCTTTGAATTGTTTCTGTTGTTAAATCAGCCCCTAGCCGTGATGTTGGCCATGAGAAGGCCTGTGTGGAGCCCTGAAAGAAAGCAAAATTGGAACAAGCTTCTGCAGAGCCATGCTTGGCCAGCAAAGTGGGGCTACAGGGCAGGCACACTGGTTTACAGGCCACCTGGGATCAGGGTGCTGGACCTAGGAGTGCCTGGGGTACAGCAGCACCCCCTAGCTTGAAGTAGTAATAACAACCAAATACATGGTTTCTGCTTTCAGCACCCCCACTACAAAATTTGTTCCAGCACCCCTGGCCTGGGATACCCTTACATCCCCTGTTCGGGGCACCTGGCCCCAGAAGAGTGGAAAAGTGGGATGAATTCAGGTCACTAGCCCATTTCTAGAAGCCAACAATGGAGGTTCAACTTCTACAAGTAGGGTTCAGCCTGTGAATGGATCTTGTGGGGTTCTCCTCATGGATATGAACTGAGACTTCTAATTTATGTTTAGATTAACCTATAATATACCCCAGGCAAGATTTAAAGAAATGCAGACATTAAAATATGAGAGAAGGATTCTTTTAAACACCATGATTAGCAGCAATGTTTTTATCACGTGTCTCTCTGCAGGAATTACGTGGGAAGAAAGCATTCCTAGAGGAACCCTCATAACTGGAACCATCTCCTTCCATTTTCTTGTTGTTCCCAGAAGATGAAATAACCAGTTCTTGAGCTGATAGAAATTCTTAATGAAAGGATCAGTTCGGGGGCCCTGCAAACAATTGTGCTTGTTCTGTACAGCCCTTTGCAGGTTATTGAACTTATGCCTGACCACCGAGAAAGGAATTGAGGCTTTCAGTTTAAAAAAAAATGTTTTAACACTTTTTCCTCTAATTCTACTTACCAGGAACTATTTGGGTCAGATTTGTTACTCACAATGGTACGTACTATGCACCTACAAAGTAGATTTTCAGGTAGTAAGTTTAGTGAAGGCCTGGGTGGGATTTTCAGAAGTGCATTTGTGACTTAGGAGTACAAGTCCCATTAAAAGTCAATAAAACATGATCCTAAGTCACTCAGGTACTCTGGAAATATCCTGCCCCTTGTCTGATAGGGTTTCATAAAATGCCTTCTTCCTATATCATCTTAAATTCTTCATTGTTGTCATTCATTTTATACTGTAAATAAAATGCTTAAATGAAGCAATTTCTGTAATGTGAACATACCTCTGTTTTCAGGTGGGCTGAGAAAGCTTTTGTCACCTTCTAAAGATAGATCTTTTTGCACAATCAAGGGCAATTGCACACCAGATTTTAAAGATTTTGTAGTTCCATGAACTTATGGAAAATTGTCTAGTAAATAAAACTCTGAATCATTTAGTAACCTGTGATTTATAACATTCATTATAATGCTGGATTAAAAAAAATCTAGTATTAGGACACTGTCAAATGAGTATCCTGATTTCCTACCACTAGTGCTTAATTTGTAATGAAAGAGGTGCCGGGGCTCAAGCAATTGTTTTACATTGAGAACTGATGCAGCAAGCCCCGAGGTGCTGGGGCTCAGCCCTGGCAAGCCCTGGCACAAACTAAGCCCTGCCTACCACCAGCACAAATCGTTTTTCAATGGACCATGTTTGAACAAGTATCCAGGAGTCCTGTAAATTATTTGTATGATTTGCAGTTATGGATTAGGTTTGGAGTCCAGCTCTGCAATGTATTTGACATTGGGTAGGAAGATGCAGTGCTGCCATCTCCTTTTTATAATGGAAAAGAAAAAAGTTAAAGCAAGAGAAGGGCTGCCCTTTCCATTTCTTCTCTTCAGCGCAGGAAAGGGGTGTGGAATAAGTATCAGGTGGTGAAAACTCTCCAGGTCTCTTGGGGCTGAGGAAGACCAACACTCTTTTCTCTTTCAGCTGGAGTAGCTTGCAGAAGACGGCCACCTTTTGTCTCATGTTGGAAAAGTGTGGATCTAGGAAAGCTGTTCCACACAGAGACAGTGTACAGGATGGGGAGAGGAAGGTGTCTTGGTGGGCTGTACACTGGTGGAGGTTGCTATTCTCTTCACTTCTGAGATTCTCAAGGGAGTAGGAGATGAACATATACAGAGGCAGGTGTTTTGTGGGGACAGTGGGAAACTCTACTGTGAGCCCATGGGGGAGGGAATAATGAGGAGTTCATGGGGAGGAAATGAAAATAAGAGATGGGCAAGAGCAGCATCCATACCACAGGCCTGCAGAGTAGGGGAGGGAGGTGAACCCACCATCCATTAACCTTTCTCTAGTGTGCCTCAAAGTGGTGCGTGTTCATGCACGCCACCTCACATGCATCTTGTTTTCTGTAGCCATCCATGTGGTCTAATGCGTGAGCTTAGCTAGCCCCTGTTTAATTCTAGCAATCAGCTCCCTCTTGCTTGCTTTCTATCTATAAGTGTGTATAGCACAGCGCAGACTTAAATTCGTACCTCTGATGGAGAGGCCTGAATTATTCATCAGCCTGCTAATGGCAAGTGATGAGATCTTTTCACGCTACGGCCCTGTCAGTAGGTGTTTATTACTCTGTTTCACCAGCAGCCCTGCTATTACTGCAGGGCCAGAACCACCCCACATGCAGGCGTGACATGTATCAGTAGAGATAGCACTTTAAAGACTCCCTTTGCCTGAGAGGTCATCTGAAGGTTATTATAAACGAATTATTTCTTCATTTCCGCTGACTGAGTAGATAGCCTTAATGATCTGTCACCTAGCAATAGGCTGCCTGTTCAAACATAAAGAATGGCATTCTGATGGGCTTATAACTAGAATCAGTTCATTTTAGCTATTCTCTTGTCAAGCATGTTTCCAAGATACATATAGTATTTACATATTCATGAGCCTCTGCAGACATTGGTGTCATGAGGGGGCCTGTCTGATAATGTGATACAAGTTTGTACTGTGTCTTGAGGCTCTTAAAGACTCCTAAGTGAATAAAGTATATTCAGTTCTGTTCTTCCTACGTGGTGCTCTCTGCCTTGAGGATAGGGGCTGCAATTCAAATTTGTTGTACATCCCCCTCACTCCCCTGCTGCCCACCTCCCTGTTTTCCTCATTGAATGCAGAGCCACATTGCCTTTCTCAATGATGAAGCCTCACTTTCCCAGTACTGCCGCTGTCCTGAGATGCATTTGTGACATGACATTAGGCTCACTGCAGGAAACATGGAGTGCCACATCTAAGCAGAGGTGCACTTATGTCAACTCTACTGTGATTTTGATCTTGATAATGTTTCTGATGGTCAATGGTTGGGTAAAAGTTAAGAGGGCCTGGAGAGAGAAGTGCATTTCCTTACGGAAACAGAGCAGAACAACGTTAATTTCTCTTCCTGACTTGTGGTTGTTCCCTGGCTGCAGGGCTCCCCCAGTGACTAGTAAAGTAAAAGTAAGGACTCACCAGTCAGGGGGAATGGAAGCGTGAGCTGTGGGAGAAGTTGGTGCCTGGCTTGGGGAGTTTCCTGAGCTTTCCTTACCAGTAGGAGGAGAAAGCAGGTGACCTCTCTCTGCCTTTCTTTACATGTAGGTCTAAGCCCTACTCTACCTCCTTTTTTGTTTCAGAGGGAAAGGGGTAGAACAGGACCCCACACTGCTGGGGTAAAGAGAATAGAAAAGGAGACACTCTTCCTCAATCTCCCTTTTTTCCAGGGAGAAAATATCCCAGAGGCGACAAAATAGCCTTGTAAACTCTTTCTCCTCCATACTGGGGTGAGAGGGGCTGAATTTTGGAGAGGATTCAGGGCTAGATGGAAGCTGAGAAGATCACATCCCAAGGTTATATACTTGCAGTTTGTTTTGGTAACTTTAACTTAAACATGAACACTGTAAAATAATAAATAAAAAACTACCTGAGTGGCATAGAGGAAAGTGTTCCAAAAAACCCCAAACCTCCGCCTAAGACGGTTTTCAAATGTACAGTTGCACACAAACCCACATTTGCATGTGGAAAAAGGATTTTTCTACCATTTTTGTAAACTTTGCCCTGAGTGTTAAAGGGAAAGTAAGACCTACCATATACTGCAGCCAATTAAAAATGCCAATTATTTTTCACAGAAAATGACATTCTTTTTTTAAATTTCCTGCAGAGGTGTTTTTTTTTTAATTAAAAACAAATAAACAAAATCCTGAACTCTCACTGAATTTTTCAGTTTTCAAAACCTGTTTTCAGTAAAAACAAAACAAAAATTTTTGTTCAGAATTTGTTTTTTTTTTCAAAAACGTAAAACAGAAAAATGAAAATTGTTAGCTAAATCCCAAACACTTCTCTGGAGAAACAAAAATATTTTGTTTTATTGTTTTTCATTGAAAAACTGGACAGTGTTTATCAAAACTGAATTATTATGTGAAATGTTTGTTCGAAACGTCATTTTGTTGGGAAAAAAATGTTTAGAAGAAAATATTTTGATGAGCTCTGTCAGACTTCTCAGAATTTTCTCAAATACTAACAGCAGATAGTAGTTTTTCGTGAAAGAAAATTAAGCTTTGTGATTTAACAGCAAATTGCTCTTCAAGTAAAATTTGGACATTGGTAATAAAGTGTATTTGTAAAGTCTGTGTGTCAAACTGAAAGGTGAATCTAAGGTGATAACATTTTCCCACTCCTCACTCTGTAAACGTACTCAGTTTAAACTACCTTAGACTCTGGGAGCCAATTTGAGAGGTGAAGCATGAGCAGTTGTAGGTGACATACTGGTAAGTCAATGTAACTATAAGGGAAAATAGTGTAGTTAAGACACTGAAAGAGCTGGAGGAAAGTGTAAATCACAGCAGCTTAAACTCTATTAGAGCCACTTCAATTCACATCTGAATTTGGCCCAATAATATTAGCTCCATGATATTGATTGTGTCATATTTAGCGTCCCAACAAAGTATTGTAGTTTTATAGTTCTATCAAAAAGAAAATAATTGAAGCATGCTATTCATAATAAACAATTAGTGATAATGGTGATATTGAATATACACTTTCTTTTATGGTGTCAAAGTCAGAAAAGTAATTGGGAGCAGAATTTGGCTGAGTGTATTTACGTTGTTCCACCCCAATCCCTCTTTCCTGAGTCAACAACACTTTTTAGCTTTGCTGCACCATTAAAATATTTTATTCAAAAATCACTGTCTTGAAAAGCATCAAAGATAAACTAAAGTTGTGTGTTTTCAAGAACCCTTGTTTTGCTTCTGGTTAAAATCTTGTCACCTGTTGTGATGCACTTTGAATCAATTTTCCTGCAAACCACAGCTGCCGAATAAAAGGGGTCAAAGGCAAAGGTGCTCTCAATTTTGTGAGTAGCAGGGGGTTGCATATAGATGCTTGAAGCTTCCCAGAGAAAGTGCTGTTGAATACTGAGTGGAGAGAGCTATTTTTTTGTTTTTTTCCCCAAGTATGGACTTTAATTCATTAAGGGTCCAATCTCATAAGCTGGTGAACAACTGCAGAAAATGCAGAGCGCTCTTACTGAAGTTAGGAGTGGCTGAACATCTTCTAAGATTAAATCCTAAAATGCATTTTTATTTCATTTTACACCAGGACATTTAAGACCAGATCCTGCAAAGACTTACACACATGCCTAAAGTTAAGCACATGTAGAAGTATCTACTGTATCTGTGCCTTACTCCTCTTCTCTGTAGTGAGAGGATAATCCTGAAAAATAGATTACTTAGTAGCTCATATAAACAATAGGTTGTTGTAGGAGATTACATATTTATTTTTTACTGGATATCTATTCATGGAAGTCAGATATAATTGGGATGTCTTGAGTGATTGATTGAAAAGGCAGATTGGTTTAGTATCATAATGTGTGGCTGGTAAAACTCATCCACTTAAATGTCTGGAAAATGTTGCTTTCCTGACAGTGTTTAAATGCTGTAATATTTTTGTAAACTGTTATGTAGCTTTTGTATTATCAGAGTAAATATCTATTTTAAATGTAGTCACAGTGAAGATAGTGGACCCAGGCCCTGAGCACTGTGAATCTGCTTTCAAAGGTGAGGATCCAACCCACTGTTTTGGGGTTCAACTCTTGTAATCCTTACTGTGGCAAAACAGCATGGGTACAGTGCAGAAGCGAGCCTGGAGCTCTTAATTGTTTCTTTGAGGGTTTATTGAAGAAGGGGCGACTCAGTAGGAACTACATGTTTTAGAATTGTTAGATTTGAAATGAACTCTGGCAGATCTGCTTAAAGTTCATAGGGAGAAAAGTGCTCTCGGAATCACCAGAAATGAAGCCTGAAGTGGAGATACAGGAAAAAAGCCAAGGGGGAATGTGTTAGTTCTACCTGCTTTAATCCATTTGTTACCAAGAGAGAGCATAGACTGTATGTAGATTAATGGAGCATTTAAGTCAGATGTGTATTGATGAACTTGCATCTGCTTCTCTACTCTTTGTTGCAACTGAACCAGAGAGATGTGAAATTGCCAAAGAACCTACTCCCTAGTCAAAACTGTCTGGTAGTCAATTAGAAAATAAAATGGAATATTTAGGAAATAAGGTGCTAGGTTTCCAACCACATATAACACTTGAAAAAGACTGCATTTTCTCGCTTGTGCTTTGCTAATGGGTATAGTATCGATACATTAGTCATATGATAAACCATATGGGGGTGACATTCACGCTCCCACACACAGCTTGACTAATCAGACATTGCATAAGCAAATCTGTAGGTGAAAAAGCTACTTGCAAACGTGTGAGCGGGTCATAACTCTGCCCCTCTGAGGCAGTTATTCTAGCCTATATAAACAAGAATGCCATCCACAGCCATTTCATGCTAATTTATAGTTGGTATTTGGGAGACTGCGTCCAGCTAAGTACAGATCTAGTAGCAACACCCTCTGTACTCACCTCTATGGTGTCTTATCCATTCAGTCCCCATCTGCAGTATGCAAGGGATGCAGAAGAACCTCTCGCCATGCCCTTCCACAACAGAGTGGCAGGGTGGAGCTTTGTGTAGCACAGGGACACATACAGACCTTTCACACCTGGCTGCATTTCACCCAGGATTTTCAGAGCATCATTGAACCAGAATAATTTTGGAAATAAGAAATTTTCTAAACATTGCCAGAATTATGCATATCATGAAAAGGAGTATGGAATAGTGTCTATTAGTGTTGGGAATACAGTTCTAATTTCCACAGCCTATTGTTCAGATTTAATGCATTCAATTGCCTATGTTTTAAGAGTAGATTATATTAAAAACCAAATGTATTGTTTTAGGGCTTTTTCATATGAGATGCTGAACACTCTTCTCTCCCATTGACTACGATGGGAGTTTAAGGGATGCTGAGTGGTTAGAAGGACCAGACCCTTCCTTCTGTTGGAGCCTAAGGGATATGCTCTGCTTTTGCCTTCTAAGTATACAGTAATTTTAGCTGCCTCATTACAGGGAAACTCATATGGCTTTTTGCAGAAATGGAAAGTGGTGTTCTATCTTCTTAAATAACCAATAATATTTCAAAAATTGTATTTTATCATCAACAAAATCATTATTATGGGTTTTTATATCAGTATTTTTATTTTTTACAGTTTAATTTATTTAATTCTGTTATGGCGTCTCTCCAATGCTTCCTGGCAGCTGAACTGCAATCGGAGACACTAAACTCATATTTGAAACAGACGAGGTACTGCAAGGGCTCTCGTGATGCATCTGACTAAAAACCTGGTGAAGCAGCTTGCAGAGTGGGTTGGAACTTCCTATGGGAGATTAGAAAACAGCTTTAAAGTTCAGGTGGGACTTTTAGGAAGCGGAAGGAAAATTTACAATGTAATGAAGCCATATGCTACAAAGAGCTAAAATTATTAGGTAAATCTCTCACGTGTGGCTGTACACAGATACACAACATTTGGGGTAATAGGGCTAGACTTCTCAGCCTTCATCTTGAAAATCACAGACCTCTCCCATTTGAAGTAAAGGATAACATGTTTTTCCGATAGCAGTAATGAATCCTGTATCCTTTCTGTTGGACAGCTACAAGTGGTCAACTTTGCATAACTGGATGGGGAGAACTGGTTTTGTAACTCCAATTACTCTTCGCTCCTTGTGTCCCAATATTAATACCATGAAATCTGCTTAAACCTGTGCAAAGAGGAGGATGGTGTGCTGAGCCATGCTAGATAGAGCAGCTCTTCTGTCCCATGCTATGCAGTTATGTACATTTAATATTGCTCTTTCTGAGGGGAAGAAACCCAGCTTTGGATCCAGCTCCTCTCATTCCAACCCCCACCTTTTGTTTGTCGTCATTCTCCCCACACCCTCAGCCTCCCTCTATTGATGTTTACCAATGTGGGATTTCTGGTTGGTTAAATGCTATAAAACAAAGTGTTTTGTCCATAATTTCTTTTTTTTTTTAGCTCAAACCCAGCATGCCTTTTACAGGAACATATAATGCCCTAAATGGCAGCCAACTGGTATCTTTTTGATAGGAAGGCAGCAGAGAGTTCACACAGGGGACTTGCACCTTTTGTATGCTTGGATGGAGAGTTCTGTGTGTGGGCATGAAGAGGCAGTTTGCAAACAGCAAAGATCAGATGGGACAAATATGACATAGGAGCATGGGGCCTTGGCTGCTAATCTTCCCCAGACCCTTACACAGTCCAAGGTACAGCTGTATCAGATACTTGTGCGGATTGGGCCACTTAATTCATCTGCCAACTCCATAACCTGTTCATATGGCACAATGCCTTCTATATAAAACTGGCTCCATTGCCTAGGATTTGGCTCTAATTCTTCAATGCAGCAGAAAAGCTGAAACTGTTTTGAGACCCCAATCCTGCACTATTGAAGTCAGTGGGAGTAGAATTGAGCCGTTAAGACTGATGGAGTTTGCTGACCTTTATTAAGAAAATAAGAATGGCCACACTGGGTAAGACCCATGGTCCATCTAACCTAGTATCCTGTCTTCCAACTGTGGCTGGAGCCAGAGGCTTCAGAGGGAATGAACAGAACAGGGCAGTTTAGTGAGTGATCCATACACTGATCTCCAGGCCCAGCTTCTGGCAGTCAGAGGTTTTGGGATACACACAGTATGGTGTTGCATCCCTGACCATCTTGGCTAATAGCCATTGATGGGCATATCTTCCTCTAACTTATCTAATTCTGTTTTGAACGACATTATACTTTTGGCCTTCACAACATCACCAGGCAACAAGTTCCACAGGTTGACTGTTATGAGACAAAGTACCTCCTTGTTTTTGTGTTAAACCTGCTGCCTTTTAATTTCATTGGGTGACCTCTGGTTCGTGTATTATGTGAAGGGGTAAATAACACTTTCCTTATTCACTTTTTCCATACCAGTCATTATTTTATAGATCTCTGTTATGTCCCATCTTTAGTCTCTCTTCTTTTTACACAGAACAGTCAAAGTTCTTTTAATCTCTACTCATATGGAAGCTGTTGCATACACCTAATAATTTTTGTTGCCCTTCTCTATAGCGTTTCCAATTCCAATATATCTTTTTTGAGATCAGTGACCAGAACTGCACACAGTATTCAAGGTGTGGGTGTCCCATAGATTTATGTAGTGGCATTATGATCTTTTCTGTCTATCCCATTCCTAATGGTTCCTAACATTCTGTTAAGGTGGTTGGGGTTTTTTTGTTTGTTTGTTTGGGTTTTGTTTTTTTTTTTTACTGCTGCTGCACACTGAACAGCTGTTTTCAAAGAACTAGCCATAGTGACTCCAAGATGTTTCTTGAGTGTTAACAGGTAATTTAGACTCCATCGTATTGTCTGAGTAGGTGGGATTATGTTTTCCAGTATACATTTGTGATTAGCTGGGGTAGCAATATTCTGACTTGAAGAGAAGCCCCAGGAGAATAAAATGAGTGAAAAGTAAACTTTTGAGTGGTAACTGAAAACCAAGGAGATAAAAATGTAAGCTTTTTCCCCCTCTGAAATTTCATCTTCATTGTAAGTTTTTACAAAATTACTTTTTGTGGAAGTGTAAACTTTCAGACTTAGTGAAATGTTTGTCTGCATGTGTGCGGCATGCACACATCAACTGTTCATAATATAATTCCATTTCCAGGCAATGCTTTTCCAAATGTTCTCATGGACATATCCCTCCATTGAGGACTATTCAAGTCAAGGCATCAGTGCTCCAGTTTCGAGGTTCAGGTACACTGGAGTCTTGTGAAAAGATGTGCATTTGTATTTTGCATTAGGAAAAGCTTTCTTCGTTCATCACCCTGATGCGTCTAAAATAGTGAAATGCATTTTGCTCAAGCTTTCTATAAAAGTCATCCCTGGCAGTAGATCAAGCGGGCCTGTCGTCTGAAAAGATTTTTCTTGTTGAGGGTGGGGATAGAGTGAAAATGATGGAAGTGGGAATATAGGGTGTTTAGTGCCTGTTTGGTAGAAAACATTGCACGTGAAGATTTAAATGTGGATTTGGTGCCTGGGTTAACAGAAGCAGTTTGTGGGGGAGGGATCAGTGGTTTGAGCATTGGCCTGCTGAATCCAGGGTTGTGAGTTCAATCCTTGAGGGGGCCATTTAGGGATCTGGGGCAAAAATTGGGGATTGGTCCTGCTTTGAGCAGGGGTTGGACTAGATGACCTCCTGAGGTCCCTTCCAACCCTGATATTCTATGATTCTAAGAGCAGTAGTGGTTTTTACATAAATGCTTTTTTCAGACCACCATTGGAGATGCGATCATTATTGACTAGCATACAACTTCTGAATCTATTGATCTTTTTTTTTCCTTCCAGGAAAACTGATCAATATGATATAGTGTGCGCACACGCATACACAAACATCCTATTATTAAGGAGTTATTTAGCCTTGCTAATTTTATATTAGTCCCGTGTGCTCAAGATTGCATGCATGTACTTCCTGTTATAATGTATCGATTCTAATGAGACAAGAATTGGGGACAGAAAGCTCTTTTATTCCTTTAATGTGCAGGTGTCATTTGCACCAGTTTAGTTAGTGATGATGACTTAGATCATCTGGAAGTAGTTTGAAAATGGTGATAGGAATTAATCACAAATTATTATCCATTGTTCTAATATTCTTCTACAGAAAAGGTACATGACGGATATTCCTTGAATTGGCAAATGACTCCTACAGCTCATCCCCCAGATTCTTTCAGAAATAAATTATAATAAAGCTTAAAGCTCACCAGCCTGATAATTGAAAGAACATTTGGCATCTTAAAAACTAGATTTAGATGCCTAAATAAATCTGGTGAAACATGCTTTCTTGAAACAATTTTATGCTGCCCTTCTAAAGTACATGAGGTTTTTCTGACTTGATGTATATTTCACAACATGCTGTAGTGATAAAACATGGTTTATCTTTAGTGGAAGAGGCAAAGAATTAATGAGTCAGATCAAATAATTGAAGTAAATGAGGTTGATGTACTCTTGCAAAATGAACTAACAAGTAGTTGACAAGAAGCCAGAAATATTATAACTACATTAATACAGTGATGAGTAAGGTAAGTAGAAAATAAAAAAAATAATCCCCATTTACAGATCCAAACCTGCAAACAGATCTGTCAGGGCCTGAGGCGAAGTCCAGTGAAATTACTGGGAATATTTTACTTGATTTTAAAGGTCTCTGGATCTGACGCTAGGTGCAGTCACCTACTCTGGCACAGGATACCATTAAAATAACCATCAGTTGGACTTCATGTGGGGATATGGATCTGTGTGCCCAGCAGTTTGCAGGATTGAGATTTTTTCGTCCAGTCCTGCTCTTATTAAAGTTAGTGGGTGTTTGTCATGGACTATAATGGGAGTGGGATTAGGTCCTACAGTAGTTATCTTAACCTGAAGGAATCTAGTACCTGAACACACACTAGGCATGCATTCTTTATTTTTCATTACTTTAGGCAAGGCAGGAGCTTCTTCTCGGCAGCTTGTTTGAAGTAATAAATTTAACTGTAAAATGTCATAAATGTGAGGAGCTGGGGATAGGGAGGGCTGTTAAGCAGCACCACTATTAAAGTGATTTTTCTAATGAAACGTTTACAGAAGACTCACTTATGAAAGTGGCAATTGAAAGTTGTGGCTCTGCATGTATATCTCCCGGGAGTTTCTTTGCTACACCCCCTCCATCCCACATACATTGGCGACATATCTATAGATAGAAAGTTGAGGGTTTTTTGTACCATTATCCCATGGTAACTTGACGCTACTGTTTGCAGTGCTGTTGTAGCCATATTGGCACCAGCATATGAAACACAAGGTGGGTGACATAATATCTTTTATTGCAGGGGTTCTCAACCTTTTTCTTTCTGAGGCCCCCCTCAGCATGCTATAAAATGCCCGCGGTCCACCTGTGTCACAACAACTGATTTTCTGCATATAAAAGCCAGGGCTGGCGTTAGGGGGTAGCAAACAGGGAAATTGCTTGGGGCCTCATGCCACGGGGAGCCCCATGAAGCTAAGCTGCTCAGGCTTCAGCTTCAGCCCCAGGTGGTGGGGCTCAGGGCCTCAGGCTTCAGCCCCATGCAGTGGGGCTTTGGCTTTCTTCCCTGGGCCCCAGTGAGTCTGATACTGGCCCTGCTTGATGGACCCACTGAAACCTGCTTGTGCGCCCCGGACTCCTGGTTGAGAACCACTGTTTTACTGGGCCAACTTCTGTTGGTGGAAGGGACGGGCTTTCAAGCTTCACAGAGCTCTTCCTCAGGTCTGGGGAAGGTAACCAGAGCGTCTGAGCTAAATACAAGGTGGGACACACAACTATGACATATTTCACATAGTAAAATTTAACTCTGGCTGTGGATCTGTCTGCTGAATAGATTCACTAGGCCAAAAGCCTGCATGAAGAGCAGCAAGCAGCGGTGCGTGTGTCTGTCCTGTCTGCATTAGTACAAAGTGGCTGATCAGGCAGCGTAGTCATTTCAAGCAGACGATTCTGTTGTTAATACCCCAATATTTACCTTATGGAATAGTCCCTGACACATCTTTGCTTTGTTTTCACAATTTGGCTCATCGGACATAGCTGTTCACTACAGGAATAAAACTTGTGACATGAGACTGTATGTAGTGTTCCAAACTTTTCTTCTCCACAAAAAAAAAAAAAAAGTTTCTTAAAGGGGCTCAGCAGCACTTTTATTTACCTGTAGGTGGCTCCTCTATCAACTGTAACCACGTGCCAGACAAAAATCTCTGACTTTATTCCTGACATATATGGTCATGGATGACAGGGTGGGTTACAAGTTTTCTAAAAACCGAGGATTTCTATTTTCAATTTGGATTTAAGGATGGGAACGATTTTTGCTTTTTAAATATCTGAAATCTTTCCACCATAGTATTAGATGTTTAATAGAAAATGCAAAATGAAATGGGGACACTTTCAGTGACCTACATGCATGCTGATTACCTGTTCTGTTATTTGTCTGCCCTTAACCAAATAAAATAAAATAGATGTTAGCAGGAAGGAAAAATGAAAGTAGGTCAGTCTACAAACCCATTAGATCAAAAACAGTTAGAGCAGAACACACCTTTCCCAAGTGAAAAGTGAGAAATGAACATGTAAATGAAAGGCACTTGAAGAGTTACGGTAGCTGCCCTATTAGCCAGTGTGATTAGCAGAAGGTTATTCAGGTTTCAGAGTAACAGCCGTGTTAGTCTGTATTCGCAAAAAGAAAAGGAGTACTTGTGGCACCTTAGAGACTAACCAATTTATTTGAGCATGAGCTTTCGTGAGCTACAGCTCACTTCATCAGATGCATACCGTGGAAACTGCAGCAGACTTTATATATACACAGAGAATATGAAACAATACCTCCTCCCACCCCACTGTCCTGCTGGTAATAGCTTATCTAAAGTAATCATCAGGTTAGGCCATTTCCAGCACAAATCCAGGTTTTCTCACCCTCCACCCCCCCACACAAATTCACTCTCCTGCTGGTGATAGCCCATCCAAAGTGACAACTCTTTACACAATGTGCATGATAATCAAGTTTGGCCATTTCCTGTACAAATCCAGGTTCTCTCACTCCCTCACCCCCCTTCAAAAACCCACCCCCATACACACACAAACTCACTCCTGCTGGTAATAGCTCATCCAAACTGACCACTCTCCAAGTTTAAATCCAAGTTAAACCAGAACATCTGGGGGGGGGGGGTAGGAAAAAACAAGAGGAAATAGGCTACCTTGCATAATGACTTAGCCACTCCCAGTCTCTATTTAAGCCTAAATTAATAGTATCCAATTTGCAAATGAATTCCAATTCAGCAGTTTCTCGCTGGAGTCTGGATTTGAAGTTTTTTTGTTTTAAGATAGCGACCTTCATGTCTGTGATTGCGTGACCAGAGAGATTGAAGTGTTCTCCGACTGGTTTATGAATGTTATAATTCTTGACATCTGATTTGTGTCCATTTATTCTTTTACGTAGAGACTGTCCAGTCTGACCAATGTACATGGCAGAGGGGCATTCAGTTATTCTGGTTCTTTGACACCGTAAAGCTTAGACTTCAGGAAAATAGAGGTGCTGGAAATAAATTTCTCATATATTCTCCATGAATGTTGTTGTGATTGTCACCTGGGAGCCAGGCATTAGATATGATTTAACCAGTTACTGGAGTCCCTCTTCTGATTGGTAGATGTGTTAGATGTGTGGCTATGCACAGCGAAGACTTGGACTAGAACACTTGGACCAGAGCAAATGAGACCCCCCTTTTTGGGGGTTGGGGCAGGGTCAAAAACAACCAGACTTTATTTTTTCACATAAAAATGGACCTCTTCCATTAATTTTAGTATGAGATTTAGTCATCCTGGTCTTGGTGGAGGTGGGAGACGGGACCGTTCTGCAAGGCTTTGCTGAAGGCTGGGGTGTAAAGAATGGGTGTTGGAGTGGGGATTTCAGATTCAGGGCCAAATGCAGTAAGTGCACAGGGAGATGTAGAGTAGTCTCCTTTGATCATAGTCCCCCAATCCATCCATGACCACAGACTTGGAGCTATGGCTAGAGCAGCCCTGGGAAGTGCTCTAGCCATCATTCCCTGGCCATAGAGGTATGGGAGGAGCTAGAAGTGCCAGGGAGCAAGGTGAAAGAAGCAGGAGGCAGTCAGAGCTTGACACCCGGCTAGGGGCCAATAGCCCAGTCAGAGTATTCTCTAGATAAGAAGCAACCAAATCCCTCTCCCAGCCTAGAGCAACCACAGCCCTCCACCTAACCCAGGAGGATTGCACAAGGAACAATAATTAGAGCCTCAAGAAGCACCAGAGTTATCTGGACGCCAACCCAGGAAGATGTCAGAGACTGCCAGGAGTATAGCAATTACTTTATTCCTAAAGCTTGTTCTGTGCTACAGCCCTGTTAGTTTTAAGTTTTGGTAATCAGGACATATATTGTCACATATGTAAAAAAGGTTATCAATAATCACATGTATGTAAACTAGGGCACTAAGTATTGCATATAATTTTCAGATTTCTGAACCTTCAGCCTTACGAGGAGTTGGTCAGGATTCCAACTGGGATGAGCAGTGTCAGTTTATAGCAGAGCCATGTCAGAACAATACCAGAAGGCCCTTCTTCAATGAGCGTTTGCAGACATGTCCACTTTTGGCACTGTACTAAGCTATGTCACCCTGTCCCATAATGAAGTTGTGGACAATTTGTGTCCCTATACTCCAGATTCCTGAGTTCAGAGAATTGTGCTGCTATTTATGCTGGTATAAATTCCTGGTTAATTTTTATCTCTACCATCATAGCTCAACCTTTAAACAGACACCACCTGTACCCAGTGATGAGCACCAAAATCTTAACAACCGGTTCCCTCCTCACCCCATGAGAGGGTCGTTGCTCACCTCTGTCCCCCGGGACTCCTGCCACATCCAACCCCCCCACTTTCCTTGACGCCCTCACCTAGGACCCCTGCCTCATCCACCCCCCTCCTCTGTTCCCTGACTGCCCCCAGAACTGGGCAGGAGGGTCTCATGGGCCACCGTAGTGAGTGCCCACCCTGCCCCTAAGAGCCAGAGGGACCTGCTGGGGGGCGAGGTGGAGAGTCCCAGCGGTGCTTACCTGGGGCAGCTCCCAGGAAGCATCCGGCAGGTCCCTCTGGCTCCTAGGGGCAGGGTAGCATAGCGGCCGCTCCCCGTACTGATCACATCAAAAGTGGCGCCTTAGGCTCTGACTCTGTGGCTGCTCCGGGGCTGGAGCACCCACAGGGAAAATTTGGTGGGTCCCCACCAGCAGCTCCCCGCCCAGCCCCAGCTCACCTCATCTCCGCTCTGCCTCCTCCCCTTAACGTGCCGCCCCTCTTTGCTTCTCTGTCCCCCACCCCGGCTACCCACGAATCAGCTGTTTGAGCAGGAAGCCTGGGAGGGCTGAGAAGCTGGCAGCGACTTCGCACTCAGGCCCAGGGAGGTGGAGGCGAGCTGGGGTAGGGAGCGGTTCCCCTGCGCGCCTCCCGGGTTACCTGCGGTGGCGCGGGCAGCCCTCCTTGTGCCCCCCCCCCGCCCCAGCTCACCTCCGTCTCCTTGGGCCTGAGCGCAAAGCCACACCTGCTTCTCAGCCAGCCCCAGCTTCCCGCGCGAACAGCTGATTCGTGGGAAGCTGGGGTGGGGGGGCGGAGAAGCAGAGTGGGGCGGCGCATTCAGGGGAGGAGGCGGAGCAGAGGTGAGGTGAGCTGGGGCTGGGGGCAGGACGGGGAGCTGCCAGGGGGTGCTCTGCACCCACCAAATTTTCCCCTTGGGTGCTTCAGCCTATGGAGTTGGCACCTAAGGCGCCACTTTTGGCCGGTTGTTAAATTTAGAAGCCCTTTTAGAACCGGTTGTCCCTCATGGAACAACCGGTTCTAAAAGGGGCTTCTAAATTTAACAACCGGTTCCAGCTTACCACTGCCTGTACCATATGACCAAATGGGAGAAACAGAAGTCTTTCAGAAAAAACTACCCCCTTTACTAACTGTGCTATGCCAGTGAAAGATGTTGAATAAAGGAAAGGTATATAACAACATTTAGAAAAAAATAGATCCTTTAAATCCTAAATTGCCATTGTCAGCAAAGCAAACAATTGAGTACAGTTCTAAGTAACATAAAATACAAAAATTAATAGCATTACTTTAACTGAGATTTTTTCTTGGTAGTAAATGCCATAAGTAATTTTTATGTTACATTGTGGCAGGCTTGTGCTAGCATAAATAGTTACTGAATTGGAGCACAGATTCATATATTATAATATATTATAATTGCTGGTACACACAAAACACTCATTAATGTTTAATAGACTCCGGAGATCCCGAGCTCTCTTGACTGTTTTATAAAGACATACAGAAAATAATTGGTGTCCAAACTGCTGCTCAAATTTGATATCATGGGATACTCATGTTGGGTCTTCATTATACTGAAGTGGGTACCGTTTAGAAAAAAAATGTATATTTTCTACTACAATAAATGTGAGTTCATGATTGTATGCAGTGTTGATGTAGCCATGTAGGTCCCAGTATATTAGAGAGACAAGGTGGGTGAGGTCATATCTTCTATTGGACCAACTTCTGTTGGGGAGAGAGACAAGCTTTTGAGCCATACAGAGCTCTTTTTGGTCCAATAGAAGATATTACCTCACCCACAGTTCATTGTTTGTTAAACTTATTATGTGGAGAGTTTCCTTGGTTGACAAAAGATTAAAGAGGCTATGCAAGAATTGCCTAAGCAGTCACTGTTTTCTTCAGTGTCCTGTTCCCCTCCCCCTATTGAGATGGATCTCAGGCCCATGAAGCTCAGGCTGGTCTTACCCGTTCCTTCCTGCTTGCTAGTTAAAGAAAGAAAAACACTCTTTTCCCCTTCCAGCTCAAAACTTTGGTTGCTATGGGCAAGGGACCTTGCTGTTTGTCCATATGACTAGATGTGCCCCTCAGCCCCATTTTCCATTGCTTCTTCATCAGTCTCCTTGAAAAAAATACATAGATTACTCTGTCTTCTGCTGCCCAATAAAATCTCAGTCAGAACCTTGTAAAAGAAAAGGTTCAATGTCGAATGGGATTAAATTAGGGATGGGTTAAATGAGAATGAGCTAAATTCCAGAATTTGAGACTAGTGAAGAGTGAACTTTCTTTGAGGATAGAAATGTTCTAGATAAACTCCCAGTGTCCATTATCATTATATTGGTGCATTTCCTGGTTTTCTTGGGACCAGAAGGAAAGTGGTCCTTTCAGCATTTCCAATTAAAATATTGTGTTAAAAAGAAAATATAAAAATATTTATCTTTTAAACGTTGGAGTCTTTTGAGGGGATGAGGAAAGTTGTTTAGATAATAAGTTACAGCATTAGGGGCTTGATCCTCCTCCCCTTGAAATCAATGGCAAAACACCAGTTGGCGTCATGGAGTCAGGATCAGGCCCTAAGTTTCTATATTTATAGAGTAAATAAGTTTGGTGTGTTTGGGCTGTACTGTTTTTTTTTTCTGGGTCTCTGTACAGAAAGACCTGACAATATTCTTTTCTCAAATATTTCAGCCTGTGCTATATGATCTGACATCCAGATCCAAATCAATTCTGTTACATGAGCTGGGTGAAAACAGTTTTCTATTGGGGTGGGAGAGGGGGGGAAGGGGCAAGGGCTTTCTACTTGCCTAAACAATGAATGAAGGGCTGGGCTTCATAGACTTTGTTGTACTGATAACTTGCTTAGTGCTTTCTTGTCTGATTTATCAAACGTTGGTATGCTCCCCAATTACTTGTGCAAGCAGTGCACTCTTTAAAAAGAACATAATTATTTTTTAAAGAAAACCATAAAGATATCATACAATAGGACCTGCAGTATTGGTATTAATTGAATAATTAATACTAATCATGATGCTATGGAGATGTACCATAAGCACAATATAAAACCAAAAATTGGTATTTAAGAAGGGAAACATTTAAGGATTTATACAAAGATGACCAACCTATTTTTAAATTAAGCTCTGTAATAAAATATTTATCAGATTTATATGTTGAAGAATGAGGAGCACAAGTAGTAGTTTCTCACTCATGATCACTAGCAGAAAGTGATGGTTTAAGTTTGGTAGCTTGGCCAACCACAGCCATTATGTTGCATTAGGCACTCTGATCTCTAGCCTTTAACACTGTGGGCTTTTAAAAATATATAATTGTTTTAAAGCAGGGCACGCTGTTGGCCAAACTCAGAGGTGATGCCTGAGGTGGTTTAAGTTAAACTTCTTTACTGTCAGTTAGACTCCATTTTATCTACTTAAACCCAATTACACGACATGTTGATGTTTAAATCCTGCAATGAGAACCCGTGTGCAGACCATTGACCTTAAGTCTCTGTCCAAGTCTGGGGATCCACCTGCATGGTGCTTATTGTAGGACTGGAGCCTGAGTTAATATCAAAGGGACCATGTGTGCTATATGTAGGGATAATAAAACTCACTAATTGCTGGAAAATTATCCAGATGAGAGGAGAAATCCTGGCTTCATTGAAGTCAGTGCCAAAACTCCCATTGGCTTCAACAGGGCCATGATTTCACCTACAGACTCTTGGATGTCTCTTGTCTTGAACTCAGCTCTCATCTTATCACTTTTGCAAATTAAGTCACTTTTTAAAGATTTTAGCAAGATGGTTACCCCCAAGCAGGAGGCGCAGGCATGACAATTATAAACACAGGCTGTAGGTCTGTTCCTGAGAGGGGCTGAGGAGCTGCAATTTGCTCTGATTTGATAGACTTTATTGGGCATTGTGGATGCTCAGACACTATCAGGACCAGACCCCAATTTTCAGATATATTTGACAGTCTCTTCATAGAAATACTTTCTGTCTTATGCAAGTTCTAACCCGATGAGTCTAAGAAAGATCTCTGAACTGGGTTTTCTTTTAAAGCCTGAAAACTATTTGGATAGTGGGTAGTTATAACAATCTTGCTTGGACTGGATTGTCTGCAGTTCTGTAAGTACAGCTATTGCTTCTCTTCCCTTCTTGCTCCCCATGACTTTTCTATGAGGTGTTAAAATCACTTTAATCACTATGAGGTCTTACTGATTAACCTATGAGGTCCTATCTTTATTAATCATAGCTTACAAAAATTGCTTCACTAGAGGCCTTTGACTATAAGGAATGCCTTATATATAAAGAAGTACTTTTTTAAAAAGAGCCAGTCCTGTTGCTGTTGATGGCAGAGTTGTTTATGATGGCTGTGAGGGCCAGATTCCCTTCTTTATGGTTTAGGAAGCCCAGGATGGTATGGCTACTAATATCCCAAACAGCAGTTTCCTCTACAGGTAGTTTTCAGAGTAACAGCCGTGTTAGTCTGTATTCGCAAAAAGAAAAGGAGTACTTGTGGCACCTTAGAGACTAACCAATTTATTTGAGCATGAGCTTTCGTGAGCTACGATCACGATCCGATGAAGTGAGCTGTAGCTCACGAAAGCTCATGCTCAAATAAATTGGTTAGTCTCTAAGGTGCCTCAAGTACTCCTTTTCTTTTTTACAGGTAGTTTATGTACTTAGGCTAGATTGTGTGAGGAGAATTTATCTTACATGTGGGTCAGTACACAGCAGCACTATCCTAGGATCACACCAGGGAAGGATTTGTGTCTGAGCATCACAATTTAATCCCTGATTTTCCCCCTTGTTCTGGGAGTGGGAGTGGTAATCTGGTCTATCCAGTAGAAGATTACTTCCACCTCCATGCCACTTCAGCTCTGCTGAGCAGCATGTTGAGTGGGAGGAGACAAGTCTTCATCTAATCCCTGGTTTTGGCCCACCTGTGTGGGAGGAGGAGTAACAGCTTCATGGAGGCTACTCTTTTACTCATGCTGTGAGCTGTGATGCAGGTAGCCTGAAGAGGGGGATGGGCACGTAGGTCAAGAGACCATCTTGGCCTTAGAGCATGTTTGAAAAGCTCTCTGAAGTCCTCTGATTAAATACATCATGTGAATTCAGATTCTTCTTAACTGTAGTGGGTAGTGATGAGTTTCGGAGCACTGGAAATTTGAGACTCTCTCGTATTATTTTGGGGGATAGCAAACCTTTCTTCCCCTCTGACCCAGTTGCATATTGTTTTAAGAGGGTTTTAATTAAAATTAATGCATAGTTTTTGGAGCTAAATAAAAGCCTGTACCTACAAAATTATTGCAGGCATAAATGGATACTTTATATTGTATTTATTTTTTCATTGGGTTGTTTCTCTCTCCCTCTCTGCTTCTCTGTGTCTCTATCTGTTTTTCATTTTCCTTGCTCTCTCTCCCATTCTTTGCCCTGTTTTTCCATGAGATTATTTCTTCCTATTTTCTTTTCCTTTCTTTGCAGTTTCTCATAGCTGAATGCAAACCCAATATTGATGGGGTCATCTGAAACTGTCAAATCCTAATTTTGGTCTGGCTTCAAATTAGGCAAAATTAATTGCCTGATCCAATCAAACAATTATCCATTGCTTGGCAATCTTCTCTGATTTAAACATCAACATAAATACTATACACCTTTGGGAGACTAGGACCCTGACCATTCTGTGTTAGTTGGTGAAGATAAGATATCATGACTAGTTAAGAGTTCCTGTCCTCTGAAAAAAGTTTAAACTGTCAGGCTTTCAAGTGCAGGGTAAGTAGAGTGGCAATATCAAGAATAAATAGCTACCTAAAGTACTTAACAGACCAAGTGTATATCACTTCATCAGAAAATTCTGGTGTATTCATTACTTGGGTCAAGGAAGAATATAAATTTAGTAACTGTGCACTGAAATTTTTCCTTGGTTTGAATCTTTAAGTGTGACTCTGATTTTAAGTTTTGTCCTTGAAAATCTGTGTGTCCTTTCCTACTCCACTAAAGCATCAAAGGTCTCCTGACCAAATAGGCATTACTATGGCTTGGTAGATTTCTACTCTTTCTGGGAAGCTTACTTGAAGTTGTGGTGGTGAAGAAATCATGAGGAAACTTTTACCTACTGTTTGATAAGCTGCCCCATAGCTTGGTTCTCAGTCAGTGTTAGTACAGCCAAAACATTCCTAATTTATTAAATCTGGTGAAGCATTTCTGAAGTTGGGTGTGTTTTAGGATGATTAGTCAAAGTGCATCCCTTGATTTAATGAAGGTGAGATGGTATGAACTCTAAACTATGAACTCTACTTCATATTCAAATATAAAGCTTTACCTCACCACTTAGCAAATTCTATTAATCTTCTACTGGCAACCCTTACGCTTCAAGAGGCTCTAATAGGAAAACGTTTGCTTTTGCCAATTTTAACCAAACTTATCTGAGCTTCTTGTATCTATGAAGTTCAGCTGATAAGCTTGACTAGCTATTCTTGTGAAAGTTTTAGCAGGAACCAAGAAATCCAGAGACATGCAAAAATCTAAAATAGGAAACTTATCTTAAATTAAACTTTTTGAAAGTTTAAGGGTTATGTTTGAGTTGAACAAGGGTGTGAAACCATTCTGAATGTATCCATTTACCCCCCTCTGCCTCAGAACTACTCTGATTATTCCATTGTGGGGAGTTTCCCATTTAGAATCAGACTCATGAATGAGTCTGTATTTATATTCATTGGTCTGGCTTATCAATCTAGACAGCTGTCTGTTGTTGACAGAGGTTAAAGGGTGAGAAACATTTTTTGGGGGGATAGGGAAGCCTTGCAGATTCTAATGTTCTTTCATGAATGAAGCTGTTATTTGTTAAAAAGGAGGGAGATTGATACAGCAGAAGTGGATAACATTTGGGCTATTAAAGCAAGGCACTAGATGCCTTTTTAGATGTGTCAAACTAACCTATTGGCTACAGTGGTACCCCTGATCTGGATTATCATGGTAATTAGTGGTGCAGGCAAGGAATTACCTGAGCCACCCACAGGTCAGAGAATGAGCAACTTTAATATCTTTTGAATTCTTCTTGCTCATATTTGTGTTATCATAATTATGACTACTGAGCTCTCAAATGTACTGAGGTGAGGGAAACCAAACTGAAAACAACAATACAGTAGCCAGCAGCCATTCCTCACAACTGTTTCCCAAACCCACTTAAAAATAGAGATGAATGCAGTTGAAACTCTTATATCACAGCCTGGGCCCTGGCTGTATAAGATTACTTTTCCACAATATAAGGTGCATAAGTGCCTTTTCATCGTACGAAGAAAGCATGCCCACTGGCAAATGAATCATATTATAAAAATTGATTGTATCCCAAAAGGGAAAAATGTTATTGAAGATCCAATGGCCTGGGATGATACACCATTGATCACTGTAAGAAATACTTCCAGAAACTGGTTTTAATCTTTCCGCCAGAGCATTAGCAATTATTCTTTAGCCCATGGTGAGTAATGACTTGAGCTTCCCAGTTTCTCAATCGATAAAACATTTACCCTACCGCTACAAATGTGCTCTTCGCTTAGACAAGCAGAATTTTTCTTCCAATTACTCTTTTTTTAGTGTGACCTCATAAAATATTTTTGAACATCTTTCAAGGCTTTTTAAAGAAGAGGAACAATACTTTTCCTCCCTTTCTTCATTCTGTTTTGAGAAATAAGTCATTAAGCGTTCATAGGGCTGAGGCTCTTGTTATACTGCATATTGGATGCCTTCCACTATGTTCTCCAAAACTCACTGCTCATATGTCTGACACCGTACATGAAAAGTGATCAGAAAAGATGCTAACTTCTTCCCCAAAGAGTGTTTATATTTTGTAAACAAGTACAAAAGCTGCCCCCAAAACGAAAAGATGCTGAACTGTTCTTGCATCTTTGCTGTAGCACTCACAAAACTGTATCTGTCACAATCACAAAGCAGAGTGTTAGTAGGTTAATAAATATCTGTGCAGCAAATCAAATATGCTGGGACACAAAGATGGACGCTCATAAATGCCCTTTGATTATTGGAAAGTTACTGTGCAATCTAGTTTTCCTTCCCAAGAGATTACATCATATCTCTCTCTGTATGAAAAACATACACATGTCTAATGTAAAACTTAACAACCGTTATTTCACATTCTATCTGCCTGGAACAAAGTGCATTTTAGTACATTTATTAATGCTTTAACTCTCTGATTTGCACAGTGGAATTTGAGATTCTACAAGTGAGCCTGTTTCTTGCAAGCTTCTGAAAATGTGACTGAAGGAAGAAATTTCACAGCAGAGACTTCCATGGGGGGCAGGGGAGTTGAATAGGAAACAGTATCTTTGGTACAGAATCCTAATGGTACCTAAATATGGAGGGGAGGTGGGAGCAGGAATTAAAACAGAAGGAAATGGAGCGTGACTCAAATGTCTTGTATCCAGAAATAATGGGCCAAACCCTCAGCTAGTGTAAGGCAGAGTAGCTCCATTGACTTAAGTGACTTGAAACAGCTGAGGATCTGGTCCAACAAGCAATAGTAATAATAATACATCATCTACCCTTCCTGTTGCAGTAATAGTGCCGTACTCAATCTTTCCATGCTCAGGATGGCAAAGGTGCAGTAAGTGCTTGTAGGAAATTGGCAGGAAAGAGTATCAAGGGGAAAATAACTTCTGAAAATGAAAGTGCAAATAATGACCCTGCCATCCTTCCCCCTCTAATCTACCTCTGGGTTTTTTTTTTTTTGGGGGGTGGGAGGATATGATTTTTGGATGGAATGAAGGACGAGGAAGCAGGACCCACACTTGGCTACTAGAAACCAGCCAATCAACCACTACAAAAATGTGAATTACCTAAATCATCAGCATCAGGTTAGTGGCTTACTGATGCAAAACTCTTACATGAAGGAGCTGAAACTACTCATATTTAACAAATCTAGGACACTTTATTTATGTCCTTGGTTGTTCTAACAGCTCATTTTCATAAATAATGAACAGTAAGGAGTATGTGCTTTAGGCTAATCTTCTATATGGCTGATATAATTTATTATATAAAAACATTAACATTTACTGTCCTACACAGACACTTATGGGTGGTGAGATGTCATAAATACCATCACTTATAAGCTAGTCAAGCATGGCATATTTCTCTTTCTATGGTGACTTCTTGATTGCTTAAGACAAGTTTCACTGGATACAGTATTGTATAAACAGAACTGAAGTCTGAGTAGTTTATATAACACCAAGATGGAAGGAACAAAGACTGAGTATAAAAGTTAAGTAATTGATCATTCACGTTGCAGGATGCTATATAATTCAAAGATGTTTTCCATGGGTGTCTCTCTATTTCCTTGTCTGGAGGCTGTGTCTGTTATTCCTCTTGGGGAATTTCTGATTCTAGGCTGGTTGGATTTGGTGTGGCATTGAATTGAAAGTGCACTCAGGTTAGCACCTAAAGTCTATTTTTAAACTGTAACCTCTATTTTGTAACTGTAACTGCGACTCACGTGTTCTCAGAATATTGTTCCCCTTTGTGACTCCATTACTTTCTAGCAAAGGGATTTGGATTGTTCGTACTTACTGCAGTGTTTTATTTTGTGCAACTACTGTAGTTCAGTTGTGTCATAAGTGTGGCCCTTGGGCCAAACAGAACACACAGAATTCAACAAGGTGATTCTTTTCTGGCCTCATATTTGTTATAGAGATGTGACCTATTGAGACAACAGTGATTTATTTGTTTTGACTCAAGTGGCCTGAAACATGTGCTCTTGGCAAGCTGTTTTGGCCCTGCTGATGAGTTTCCACCTCTGAACTTCAAAGTTTTGGGTTCATGTGAGTTCATATGCCAAAGAAACCTAAATCTAAAACTAACCATCCCCTGCTATCCACTCATCCATATCAGTGGAACAAGTCAGCTGCTGGACCCTATTCAGCAGCCACAGCAGGACAAGAAAACACTTTGCTCTCACTGCTGCTCCTTAAAAAGCCCTCTGTCTTGCTCCATGGCTGCTGTGCTACAGAATATGTACTATGAGTCATTTGTAAACATTGATAAGGAAACCTATTCTTACCTTGCTAACCTGAAGGCCGAAGATCATACAAACGGCGAGGTTGGCTTAGCTAGCTATTTCCAAAGCATTGGGGAAGAGTGGAGTTATGAAAGCCAACTGTTTTTTTCTCACACAGAAGATACCTCTAGATAAGAGTGGTATCCTACGGTCTCTTTGAGAGAGAGGTGGTGTGACTATACCAGAACGGGATGTCCCATCCCACCCTTTCCTTGTCTACATGGAGATTCAGTGTGCTGCAACCTGGGGTGTAAATCTACAGCTCACTAGTACGCTGTACACTAAATTGCTGTGTGGACCCTGCTGCCAGACACTGAAAGTTCCACAGTGTGCTTGGATGTACTGCTTTTTCCATCTTCTCCGGTGTTCAGTGGTATAAGATTTGATGTAAAAGTCTCATACAGGTCTAGGTAGAGCCACAGTTGGAGTTCATAAGAACCACAATTTCAACAAAAATCACCATCCTCTTAATAGTTTATTAAAAAATCTTCACATTTGCTAAGAGATGGGCAAGGCAATAGAATAATGAATGAAAGTTTTCCATATACAATGTATAAAATCCTCATGTTTTATTCTGATAGGTGAACTGAATTGTAACCTTCATGTTGTTTTTGCTATCTTAGTGACAGTCCTGAGTTCAATAATGAATTACACTTTCACTGAAGTTCCAGTTACATATCTGATCACGTTGGGCTGTTTGAAAATGCCTGCTTCAGGTATACCAAAATATACCTATCAGGTTGGTCAGCTGAAGTTCAGTGAATTCATTTTGTCAAATATCTGTATCTTAATACCCTAATTAAAGCTGCCACTAACAGGGTGTCTTCAGAGGTTGAATGTGTATGAGCTCTCTGTCCAAATCCTTCAAGTGTGA
This sequence comes from Eretmochelys imbricata, assembly GCF_965152235.1. Taxonomy (NCBI): domain Eukaryota; kingdom Metazoa; phylum Chordata; order Testudines; family Cheloniidae; genus Eretmochelys; species Eretmochelys imbricata. The sequence continues at coordinate 92,489,846 of NC_135576.1, forward strand.
GTTAATGCATGTTTCTCTGCATCTGCTTGCAATATTTTAACTTGCTGGCTTAACAGGTTTTAAGTATTGACATTGTGAGAAGCTTTGGTAGAAAGAATGAGAACTTAGACTTAGAAGAACATAAATTCTGGCCTTTAGATGGCAGTGTATACCTGTTGAAAATTACTTTTTACCACCAGAGGGTGAATCTGTAAAGCAGAAACAATTTCTACAGTAAAACTCAACTGCGTTTGTCTTATAAAGCTAAAATAAAATGGAGATCTACAATCTTATCAGGGTTCCACTGTTGATATTTGGTTGTGGAAAACAACGAAGTTGCCATGTAGAACATTGGCGAAGAGTCCTGTGGCACCTTATAGAATAACAGACGTATTGGAGCATGAGCTTTCGTAGGTGAATACCCACTTGTCGGATGTATGTAGTGGAAATTTCCAGAGGTAGGTATAAATATGCAAGCAAGAATCAGGCTAGGGATAACGAGGTTAGTTCAATCAGGGAGGATGAGGCCCTCTTCCAGCAGTTGAGGTGTGAACACCAAGGGAGGAGAAACTGCTTTTGTAGTTGGCGAGCCATTCACAGTCTTTGTTTAATCCTGAGCTGATGGTGTCAAATTTGCAAATGAACTGAAGCTCAGCAGTTTCTCTTTGAAGTCTGGTCCTGAAGTTTTTTTGCTGCAGGATGGCTACCTTTAAATCTGCTTTTGTGTGTCCAGAGAGATTGAAGTGTTCTCCTACAGGTTTTTGTATGTTGCCATTCCTAATATCTGATTTGTGTCCCTACGTAAAAGGATAAATGGACACAAATCAGATATTAGGAATGGCAACATACAAAAACCTGTAGGAGAACACTTCAATCTCTCTGGACACACAAAAGCAGATTTAAAGGTAGCCATCCTGCAGCAAAAAAACTTCAGGACCAGACTTCAAAGAGAAACTGCTGAGCTTCAGTTCATTTGCAAATTTGACACCATCAGCTCAGGATTAAACAAAGACTGTGAATGGCTCGCCAACTACAAAAGCAGTTTCTCCTCCCTTGGTGTTCACACCTCAACTGCTGGAAGAGGGCCTCATCCTCCCTGATTGAACTAACCTCGTTATCCCTAGCCTGATTCTTGCTTGCATATTTATACCTACCTCTGGAAATTCCCACTACATACATCCGACGAAATGGGTATTCACCCACGAAAGCTCATGCTCCAATACGTCTGTTAGTCTATAAGGTGCCACAGGACTCTTAGCCACTTTTACAGATCCAGACTAATACGGCTACCCCTCTGAAGCTATGCAGAACATTATATTTTTAAAAGTGTTGAAAAGAATATTAATGTTTAGGCATGGACTGATCAAAGTAAAGAGATCTTTTTAGCTTTGCTCTACTCCGTTGTGCAAAGGTAGTGCAAAGATCTCACAAAAATTCATCTGACCTTTGTGTACTGTAATAACTAGATGCCATGGCCAAATTTCGTCCTGAGACACACACACTGTCTCACTGATTTCAGTGGGAGATATGTGCATGTATTGCTGGGCAGAAATTGGACCCGGGGGGTTATTCAATGGCAGAAAGGTAGCCCTATGCCTGAACTTTCTGATGAATGTCAGAATTTGGGTGGCTAATTCTTTAAGTCATTGTTCCTTTTACCGATTAATGTGTAGTGTATATGTATATTGTCTTTTTGTAAAAAGGCATGTGGCATATTATAAATAATGACATTTTGTTGTATATTCATACCTCTGTGGGTTAATCAGTAGTTCCCAGATGAGGTAGAAAATTAGCAAGACAATAAAAATGGCTCAGTAATCAAGTAAGCTTGATATTTACATAGTGTATGAGTCAAATTATGCTCTTAGTTCCTATGCACTACAATGTTTGGAACAAAAAGATACAGAGACACCTGGAGAAACTCCGTTAAATTAGTGGAATAGCACAGATGCACTTGAGAGCAGAATTTGTTTCAACATCTCCACGAAGAAAAAGCATATTGATTTGTTCTGCTTAGAATAGCATGTCTTTTAAATAAGACTTAACCTTCTTTAGACTAAGGATGATATTTTATCATAAACAAGTGTTTGATTCCGGTGAGATTTTTTTTTACGTTATGCTTCCTCTTAGTGGTACAGAAGGGAATTACTGTTTTTGTGTATCACTTTGCCAGCTGTTACATATTACTTTCAGATCTACATATAATCCCAAAGAAATATCTTAGCTCCTAAATACATCAGTGTTCTAATGTACTCACACACATCAGTAATTATTTAGTTGACTTATCAATTCACGTAAATTGGCCCAGGAATAATGGAAGCTAAATACATCATTCTTGAATGAAAATTGACTCAACTAATCTGTAAGAGCCATTGAATGCCATCTTTTGTGCAAATATTTTATCCTGCACACAACTGGGTGTTTATATATGCATACACTTTGGTATACCTGTCTATGTACTTGAGCTAATTTATTTATTCACTTAGACCCTGCTCCTATGCACATTGATGTGAATGGCAAAGCTCCCATTTGACTTCAATGATAAAGGGTTAGAGCCGTAAGTGTTCAGCTTGCTCCTGTTGAAGTCAATGGTAAGACTCTCATTGACTGTGATGGAAGCTCTGCTAAGAAGTGCTAAGCACTTGTGTGAATCAGGCCATTTATTTAGGCACCTGTGATTGAACACAGGACCCTAGCTTTAGGAATCTCTATTTGAAAATTTCAGGCAAGTAGTGTGAGCTAGGGAACGGAGAGGGAGTTGAATTTAGATGCTGCTTCCAGCTCTACCACTTGCTTGCTGGGTGACCTTGGGGAAGTCACTCTCTCTGTGCCTATCTTTCTCCTCCCACCTTTTGTCTGTCTTGTCTATTTATAGTGTAAGCTCTGTGGTGAAGGGAACTCTCTCCCCATCTATTTTTACAGCACCTACTACAGTTGGGTCCTTTATGTGACAGAATCGTAGAAATCGTAGGGCTTTCAGGGACCATGAGAGATCATCTAGTCTGTCTCCCTGTACTGGGGCAGGACCATATATACCTAGACCATCCCTGAGAGGTGTTTGTCTAACCTGTTCTTCAAAACCCCCAACAACGGTAACCTGTTCCAGTGCTTAACTATTCTCATAGTTAGAAAGTTTCTTCCTAATAGCTAACCTTAATCTCCCTTGCTGCAGATGAAGCTAATTACTGAAGGTAGGACAAGAAGTAGACATTGAGAACAACTGATCACCATCCTCTTTGTAACAGCATTTAACATACTTGAGGTCCTCCCCTCAGTCTTCTCTTGTCAAGACTAAACATGCCCTGTTTTTTTAACATTTCCTCATAGGCCAGGTTTCTAAACCTTTTGGCATTTTTGTTGTTCTCCTCTGTGGACTCTCTCCAGTTTTGTCCACACTGAGAATTGGACACAATACTCCAGCTGAGTAGAGCAGAGCAGGTACCTCCCGTGTCCTACATACAACACTCCTGTTAATACACCCCCAAATGATATTACACTACTGGCTCATGTTCAGTATGTTTTTTTCAACCAGTTGTGCACCCACCTTACAATAATTTTATCTATGCTTCAACACAAATAATGATAATATTTCAAAAGTGCTGAGCACACACAAGCTCCCATTAACTTCAGTGGCTACTGGGAGATCAGTACTTATGAAAACTAGGTCCCTTATTAAGGCTTCTAACTTTAGGTGCCCAGTTTGGATAATCTTGGCTTTAATCACTTGCCATCCTGCTCCTTTGTAGGAAAGGATTCTTTCATATAGCTTTGACTGTACATGGTTTTGGACACTTGGGACCTAATTCTGGATTGGTTACCCGCATTGAGTCAGGACTGTAGAGTCAGGCCATTATGGGTTCCTAATATGTTTGCATTAAGATTTACATAGTGACACCAAAAAGCCCCAGAGGAATCCAGGTTCAAACAGAATTCAAACTTAAGTGTCCATACAACTGAGGTTTTTATAAACGTTATCTTTTGTCAGCACCTTTCTCTGAACTTTTACTAATTAGGAAATACCAATAATATTTTTATTTTAGTTAGTAAATATTTTTTGTGGATATGCTCTGACCCAGATTGGAAACATAAAGGGAATCATGAATATTAAGTGACTCCTCCCGGGTCACTGAAATCTGAACTTGCAACAGAGCTCACTTCTCATGTGACCTACAAAAATATAAACTTTATTTTAATATGGAGAAATGTTTTTAACTCAATTTACACTACAGTGCTTTAAAATATTACAGCATAAATTCAGCTGTAAAAGAACAGCATTTAATAAATCACAGAGGATTTTTTTTTCTTTCATTTTGGCATCGTAACACTGCATTCACATTATTGCCTCCTATTCAGCTATACCCGAATGGATATTATAGACTAGCATACATCTGCTTAACATCATCTGAAAACAAACAGAGCTGCTATTTGCAATTTTAAGCCTGAGAAGAACTGCTAAATTGAGAAAAGGCAACTCAAAGTGATAGGGCACTTCATTACGGGGAGAAATGCAGAATGCAGTCTGACTCACCTACTATAATGTGGACCAAACTATAGTGTACTTATGGGATCTTATACACCTACTGCCCCAACATTGTATGTGCCACAATATTCTGAAAGCACACACTTCCCATGGTCACGCAAACAAGTTTCATGTTTTGCAGTATTGTGCCTGTCCCTGGAAGGTGGGCAATCCCTGTAAAGAAAAAAGATATGGATATTTTGTTTGTGTAATAGCCTGCCTCATACTCACTGAGATCTTATTTTTCAGAGGATATCTATTCTTTAGACAGAGAGAGCAAATGAAGCAAGTAGCTATGTACCTGCAGTATCCATGAACTGGCAGGCAGTGCACTTTTAACTGATAGCCCGTGGGGCCAGAAGGGTGGTGCTTTGATTATGTACATGTATGTTTTGACTAAGTACATATTGGCTTTCTGGGAATCATTTTGTGTACTTTTAAGGATAAACATGCCTGGACTGGAAACGTGCAAGCACATCCATGTGCTTACATTTAAAGTAAAAGTGATCTGAAAATTATTCAGAACATCTGAACACAAACATATACAAGGAAATATAGCATACTGCAGAAAGAGTCCTTAACGATGCTCCATAATGAAACATTTGAATTTTGTTTAAGTTCAGTTTTATATCGATCATTCCCTAAGGGAAGCAAGAACAAAGGCAGGTATATTTGTTACTTCTGTGCATCTCGTACCGAGCCGGCTATTTGCTGACGTAAGTGCTATAAATTTTGACTCTTACCACAGTGATCAAAGCCAAATGAAAAACCAGTGCAATATAAGGAAGAGGAGTTTCATATTCTACAATAGTTTATAGGAGTTTGAGAGACTTTCAGAAAAGTGCAAGGTAGGTGCATTTAGTGAGGCCTCAGTTTAGCAAAAGCCCTGTGGCACATGAGTAATCCCAATGACATGGATAGGACGATTCATTTGCTTACCTTTAAGCACATGTTTAAGTGATTTGCCCTTGTTATTATACATACGGTTTACCTCTTTCCCCCATCCTCCCCCAAAGAAAAAATTTAGCAAGGTGTTTCATTTGCAAAAAGTGAAGCTGAATGCAGATTAAGTTGAGCAAGTGGAACTATTAAACTCTGTGATATGTCTGAGTTGCTTTTAGCCTAACTCCCTATGTTACCTGTTTTTCCTGGTGTCCTTTCAATAATAGTCCCTCCAGGGACCGTGGGCCCTCTGATTCCAGTTCCATTGATTGTGTTACACTTGGGAAAGGAACTTAGGGTGAGGATTGCATAAGCATTGTGCTTTTGATTACAAAAGAAAGTTTCTTTGATGAATAGTACTTTTCACCTTTTAGTTTCTTCTTTGCAAATACAGATATCTGATTTACCTACAAGTCTCATTCATTTGTATCTTGTACACATTTTTGTAGTATTTGAAGAACTTTATCATTTAAAATAAACAGAAATTATTCTCCTTCATTGCAATAGTAAGGATAGAAAAAAGATGGATGTAAATTGAGACTAGAAATCTTGATCTTAAATCATTTTCCCACTCAGATTTAAGAGAATCTCATCTCCTGAGAGAAGTAAAATCAAAATCACTTGAAATCCTTCTGGTCGCTACCTGAGAAATATCTATGGTACTGGAGAAGGACTAGAAGTAGGATGTGATCCTGCAACTGGAAGAAGTGTGAGTTCTGGGCATAAGAGTGCTTGCAGGATCAAGTCTTATATTGAGTTCTGGCAAAAAGAAACAAATAAATAAAAACCAAACCAAAACCCAACCAAACAAAAAGCTTAAGAACAAATAGTCTGTGGCCAAGACCAAAAAAAGGGCTAGTGATTTTGGGTGTCTCCATTTTTTGGACTCCTAACTTGTGCTGATTTTTGGCAGGTGGTTAACTTCACAACTCCTGCTGAACTCCTCTGAATTGTGGGTGCTCACTGCCTCTGAAAATTAGGCCCAAGATCTCAGTTTGGGCACTCAAAAAAGGAGACACTCAGCTAGTAGACACCTTTGAAAATATAGGATGAACTATGTTCATCCTTTCAAGGTCAGCTGTAATGTTAATTCCAGTCTTGCAAGGAGCTGAGTGCCCTGATCTTTCATTCACTTCTAGGTGAGGTATATTGCTTTCTATGTCCCCCCTCTCTTCTGTGGAGTTATAATTAGATGTATAAAAACTGCTCATGTGTGGTATTTGAGTACTATAAAGCCAACATAGACATCCAAATCTTCGTTGGCTCAGAGGGGGTGCTCTCCATCTTACCGGATAAAGCCTAGTTCATTGATTGTGTCTCTAGATGATACAGAAGGTGTTTTTGTGAAAGAAGTGTATGTTTGCAACAGATTCTCTTTTTGTTTGTTTTTGGTTTTTATTTTAAATCACACATCAATACAGAGTACATGTGCTAACCTTGTCGTGTGCTTGATTATCTCAGCTGCCAGGTCAATGAGAGCATAAAGCTCTTTCTCATTGTATAATCCTTCATTTCAGTAGCATTCTGCAAGAAGTTTCCAAAAAACAGTTGGAAATCATTTGAAAAAATGTGAGGCAAGGTAAAACGTGTGTGTATGTGTGTGTGTTTTAGAGATTATCCCTATGAAAATGTGCTCTTTCTGCCAGCATTGTACTGTATTTACACAGAAACTATTCAGGCACATGTGTTTTCAAAGAAGTTGCAATTTCCTGTCAGATTTTTTGCAGATCCTTTCGAACAGCTGTAGACAGAAATCCAGCTACTCCTGCAATGAATGACCTTCAGTCTTTGGAACCTGGAGAATAAACAAACATTTATGCTACTGAGAAACCTTGCCATGGACATAATATTAACATTACTATGCATTACCCTCCTGTGACAGTTTATTAGAAACTAATCCTATTTCTACATAACTATTATGAGTGCTTGAAAACTGAAACATTTTTTATCATAAAGTCAATCCTTGTAGGCACTTTAAGAGTTTGAAATGATAATGAACTATTTCAACAATTACAGATTACTTCAGGTAGAAATTGACAAAACATGATTTTCATTTTTGTGTGAACGTTTTGTTTTGACAATGTTTGTTTTACCTTTCAGGTCACTAGTTTCCATAAATTCCTTATGTCTTAGTAACACAGAGGATATTTTTAAACATAGCTCTTACACTGAAGTGTACATTAAATATTTGCTCAGCTGATTAAAACAGTTCTACATTTATTTAATGTTTGAAGAGTAAACAGTTTATTGAGAACTGAAATGTCTTTTTACACACACACACACACACCCACCCACCCACCCACCCCTCTACATCTCATTAGAAGGGCCTCTGTTACGAGGTTGCTATAACAAGCCTACCAAGTATTAAAGATCATCAGATAAGTACTTTTTATAAGTACTTTAATCCTAGTACTATAGTTAGTAGATGGCACTAATGGTGGGACAGTAGAAGTGGTGGTAGGGCCTTTGGGAAGAAAATACTGTACTATATTTCAAATTAGCTGAAACATTATCTTACACGCAAGGAAAAACAGTTTCGTGCTAATAACAGCTCAGATTTAGTCTCAACAGTAGCAGTCAGTGCCTTTTGCATTGTACCTTTAAGATGGGGTATTTTGACCAGAGAGAAACAGAAAAAACCCTCTATATTATTAAGAAGAATAGCAAGCGCAGAGTTACTAATGACGTGAAGCTTAAATACTTATGTTGTTGTATATAGAAACTGACAGTTTTGAGGGAAACTTTCCCCTCCCAGATGTTACTCTTTAATAAAGAAAGGGAACTGGGATAGAGGAAGGTGGGTGAGTGGGGAAGGATTGCCTTTTGTCGTGGTTTTAGGCGAGTGGGAGACATATTTGACTTAAAGTGCCTTCTGTACACACAGGCACATCATACATCATTTGAAAACTTATTATGTCTACTTTAAGATGAGGTATGATGTTGAGCTGTCAAGTGGTGCCATTAGCACAGAAACAGGGATAAACAATGACACCATGAACACATTAAAATGACCATTTTGAAATACGTGCATTCATTTCTGTTGGTTTAATGCTCTATGTATTATTTCAATACATAAAATTGGATTTCTTTATGACCTCAAAGTATCACAGCAACAAGCTAAAGGGTAAAAAAAATCTAATAGTAAATTTGTACAGCTATCATTGAAATGTAATAGCACTGGTTGACGTTTCTAGTCAGCATAGTTGTCTTGTTCATCATTATGATCTCTGGGTTACTGCAGTCTTTGTTGCCTGGGCAAATGGACAGTTCTGTGCAGGGAAGATTGTTCTGGCTACCGACACAATTGATTGTGAAGTGATCCCTACAAATATTGACAAAAATAAGGTCTTTTCAAAGCTCAGATAGCATTGGGCCTTTGGCAAAAACAGGAAGTAGTTCATCCTAACCCCTAACATTTTTCCATCTGTATTGCAATGGTGATCCAAAGTCTGATTTACATATGTATGAAGACATCCAAATCTTTGTTTGCCAACATGCTCTTGACATACTCTTCAAAACTGTCCTTATGTGGTGGGAGTTTGGCCAGTGATTTGTCCTTTTTTGATGACTAGATTGAGATGCAAACAATTCAGGTCCCTGTAGGTCTCCTTTTCTTTCTCACTGTGGTCATACAGTTCTGCCACCAACTTCCTTCCTGCAGAAATTGTGGTTTATTGGTCACTCTCCCAATTTGGCAAGATCTCTGAAGTGGTAAGCTCCCTTTGTTTTGACAACATTAAACACAGAATTTTTTCCCTACTACCAAAAAGGGATGACACAGAGTCACATTCTGTAAATGCATGTTCAGCAGGAAGTATGTTGCAGAAGTCAGGGGTGAGTGCATCACAAATTGCATACACAGGCATGAAGTGACACTTGTCAGTTGTGATGGTGCCTGTTTCAATCCACATATTATCTGTGTTTCATTTTTGGAAAATAGTGAACCACAAGGACCAAAACGTGTTCCAGCTGACTTAATTACTATGGTTCCTTTGACAGCAAGAGACCCAAAAGCCATATTGCCACATACAGCATGCAGAAACATCCTTGTGTTTTGTTTCCTCTTGAGTACTATAGAGGTCTTGGGCTTCTTCAACACCTCTATTAGTGATGGACTTTGCTAATACACCACCGGAAAAGCCTCCAGCAAGAATGGGTGTTTGTACCGGATGTGCTCCTACACTCTCTGGTGCATTTTGAACCATCTATTTATAGAGGAATTTTACAAGTGACTGCCTGTTGGAGGCAGTGTTTAGAAATGTTTACTATGAAGGCACAGGACATCCACCAATCACCTGGTATGTCTTGTATCCAAGCTTAGATACTGTCTGGCACTTTCTCTTTCTGCAGTTTTCACCGAGTTACTGTTTTCATACCTCTCAAAGACTTTGATTACAGAATTAGTATTGTCAAGTCCTTTTAGGATCTGTGTTAGGTGCTCAGCAGCTGTCATAAATATAAAGGGAAGGGTAAACCCCTTTAAAATCCCTCCTGGCCAGAGGAAAAATCCTCTCACCCATAAAGGGTTAAGAAGCTAAAGGTAACCTTGCTGGCACCTGACCAAAATGACCAATGAGGAGACAAGATACTTTCAAAAGCTGGGAGGAGGGAGAGAAACAAAGGGTCTGTGTGTCTGTCTATATGCTGCTTTGCCGGGGATAGACCAGGAATGGAGTCTTAGAACTTTTAGTAAGTAATCTAGCTAGGTATGCGTTAGATTATGATTTCTTTAAATGGCTGAGAAAAGAATTGTGCTGAATAGAATGACTATTTCTGTCTGTGTGTCTTTTTTGTAACTTAAGGTTTTGCCTAGAGGGATTCTCTATGTTTTGAATCTAATTACCCTGTAAGGTACCTACCATCCTGATTTTACAGGGGTGATTCCTTTACTCCTATTTACTTCTATTTCTATTAAAAGTCGTCTTCTAAGAAAACTGAATGCTTTTTCATTGTTCTCAGATCCAAGGGTTTGGGTCTGTGGTCACCTATGCAAATTGGTGAGGATTTTTACCAAACCTTTCCCAAGAAGTGGGGTGCAAGGGTTGGGAGGATTTTTGGGGGAAAGACGTGTCCAAACTACGTTTCCCAGTAAACCCAGTTAGAGTTTGGTGGTGGCAGTGGTTATTCCAAGGACAAAAGATAAAATTAATTTGTACCTTGGGGAAGTTTTAACCTAAGCTGGTAAAAGTAAGCTTAGGAGGTTTTCATGCAGGTCCCCACATCTGTACCCTAGAGTTCAGAGTGGGGGAGGAACCTTGACAGCAGCCTATTGGTCGAATGTGTGGGGCTTGTCTTCTTCCATTATTTGTATGAGAGGATGGCATTTCTGATGTACACTGCGGTTTCTTTGTTGCTGCTCTTAGCTCATGGATTCTTTCACCTTGAGCTTCAAGCTGATGTACTAATTCAGCTGTGTCTATTCTCGTTGCTCCATCAACATGGAAGAGGGACATAAGCACTGGTCTGTATTTGGTTAATAAGAACAGTTGCCATTGAAAGATCATCTCTACATCTTGTTAAGGACAGGTCTCTGTGGAAAACAATTTCTGGACTGATAGCTACTCTGATTGTCCCTCCATCGTCAGACTTAAATTTGGTCATCTTGGCCATGTCAGCAAATATTTTGATGCCAGATTTATTGACTGGGAGGGAGAAGCTGTGTCCCATCAGAATCAAGGACACCTCTCTCAGATCTCTCCATTTGTTCATCCCCAACATCTGCTATACTAAGTAGACTTTTGTACATCTGATGTTATCTGTATTCCAGTAGATACGTTGATAACCATCTCTGGGTGTGATTCAGGGTCCAGTGGGTTTACCAACCATGTCATCAACGGTATGATAAGAGCTGTAACTCATTTTTCATCCCCCTTCAGTATAAAGACAAGGAACTTGTTTGTGGACTTCATCTTCGCTACTTCTTGTTAGGGCATTTCTTTCTCTCATAGCTTCTGCATATTCAAAATATAATGCTGAGTGTTAGAGATGACAATACAAATACTGACCTGTGCAGAAGTGTCACAGGTAGTATAAGGGACCTACCATCAATCAAATGTAGGCCCCGCCCCCTGACTTCTCAGCCCCCGCTCACCTGTCACCCTAAGACCTGCCCCCTAGGTTAGTATGTCTGGGGTCAAGACACACACGACCAGAAGCAAAGGGTGTTGTGTGACCCCTCTAGGAACTCCACCCACTGCCCTCTACCAATCAGAATGGGTATTGCCCCCCATAGGACTGCCCCGAGAGGCGATTTGACCAATCGGGGGTGTTCCAAGATGGGGTAATCCATCCGGAAGTGAGTTGAGACCCCTCTAAGAACTCCTCCCACCACCCTCTACTAATCAGGATGGATTTCAGCCATGGAGGACGTCCCCGAGAGGAAATTTGAGCAATCGGGGGGGAGTTCCAGTGTGGGGTGACCTACGCAAAAGAGGGTCATGTGACCCCTTTAAGAGCTCCCCTCCCTACCAATCAGAGTGCAGCACCACCCCTGGAAGTTCCAGCACTGTGTGGAAGAGGCCATTTTGTTCCAAGAACTTGTGTTTTAGAAATCATGGAAACGCTGAGAGGAAACATGGACTCCTTCACCACCCCTGTGAGAATTTCGGACTTTTTTTTTAGCTCCAAGGGCCTTAGACCACCCAGGGAGGAAGCGCTACATCAGCGACAGTTCCAAGGAGGAGGAGGGAGTGGCCATGGGGCAGTTACTGGATATGCTGGAACCTGATCTTGAAACCCAAGCGCTTGTGATGAGCATGATGGCCTCTCATTGTCCAATCGCCTTCATTGTCCGCCCCTATGGAGGAAGGCGACCATGGCTCATGGGAGTTACCAGTGGACAAGGTGAACAGAAAAGACGTTGCTCAGGTAAACGAACAATTAAGAAGTGACAGTTGAGGATGGGGTGTAATGGGGTTAGGAACCAAGCTGGGGCTGCATAAATCTAAAAACAAACAGTGGGGGGCTTACACTGTCCTTCACCCTCTCGCCTCTTGACAGCTCAATGATGCCTCTTAGAGGCCATTGAGAATTTACACACAGATTTACTCCCACAGGACTACCAATCTTGCATCAGCTGTTTTTGCTCATGTCTGAGACACAGATTGCAAGAGGAAAATCTGGAAAAGGACAAAATGGAAGAATGAACCAGCTCAGACTCCCTAATGGTAGGGGTCATGGTGTCCATTTTCACAGATGGCTGTAAAAGGACGTGCTAAACCAGGCAATTAATAAAACTTGTTTAAATTTGTCAATATGAATATGTACCCTCCATACTCGTGTTAGTAAAAGACAGTATAAGTAACAGGTACGTCTACACAGACAGCTCTGTTAAAAAAAATATATTAAACCCCCGGGGGAAGCTGGGAGCTTCGGCGGGGGGAACCTTCTTTTTCAAGTGGCCAAAAAGCATAGTAAAACTTTGAATAGAACACAGGTAACAGCTTGGCTTTCAGACCAGGATGCTTACACTTTACACAAACCAGCTCAAATACATTTTAAAAGAAACAAGACCATTGTTTCAGATGTGGATGCACAATGGCCGACAGATTTGGTGGATATGCACTAGTTCTCCAAACACAACAGTGGTTTTAAATACATAGACATTCTATCCAAATATGCCTGGGCCTTAGGCCTAAAAGACAAGATGTGAGGTGAGGTATCCAAGGCCTTTAAAGCTATTTTCAGCGAAGGTTGCATGCCTCAAAAATTACAAACTGATTGGGGGAAAGAATTTTTAAAGTGGTATGGCATTCATCATTTTGTTACTAATAATGAAGTCAAAGCAGGGGTTGTGGAGTGATTTAACAGAACTTTAAAAACTAGAATGTGGAGGTATATAACAGCCCATAACACCTTTTGCTACATCGACGTCTTACCTGACTTTATAAAGAGTTACAGCCAGAGCTTTCGCAGAACTATATGTACTAGATCCTCTTATGTTAACCCTTCAAATTCTCTGAAGGTATGGAAAACGGTTTACAGAGATGGTTTTAAAATAAAACCGGTTGTTGCCCCTTTTAGAAAAGGTGACCACGGGAGACTAAAACCAAAGGAGCTTTTGAAAAAAGTTATGAACAAACATTTACCAATGAAATATTCATAGTGGATGAAGCCTTAACCAGGGGCTAGAGACCTGTATACCGATTAAAAGATTATAAGGGTGAGACAGTTACTGGATCTTTGTACCCTGAAGAATTACAAAAAGTAAACCCCAAATGAGACAGAATTTACAGGATTGAAAAAGTTCTAGCGGAGAAAGGAAAAAGGAGAAAAAAGCAGCTACTGGTGAAATGATAGAGGTGGCCCAATAACAGCTGGGTGGAAGCTTCTCAACTCTGTGAGGTTTAGATGCGAATGAAAATGGTTCCTCCTGCAGAGAGAGAGAGAGAGAAAAATGAGCGACAGCGGGTTTTATGTTACTTTGCCCAGCAATGCCAGCTCTGGGGTTTTTCCCCAAAACACCAGCTCAAACTTTACAATATGGCTAATTAAGCCCCTGGATCTCCTGGGTGCCTGAGAGGTGGAGTTAGTAGAAATACAATACCCATACAGCTGGAGCACTATCAATGAAGACATCCCTTTCAAAATCACCTTTGCAGATATGGCATGGAGCTTCATCCTTACAACAAGGTTATTACTCGTCCATACCCGAATTACTGGATCATATGAACAGTACCGTGGCTCGTCATCCTGAACAACCTGAGGTGGTCATGAACCATGACCCTGTGGGTAGAAAACTTAGACTTAAATCCACCGATTTTACTTATATGTTTTCTACCAGCAGGGAGCTAGCTAATATTCTGGGTTTGGGCCCCAAGTGCAGCATCCAAAAAATCCCCTTCTTGGCAGACATCACAGGGGGTTTCAACTCCTTGTATCTATACACGAATATCATAGAACACCAGTTTGTGGGGGACTTTTCCGTTCCCCTGTTATGCTGCATCCCTGTCTGAGGAAGGAACAATGAGTTTGTCATCATCACCTATGATAAACTTCATTACGTCCCTGTCCGTAAACACCACATTGACACCATCACCATTGAAATAAAGACAGCTTAGAACAGAGACATCTCATTTCGCTTTGGCAAGGTGATCATCAAGCTGCACCTGCGTTCCCAGAGAGAAGGAGGTTTCTAAAAAGCAAAGTGCTATCATGACCCTAAAATATCACAGTGACCCCACAATCTACAGCAACTATTACAAAGTCCAGGCTGGATACGCCCTTCCTGGATATCATGGGGTCCCCATGATGTACGGGGCTAGCATGGCCAGAATATTCTCTAGCCTCTTTTGAAAAGCCACACCACTTTTGAGGAGGGGGCTAGAGATTATTAAACCCCACGTTAAAACTGCTGCTTAAAACATAGTTCCTGCACTGTTCTGGAGAAGGTGGGGAATCCAGCTGCACAGGAGGGATTGGGGCCGATGTACATTAAAAGGAGGAAGAGGAAGAGAAATGCATCATACCCATGATGCACGGGTCCCCCAAAATCCTTTAAAAGATGGGCTTTGTTGCACAGGGCTGGCCATAGGCGAAAGTCCAAGAGGAAGCCTGGGTGAAAGAGGAGACGCTCTCTACCTGGTAAAAGAGAGATTTTAATCAACATGGCTTTTGTTCATTGCGGGTCTGAAGAGTGCATCAAATCCAAACTAGACTTGTTCCAAATAGCCCCTGCGCAGACTAGCATCGAGAAAAGTATCTACATCAGAGTGTCGCCTCTATCGCCCCTTACGTAGGCTGCCCCCATCGACTTTTATATAGCAGGGAATGGCTTAGATTATATAGATTTAAACAACACGCTGCTGTACCTTTGTTTCAAGATTGTAAAAGGAAACAGAACTGAACGCGCCAGGGATGCCGAGGTGGGCCTGGTGAATTACCCCGTGGCTTCTATTTTCAATCAGTTGGATGTCATGCTGGGAGATTGCTTAGTAAGCCAAAGCAACAACTGTTACCCTTACAGGGCCTTTATAGAATCAGTGCTCAATTACAGCGACCACATCCTCGCTACACAATTTTCCACTGGCCTGTTTTAAAAAGACGCTCCTGGATAACACGAAGAAATGGAACTGAATGGCGGGAATCTAGGGTTTGTGAGGTGGGCAGAGCTGATGGCCCTGAGTAGGACGATAGAGCTGTTGGGTCATCTATACAGTGACCTGCTTTTTCAAGAAAAACTTTTGTTGAATGGAGTGGATGTGAAAATTAAACTGACGTGCAGTAAAGACACCTTCTGTTTAATGGGCAGTGTAGCCAAAGGCTTTAATCTGTACATTGTATCAGCGTCCCTTTTTGTGAAGTATGGGTGGCCCCGGGCGTCCGTCTGCTTATCACTAATGCTAAATACCCTGTGGATCATGTGGGAATGAAAGTGTTTAGCATCCCTGTGGGCAGCAGGGTCAGTAACCAGCTGAACGTGTTCTTGGGACAGTTACCCAAAATGCTTGTCCTAGGGTTTGTGGATAATGATGCCTGTAGCGGAAGTTATGCTAAAAACCCCTTTCACTTTAAACATTACAATATTAATTTTGTGGCCTTGTATGTGGATGGTGAACAGATACCAACCAAGCCTCTGCAACCAAACTTCGAGGCCGGACGCTGCCTGAGAGAGTACATAAATTTTTGGTACAGATGGCTGGTAAACACATGAAAGATCGTTCTCTGTTAATCAACCATGAAGAGTTTGCACAGGGTTACACCTTGTTTGCTTTTGACCTGTCTCCCGACGAGTAATGCACCGATCACTATTCCATCTCATTAAAACAGAGAACCTGAGAGCAGAAATATTCTTTGGGGAGGCTTTGGCGGTCACAGTCAATATGATTGTGTATGGGGTTTTTGACAACGTCATAGAGATGAAATCAGAGGAGAAACATTGTTTGACTACATGTGAATATGGACACCGTGCATCTCTCACATGTCTTATCAGCGGACAAAAGAGAATTTCACAAATTCACAAAAGATGATTTCTTAGATGTGGTCCCTTGTGATTGGCTCCCGGCGGCAAGCTGTCTGAGACCCCTAGGCATGGTGGTCAACATGCATCTGCACAACCAACTGGGTGAATACTGGCTCGCCTTGTATCTGGTGGAGTGTAACCATGGACAGTTTTTTGACTCACAGGGGCATCCCCCGAAGAGTGTGTTGTTTCCTAGAAGCATTTTGAAATTTTAAAACAAAAAGGCCACTGACTTTGCATTTCACACTAAATATTGCGTTTCACACAAGAGCCCTGCTCTGTCACCTGCGGCTATCATTGCGTGTTTTTCTTACATCACCATAGCAAGGGTTTATCTTTTGACCAGATTTTAAAATTATATTATAATGACTTAGTGCAAAATGACCGGATGTTGATGAATTTTGTAAAAAATATAAAATGTAAATTCTCGGGCATGCCTAGCCTCGCTCAAAACATGTTTCAACAAACCCAGACATGTGTATCTTGCAACCATTTTCATAGCCATGTTACCCACTAAAGCACCCCGGGTGAGTGAAACCCTTTTATTACACCAAGATTTTTTTTTTAAGCGTGTGTCTCTCTTTCAGCATGTGCACTTGATTCTGTGTCAAAGGTACATTTTCTTTTAAGGTATTGAGTGCTATTTCTGAGATGGCCACTATTAAATTGTCAGAGGCCAAACACAATATAGCCTTCCTCTGCTGCGGGGACGATTTGCTTAGTAATTTTTAAAGGACCAGGTTTCTCTTCACGCAGCTAGACATGTTTTCGGTTAGCAACCCCGGCTGTTAAAAAGGGCCTGCTGATAATTCATCTCTTTTTATACCTGACTGTTGTTGTTTTCAAAATATAAACTGCCGGCCAGTCTGGAGGAAAAAGACAGTTTCTTAGTCTATAAGCTTGTGGTGTGGACGCATTTTATATCCATCACCAGGTAGCCATAAGCTCTTTTGGTAGCATCCTCAAAAGCTTCTAGAAAGAATTGTGCTTTGCCGGGGTACATTTGCCCAGCAAGCATAATGATTTGTAATTTATCCCTGCAGGTTTTGAACGGAACCATATACTTTGTGTTTAGATTAATCATGCAACTCTTTTTTCCTGACAAAATAAGTTCTGAACTATATACATGATGCTCAGGTTCCTGTGATACACATACTTGGTAAAGGCTTTCTCAATTTCATCACTTTCACAAGCAGAGTTCATCAGATAGTCTACGATCGTCATATTTACTTTATTGGTAGCAAACAAATGGCCATCGTCAAAAGCACCTCCACAAAATTGATAAAGGAATATTTACCAAGAAGTTCTTTATACAGAGGTTGCCAGCAACTGTAACATCAAACAATGTTCTCAGGCATAACAGACAATGTTTGTTTGGCATTATCCAATACATTTTTTATGAAATAACTTTTTCCGCAGTTGCTAGGACCTGTGAGAATTACAGAAAAGAGGGCTTTCCACCTCGTATGCATTTTCATAAGCCATAGGGCAGTATTTTAAACCCTTCTCCAAGGGCCCTCTTCTTTTATATCCCCGTGTACAGCTTCAACGACCTGCTGAGCTGAATTTATTCACTCAAGATTGACAAAACAAAATTCCTCACAATACACCGAACCCCCAAATCTAGGTAATTCCCGTTGCCAACTTCTCACTCGCTCCATTACACTGTTAGGGGTCTTCATTTGCATTGTTAGGGTTACTTGGGGGTTCCTCTGTGGGACCATCAGCTGCATCTTCTATGTCAGATGTTATTTGAGAGTCAGACTTGTGAGGATCATCAGGAGTAGACAGGGATCCATCTAGAGAGCCTTCTGGGGAATTTTCTAAATCAGACTCTGTGTGAGAGTCACCACCACCCTGCAGGTTAGATTCCGCCTTCGCATTCTCAGACACACCAATGTGAGAGCCTTCAGTAGGGGGCATCTCTTTCTGTTTTTTTTTCTCCTCATCACCTCTTTAGCCTTTTTAAAAAATTTTACAGTAACCCTGGCCGTAACTTTTGGGCAGTCGTCCGTTTGTCCCCCCTTTTGTTTATGCCTTAGCTGATGTGTACCCTTGAGGCTGCCCCTTTTACCTGGGCCCCTTTCCACGACTAGTCACGCCTGCTCAGAGCCACCCTCTGGAAAAATTGAAGTATTTTTCAAAAAGTCACCCGCAAGAGCTTTTACATTTTTTATGAAGTTTCCAGTCCTCCTTTCTTTTAGAACCCCTGAGGATACAGCGTCCATCAGCTTTCTGAATGAAGCATTATATTTTTCCCAAATCTTTTTAGAATACCGAAGAGCTGTGCCAAGCTTATTGTATTGGGAGAACGGTTCGTAATAATTTTCAGATACTTCATAAGGAGATACCCCAGCATCGCAATCATTATAAAAGATTTCCTTGTGTCTATGACTTGCTGTTTCTGAGCAAAAAGCCACAGACACAATAAAAGTCTGCCTGAATGCTTTTCTTGCACATGCTCATAAGTAGTTTTGAAGATCAGATCTGTATCTGTAAATGTCGATTTCACTGTACACACACACACAATATTTCCACTGTAATTTCCAAATAGAAATTTACACACAGCAAAGTGACAAAAATGCTGCTTGAGACCTTGAGTTTGATTTAAGGATATTGTGTCTATTTTGAAATGTGATGTTCAGAATTTGGGTTTGATGAGTATAAAGTTTTAACTCTTTGCATCTCAATGTTGACTGATCTCACCCCATAACTTCTAGCAAGTGCAAAAATTTAGTGAAATAAAAATATGCTTACCACGAATAATTTTGTGCAAATGTCAAAAATTAAATTGATAAAAATAGAAAAATAAACCAATATTATCCATCAAAAATTATACAAAAATAAAAATAGAATTCTGCCAAGTCTACTTCTACGTTACAGTCTGTGGCAGGCCATTGTCAGTAGGCTATCAATATCCTGTCATTTCTGACTTGCCAATAAACAAACAGTTATGTTTTTCCCGTAGTTCATTTATATTATCATCTTCAAGTGCTCTTCCAGATAGAGAGAGGGCCTGTGGAACATATCTAGAGTATCTTGATTGTTTGGCACCGGGCTTTATTTAGTTAGTTTGCATGCATTTAAAGAGAGGGCAAATAGATAATGCAAAAGAATAGTTTATCACTGATAGCTTCTACTTACAAATTGGTTGTGAATGAAATATATGCATATATATATATATATATATATATATATATATATATATATATATATATATGCAGCATAATGCATTTCACAATAGCGATGATCTGTACCTTCGGTAATTTTCCTTGGCCTCACTTGCCATCGGTATTAGGGTGTGCTAATTCACACTTGACTGTGAATGTAAAAATGCTATTTACATATTTATAAATTGTTAGGTGGTGGGTGAATTTACTAGCACTTGCAAATCTTTAAAATTGAATAAGCAATAGCATGACAGCCCCTCACCACACCTTGTTTTTTAACTTAGCACTGGAGCTTTGGAATCAATTGCCTGTGACTGAGGAAGTCCACACAGATGGCTTACAAAACCAACATCTGGTTCTTGATCCAGAAGTATCAGTCTGTTCTTTCAAGGGGATTGCATCACAGCATTTTACACGTGGTCAGGTAAGAAAGCACAAGGGAGGTTGTATTGGTGTAACTTGACTACGTGGCATAAATGACTTCAGGGCCATGTGTAAAAATCAGTGCGCGTTAGGGTACCCTGCCCACAAAGTATGCAAAAGCACACACAGATTATCTTATCTATATCTATATATATAATGTGTGTGTCTAAATATGAGTTGTGAATACAGGAAATCTATAGCAGGCTGAAACAGATTTGTGGCGTTTGCTATTCGCATGCCTTAGGGTGTTCTTTTCTGTCACCCCTGTGGCATGTGTACAGACTGCGCAGTCGACATTGGCTAGGAGGCAAGCTGCAGCAATTTTGAGTGGGGTTTGAGGTGCTGGGTTCACCACCCAAGCCACAGACTGCACTGACAGCACAAACTCAGACTCTGTGTAGACCCTGCTAGCCTACTCTAAAAGGTATCTGGGGAGGGGACCAGCAGGGTCCGCACAGGCCAGTCAGAGCTCTGTAAAGTCAACATGGCCTGTTGCTTGGATGGTGAATTCAGCGCTCAATCCCAGCTGCAACTGGTACTGATGACCTTGACCAGCAGCAGCTTGAGCTGCAGCTCCAGAAATCTGAAAGAGGAGGGAATCTAAGGAAATTTTTTTTTCACTGCCCACACCACCTACTTTAGGAAGCCTGTGGGAGACGTCAGGTCCAACCAGTACGTAAGTGCAATGTGCCCAGGATAGGTGCCTCACCTCCTCAGTGCCCCTGCAGAACACAGTACCAGGCTGGCTCTGCTGCTGGCCGAGTCTGACCAGTCCCAGATACTTTGGCTGTGCCCTGACATGACCAGCTTCCAGGGACTCAATAAGGGAAGAGCAGGTGGCCATTTACCCCACCTTGGCCACAGACAGGGATGGGGGAGACGTGGTGGATTCCCTCTGGTGGAGAGGGAAGGGAAAGGAGGGAGACCCTGTATGCATATCCCACTTGCCCCCAAGTTCACAGCCACCACTGTGTAAACTACTTGTGCCTGATTTAGCAGTAAGTTATTTTACCTGTCCCAGTGCAAGTGGAAACTAGGGTCCAGATTGTCCCCTCATAGAATCATAGAATCATAGAATATCAGGGTTGGAAGGGACCCCCTGAAGGTCATCTAGTCCAACCCCCTGCTCGAAGCAGGACCAATTCCCAGTTAAATCATCCCAGCCAGGGCTTTGTCAAGCCTGACCTTAAAAACTTCCAAGGAAGGAGATTCCACCACCTCCCTAGGCAACGCATTCCAGTGTTTCACCACCCTCTTAGTGAAAAAGTTTTTCCTAATATCCAATCTAAACCTCCCCCACTGCAACTTGAGACCATTACTCCTCGTTCTGTCATCTGCTACCATTGAGAACAGTCTAGAGCCATCCTCTTTGGAACCCCCTTTCAGGTAGTTGAAAGCAGCTATCAAATCCCCCCTCATTCTTCTCTTCTGCAGGCTAAACAATCCCAGCTCCCTCAGCCTCTCCTCATAAGTCATGTGTTCTAGACCCCTAATCATTTTTGTTGCCCTTCGCTGGACTCTCTCCAATTTATCCACATCCTTCTTGTAGTGTGGGGCCCAAAACTGGACACAGTACTCCAGATGAGGCCTCACCAATGTCGAATAGAGGGGGACGATGACGTCCCTCGATCTGCTCGCTATGCCCCTACTTATACATCCCAAAATGCCATTGGCCTTCTTGGCAACAAGGGCACACTGCTGATTCATATCCAGCTTCTCGTCCACTGTCACCCCTAGGTCCTTTTCCACAGAACTGCTGCCTAGCCATTCGGTCCCTAGTCTGTAGCGGTGCATTGGATTCTTCCGTCCTAAGTGCAGGACCCTGCACTTATCCTTATTGAACCTCATCAGATTTCTTTTGGCCCAATCCTCCAATTCCTCCAAGTCCTCTTCTGGAGACTACCATGGAAGGGGAAAATTACTCCCTCAGGATGGTGAGTTTGTCCTTCTGATTTGAAGCATTTTTGATCTTGTAATGTAATAAAGAAAAAGATTGCGTAGAAGTATTGAGCTGATTTTTTTACATTAATTTACACAAATCCAATTCTCTATAGGGCAGGGGCCATGCCTATGAATTTGTATGGGGCCTAGTGCAGCGGGGTCCTAATGTTGACTACGGCCGCTAGGCATTTCTGCCATATAAACATTTAACAACAATTTGATACAAAATAGAATTCTTCAGCTAATACAGCAGGCCTGACTCACACTTAGACTTCAAAGGCTGTTAGGAATATTGACCAAGGGCAGCGAGAAGTTGTTACTGAGTCATAAGTCTGCAATGCCAACAGGAAGAGAGAAGGAAAGAACTTGATACAATGACCCAAATACCTGAGGGCTAGAATGTGTGTTATGCCAGCTGGAATCTGTGATTGCAGGAAATGTGCCTTATTTGGCGAAACTGTTATCCAGTTACAAGAGAGTTACATGAGGTGTTATTCCGAGATCCTTACTTTTGATTTAATGACTTTCCCTAAAATAATGCTTTTTAATAGATTGTTTAAAAAGATTATTTTCAGTCTGTTTTGGGGGGTTAATTCACTCAGAAGTAAATGACCTGTGTTTGAGAAGTTGAAAGAGGCATCTGAGCCGCAACGCAGCTTGGGTTCTTTCACTGAAGAGATGGACCCATTTGGTCTCATCACAAAAGATACTATTGACACTCTAACTGTATAATTCCTAATCAGGGGGAAAAGACAAAGACTATCGATGAATGGAAAGGTTGATGGCTAATGGCAAAAATTGTCATAGAGTAGTTACATTTTTAATAGGGGTGCTGGTATTTTAAGAAGTAGTGAAAAATTTTGCCTGTGCAGAAGTTCATTTTTAAATAACGATAATGCATAATTTCTTTACTTATTCAGGACTTTAATTTACTTCAAAGTTTGTCTACATGAGAGCTGAATGAGAACTAAGGGATTTGACCAAACATGTCCATATAAAAATACCCAAGTAACATTTGTGCATTTTAAACTAATGAACTGTAAATTTAATTTGTTTTAAAAAGCTATATTTGTATTGAAAGAGCACCCCAAAATTACCAGTAATTGAGAAATCTAGTTCAGTTTTGTCTACAATTTAAAGGTGAACAAATTTGACTTATATTAATTTATGTGGGGAAAGATTGCTCCAGGGAAGAAACCTCGAAATTCTGGTGATTTTTTTTTTTTTTTTGCCCATCTAGATAAAGCACCCAGACAATAAGAGTATATAACGAAAACACTCACAGACTCTTTCCTATAACATTGCTAGCAGGCATTTCTACAATAGATGGACAATTCTGCAATAATGAATGAGTAGGAAGAAAATTAAGCAGTTTGCTGAGGTACCAAAAAAGGAAGCCAGAACATATTTGGCCTCGTGTGAGACTTCAAATGCATAGTCAGTTCATTAATGTAACTCAGCCCTTGCATAAGCCTTTGAGTAATAAATTCTGTTAATACAATTGAAATGCCAGCTGTAAGAATAACTTACCGACTGTTGAATAAAATTGAAGAAGATGGTGTAGAATATTATCTTCCACTTGCTTTTTCAGTTCAGCAAAATTAGTAGATGACAGGTTTCAGACCTTGCCAGTCTCATGGCAAGCATCCTCATTCCACTTCGTTCAGTCTAGGCCTTAGGGCAAGCTAGTGTTTGCTGCAATTTTGTACAATAATAGCAAGACAATTTAGCAGTAATGGATAAGTAGGGAGAAAATTAAGCAGTTTGCTGAGATACAGAAATGGAGCCAGAAAATATTTGGCCTCATGTTAGACTTCAAATTCATAGTCAATTCATTAGTGTAATTTAGTCCTTGTATAAGCCTTTGAGTGATAAATTCTACTAATACATTTGAAATGCCAGCTGTAAGAATAACTCACTGAGTGGTGGGTAAAATTAAGAGATGGGGTAGAATAAT
This sequence comes from Eretmochelys imbricata, assembly GCF_965152235.1. NCBI lineage: Eukaryota > Metazoa > Chordata > Testudines > Cheloniidae > Eretmochelys > Eretmochelys imbricata. The sequence continues at coordinate 92,513,737 of NC_135576.1, forward strand.
CCTTCATTTTCATCTGACACATGAAGTTTTATTAAAACCTTTGCAAAAAAGAGCCTGCTTATTGTAAATGGATAATATTTAGGGAAAACATTGCAATATCAACATTACATTCATGAAGTGAATCTTTTTATTCAGTCAAAATGTTTACTGGGCCTTTATTTTGAAAATACCTTTGACTGACTTAATGGAGGATATTTTATGAACAGCTCGGTGTTATCAAATACAGAGTCTGCCTGCAAAGTTGGTGGAGTGTCAATAGGCCTTATTGGTTTGAATATAACCGTTTGAATTAAATCTAATATATTTGGTGTCTGAATCAAATTCATTATTTCCATCTAAACAAAAATATTGTACATTTTTTTAAAAATAGAAACTTTAGTAAATAGCAGTTGGGCAATACAAAGATGGGAGCTGGGATTTTCAAAGCCATTCAAAGGAAGCAAATTTAAAACAGTGTTGAGTGCTTTTGCAAATCCTGCCCCCAACAGCTACAAAAACAGCCATGTAGAAAACATTTTGTCACATAAATGGTCAATTTAAACAAGATGTTTTCAGGGTTGAGGCCTTCATCCTTTAAAGAGTGCCACATGGTTGAAGGGAGAAGCTTCATGGCAACATCAGGTAACTTAGTTCCCCTACCAAACTCAAAGTGTGTATCTGTGAGCTCTAGAAGGGTGACCAAATTGACCTTTGGAAGGTATTTTGATTCAAGATGGAATATTTTGGCTCAAGAACTCTGAAGGGCCTGGTTTCTTTGGTGGGGAGGGCTATATAGGTACTTCGATGGATGGATAAATGAATCTGTGGAATGCCACAAAGTTGAGAGAGGGTCTTTAATGACTATGCATAGTTATGATTTTGAAGGTCTTATCTGAAAGACCTTTACACAAACTAATCTACACCTAATCTACCTTGGAAGGACAAAAGGCTGTGCCAACCTTACTGGGATTTGAACCTCTGGGTTAAGGGAGTCAAAATTTGAAGCTTCAATCACTCAGCTATTCTCTCTGGCAGCACCCTCCTCTCCCCCCCCCTCCCCGAAAAAAAGGTGGGTGGAGGGTTTGAGGTGTAGGATAGGTAAGATAATATGTACAAGCACTGAGGATATGACATGGATATGCTTGTTTGTTGCAATGGTGTGTGTGTGAGGCAGAGAGATAAAGCTGTCTCTCTACATAATGCTGCCAAACAGTGGGCCCAAAAATTTTGCATGCCTCCCATCCGTTATTCGTCACCCTTTAGTCTTGATGTACCACTAAAGTGGAGCCTCAGAAACAGCTCTCCTTGGCTGACTCTGCAGTTCCTCCTCCTCCTGCCTGCCATCGTCCTGCCCGAGAGGCCCAACGTTTCCCTCCTCTTTTCCTTGCCAGCTGGCATGCCTCTCCTCCAGCATGCAAAGCTGGCACTCTGTTGCGGCTCCTCCCCTAAGCTGGCTGGCACAGCTTCTAAATGCATGACAGCTGGTAAGCCACTATTCTGGGTTTTCCTTCCCACCTGCTTCCATTTGCTGCTGATGCTTTCACATTCACCTGCCTTCCTTTCCAAAACTGTTCCCCAGAATCGATGCAAATGCAATTCAGGCCTTTTGGGCTTATTGGTTAATAGGCAGGCAGGCAAGCAGCATGGAGGAAAAAAAAGAGTAGCAATGGGTGAGTCTCAAAGTTTTTAAAGGATGAAATGTATATAGACGTTCAGATTATTAGCTGTACCTTATCCAAACCTCATGAGTCTACAAAATTTGGCTGGAAATTTCACAGGAACTTCCTTTTTTTCATCATATGTTGGCATTTCTGTTTCTGGTGCTTGATGAAAGCTGGAGGTGCAGAGAGATGCAAAAATGAAAACCAGTGGGAAGAGACACAAACCTTTTATGTCTCTAAAAGGTTTGTTTTGAGCCTCGTTTGCTATTATTACTTTTGATCTTATTGGTCGGTTGACTTATTTGTTTCAAATAATATTTGTATGAATTAAGACAGACTTTCTGCTTGCGGATTGATGCTAATTTTCTTAGTGTATTTTGAAATATGTAGGTATTTGCTGAATAATTTGGTACAACAATTATCAGACTATTGGTTGTTTACAGAATAAAGTCTAGATCAGTGACATATACACTTGGTGCTTTAAAAGGACCAGTTTCACAAAGCTGAAAACAATTATGAGCCTGGTCATCTGGGAAGAACTTTAATCAGATGAACTTGAATAATAATTGGGAATTGTTTAAGAGCGCTTTACTAGATGCCCCAAAAGCCACAATCCCCAGTTGAGGAAGAAGACCATACTAGTTGAAAAACAGCCTGGTTTATAGGGGAAGTTAAGGCAAAATAATATATAACAAATGGAAGCAAGGGTAAGTTGACAGTAATGAATCTCAATCAGAAGCTAGGAATTGTATGAAATTGATAAGGGAAGTAAAGGGACACAAGGAGAAATCTATGGCCAGCAGAGATAAGGACAATAAGAAGGTATTTTTAAAGTATGGTGGGAACAAAAGGCATCCTAACGATGTTATTCATGCATTGCCAGACGGAAGTGGGAGAATTATCGATAATAATGCAGAAAAGACTGAAGTGTTTCATACATATTTCTGTCCTATATCTGGGAAAAAACAAATGTGTAGATGTAGTCATATATAACACTCTCTTTCCATTCCACTAGTACCTCAGGAAGATGTTACATAGCAGCTACTGACGTTAGACATTTTAAAATCAGCAGGTCCAGCCAACTTGCATCCAAGAATTTTAAAAGTACGGGTTTATGTGCTCACTGAAACTTTAATTTGATTTTCAAAAAGTCTTGGAACACTGACTGGGGAAGTTCCAGAAAACTGAAAGAAAGTTAATGCTGTGCCAATATATAAAAAGGGTAAAAAGGATGGCATAGATAATTATAGGCCTGTCAGTCTGATATTGATCCCTATCAAAGGAGCAGCTGATATGGGACTCAATTAATAAAGATTTAAAGGAGGGTAATTTAATTAATGCCAATCAACAAGGGTTTATAGAAAATAGATCCTGTCAAACTATCATGATATCTTTTTTGATGAGCTTACAAGTTTAATACATTTGACTTGGTACCACATGACATTTTGATTAAAAAACTTGAAAGATATAAACTTAACCTGGCACACACTAAATGGATTGAAAGCTGGTTTACTGATAGCTCTTAAAACGTAATTTTAAATGGGGAATCCTCATTGAACAATCCTATTTGGGTCCCTCAAGGATTGGCTATTAACATTTTTATTAATGACCTGGAAGAAAACATAAAAAAATCACTGATAAAGCTTACGTATGACACAGATTAGAGAAGTTATAAATAATGAACAGGACAGGTCACTGATACAGAGTAATCTGCATCGCTTGGTAAGACGGGTTCAAGCAACAACATGTGCTAAATTTAAATGTGTATGTCTCAGAATAAAGAATGTAGGCCATATTTACAGGATGGAGGACTCTATCCTGGGAAGCAGTGACTCTGAAAAAGATTTAGGGGTCATGGTAGATTATCAGCTGAACATGAGCTCCCAGGGTACACTGTGGCCAAAAGTTTTAAATGCATAAATTTAAATGCAAAAAATAAATGCAAAAAATTTTAATGCATAAACAGAAGACTCTCAAATAGGAGCAGAGAGGTTATTTTATTTCTGTATTTGGCACTCTTGTGTCTGCTGCTGACATATTGCATCCACTTCTGATGTCCACAATTCAAGAAGGATATTGATAACTTGGATACGATTCAAAGAAGAGCCACTAGAATGATTGTTAGATTAGAAAACATGCCATATAGTGATAGACTGTAATCAAATCATCCATCAAACATTTTGTTAAGCTTAATAGATTTGGCTCCTTGAGTCTATCTACATGTGGAACAAGTATTTAATAATGGGCTCCTCAATCCAGAAGAGAAATAGATAACATAATCCAATGGCTGGAAGTTGAAGCTAAACAATTTCAGACTGGAAATAAGGCATAATTTTTTAATGGAGAGTAACCATTGGAACAACTGACCAAGTGTCATGGTGGAGTCTCCATGATAGCCAATTTTTAAATCAAAATTGCATGTTTTTCTGAAACATAATCTAGGAATTATTTTAGGGATGTTGTATGGCCAATGTTATATGGAAGGTTAGATTAGATGATCACAGTGGTACCTTGGAATCTATGAATTATGAACTGTCCACTTTGCCTATTTTATATTTGTTCCTGTTGTGCGGTTGGTCACCTAGGTCACATGGGATTGTTTCTGCTATCTGAATGGGTAACAGTAACTATAAATGAGAAAATAACAAGCGGCATAAAACAAAATTTTGGTCACGCTTTTTATTAAAGGTATATTTATAAAAAGCTTACAATGGATTCATTATTAACAGATCTTATGATCACGTTACAGACCTAATAGACTGTTATACCTGCATGTCTGTAGAAAGTGTTATAGATGGTTACAAGCCATAGTTATAAACAACCAATTGACATGTCAGAATCTAACAATACGTAACAACTGATTAACCATTTGTTAAAACATTATCATTTAATGAACTTTTATGATCTATTTATAAATCTATTTAAATATAAAATGTGACCCAATTTTTACTATTCATCATTTATATTAAAATTTGTGAAAACTTCAGAATTGACCAGTATTGTTACAAATACCTGTCAGTTATCTGAATTCTCATGAATTATGAAAAATAATAAATGCCAAAAATAGCAAATTGACCTTGGGACTTAGACAGTTAAATAAATGTGAAAAATAGTTTCTTTACTATCCAACCAGCTCTAATTACTTTATTTGAACTGCTTCAGCCATCCTCATATATACTTGAGGTCAATTGTCGCAGAGCGAGTTTTCCCTATTTTCCTTTTAAAAGGTATGGTAAAATGTAAAAAAGCATACTCTGTTTAAAACTGGAAAGGAAGTGCTTGTGGAAATAATCTTTACCGTGTCATTTGCAAAGAGGTTGTTTTATTTGTGTAGGTTTACACATGGATTCAAATGTTGAACATTTCCACATTCCAGTTTTAACTAGGAATCTGTCTATGTAGCCTAATACAAAAAGTACTTGTTTGCCAGATCATGATTCTATAGAATTATATTTATCCACAGCCTTGAGATCCTTCGCAGCACTGAAAACAAAAACTTAATATTTTATACAAACAATACAGTACCTCATGCTTGACCTCTATTATGCCCTTTGTCTTCACGAGTGCAGAGAACAGGGATAACTCATGAACAGCAGCGGCTTTTGCGCCCCTCCTGAGTTATCCCATCTCTCTTTTCTTATGAAGACAAATGTTATAACAGAGATCAGCCATCATATATAATATACAATATATATATTTTCCTTTCCCCATGCTGCTTTGCAGGACTTGAAATGGCTTGAGATGACAGGCATGGAAAATTAAAACACTTGGAAAGTGGGGGAATGAAGGGTTCTGAATAGAGTGAAACTTTTGATGACTTGAAGTTATCAGTGAAATAATAAATGCATTTTAAACAAGAGGAAAATATCACATGGAAATATCTCTTCACACACATTGGACCAAAATAATTCACTTCAGTGGAATCACAACAGGGAAGAATTTGGCGCAGGGTATGACAAATCCTGGTTGTATGTGAAGACATTTGTGTGAAATTGTTTAAACTAGGAATGGGCCAGCAGCAGCAGATAGAGAATTGTTCAATACGATCATGCACTGGCTGTAGTTGCTTGAGCAAGGTAATGAAGTCGTACATTTTGAGCAAGGTAGTGAGTTTTTCAAATCTAGACCCCAATCCTACAAAACATTTGGTCTTGGTCTTATTTAACATTTTCTTATTTAACTTTGCACAAAAAGTGGGAGTGTGCTAATAAAATTTGCAGATGACACAAAGTTGGGAGGTATTGGCAATATGGAGGAGGACCAGAATATTAGACAAGATGATCTGGATGACTCCAGTTTACAAGAAATGGGATGAAATTTAATAGTGCAAAGTGCAAGGTTGTGTATTTAGGGACTACCAACGAGAATTTTTGCTATAAGCTGGGAACGTATCAGCTGGAAATGACAGGAGGAGAAAGATCTGAGTGTATTGTTTGATCACAGGATGGCTATGAGCCACCAACAGATGAGGCTGTGAAAAAGGCTAATGCAGTCCAAGGATACATCAGGAGAAGTATTTCCAGTAGAGACAGGGACGTGTTAGTACCATTATGCAAAGTACTGATGAGACCTCATCTGGAAAACTGTGGGCAATTCTGGTCTCCCATGTTTAAGGAAGATGAATTCAAACTGGAACAGGTGCAGAGAAAAGGGCTACTAGGATGATCTGAGGAATAGAAATTCTACCTTATGAGAGGAGACTCAAAGAGCTTGGCTTGTTTAGCCTAACCAACAGAAGGCTGAGGAGATATCTGATAGCTCTCTATAAACCCATCAGAAGGATAAATACCAGGGAGGGAGAGGAGTTATTTAAATTAAGCGCCAATGTGGACACAAGAACAAATGGCTATAAAGTGCCCATCAACAATTTTAGGCTTGAAATTAGACAAAGGTTTCTAACCACCAGAAGAGTGAAGTTCCGAAACAGCCTTCCAAGGGGAACAGTGGGGCTAAAAAAAACCTAACTGGCTTCAAGACTGAGCTTGATAAGTTTATGGATAAGTATGATGAGACTGCCTACAATGCATGTAATCAATCTGCTACTGCTAGCAGCAAATAGCTCCAATGGCTGATGATAGGACACTAGATGGGTTACTATAGAGAATTCTTTTCCATGTGTCTGGCTGGTGGGTCTTGCCCACATGCTCAGGATCTATTTGATCATCGTATTTGGGGTCGAGAAGGAATTTTCTGCAGCATGGGGCATGGGTCACTAGCCTGTTTAAACTAGTGTAACTGGTGGATTCTCTGTAACTTGAAGTCTTTAAATCATGATTTGAGGACTTCAGTAACTCAGCCGGAGGTTAGGAGCCTATTACAGGAGTGGGTGGGTGAGGTTCTCTGTCTGCAATGTTGAGGAGATCAGACTAGATAATTATGATGGTCCCTTCTGATCTTAAGTCTGAAGATGTATGCTTGATTTAAGCATGCGAGTGAGTGTCCATTCTGATAACAAGTGGACACCTGGCATTTTTAAATGTGGAAGAGGATAGCAGAGAACAAAGTTAAATAGAATGAAAACTTTAAAAGCCAGATTATTTGCTTATGTAAATCAGTGATTCTTCACTGCAGCCAATGGACTACCAATGTGCTATGGTAATATAAATAATAAATACACTGATTTATACAAACAGAGGATCTTGCACTAATAGTAATTTAGCCAGAGTCTAAATTGACTCTTGTTCCTACTGAAATTGTGACTGTTGCTTTGTGTGTGGGCCAGCACAAGGTGCCCTCTCCTTCACAGAAAGAGGCCAGGCATCTCACAAACAAGAAATCTGTCTAACAGAGACGCTTCACCACTGTGACTTCTTCATATAGAATGTATTTGGTTGATCTTAAAAAATGGAAGCATTTTGTATAAAGAGAGAGAGAGAGTGCCCATAAATCACTGCATCCTGAAGGCAGCAGTAAGTTCTATTCCTGCTGACAAAGTTGAATACATCTACAAATCCTGCTGTTACTATGACATGTACAGAACTTCCAAGATGTAATCAACCTTTCAGATTGCAGTGTGCCATGTGATCGAATGGACACGTTATAATTTTAATGAGTACAAATTTCATTTTTGTCCTTCAGAGATTGGTTATATATAGATTATGAAATGTGTGTTCCTCTAAGCAATCATTTGGCTGTCAGTTTGGAAAAGTCCAGTGTTCTAAGGGTTAAGGGCTCCATCCAGAAGGGAAACTATTGATGTATCTCCATGGACTCCAAGAGCACCATAACTGATCCTGTATACTGCTCTGTTTGCATTAGAATATTTGTATCTTAATTCAAGCCCTGGGGTGAATATGGTTAGGGTATAACCCATACTGTACATGTCTTGTCTACTGTAGGCATAATCCTTAGCTATTGCTTCACTAGCTATATGGTAGAGATAAGAAATGTGACTCAGATTAGCTTGTACATCATGAGGAATAAACAATCTAGGGCAGAAGTTTGGTTCTACACAGTTTAGCCAACTGCATCTATATAGAGCGCCACATTTTCAATTGCAGACACACAAACTATGCACACGAAAGTGCACCTGCAGAATTCAGTCACATGCACAAATTGGGAAATTGACGTATAGCTGGATTAGCAAGTGCTTGTACATGTAGTTGTAAGATGTGCCTATACGTTTTTGCTGGAGCAGTCAGGTACCCTACTTGCAAGTATTTTCGGTATTCTTTGTCTCTAATCATTGTCTTTTAATTTAACTAATTGCATACAGCACAATAATCCAAAAATAATTCCTTTTGTTGCTCTAATGGATTCCATCTGATGTTCTTAAAGCATTTTTGCAAATATTTAATTAATTTGAAAACTTCCATCTGAAATAATAGTATCCCCATTATAGAGATGAAGAAAGTGAGGCATAGAGGCATTAAATTATTTGTCCACTGTTACGCACTAAATATGTGACAAAGGCAGGAAAATCCCCAAGATCTCTGACTCAATCTTACGCTTCAGTCATAAGAACATAGAATCATAGAATATCAGGGTTGGAAGGGACCCCTGAAGGTCATCTAGTCCAACCCCCTGCTCGAAGCAGGACCAATTCCCAGTTAAATCATCCCAGCCAGGGCTTTGTCAAGCCTGACCTTAAAAACTTCCAAGGAAGGAGATTCCACCACCTCCCTAGGCAACGCATTCCAGTGTTTCACCACCCTCTTAGTGAAAAAGTTTTTCCTAATATCCAATCTAAACCTCCCCCACTGCAACATCATTCCTTTCAAATCTGTTGCAGTCATATCTTCAATATGTTTGTGTCACACAGGAGTATGCAAATAACTGATGCACAGGGCTAAAATCTCTCATATATAATATATAGAGACATGGTTTAACTAATCACATGCTTCTGAAAAAGACCAATATTCCTACTCCGTGCTTGTATATCTCACTCCTTCAAACACATGGGTTAGTATGTTCTTTGCACTATAGATGTGGTGGTTGGGGATGGTACTAAATGAATATGTCCTCATTCTTACTATACTACATTATACAAGTCCAATATATATTGCAACATTTTACAGTTCAAGCAGCATAATTTTGTATTATGTTGCATGCTGCTTAGTGAAATGAAATATGTATCATTCACAGGCTGGCTTTTCAGCCATGATAACCCACAGCCTAGATGATATGCCTGAGCTGAAAAACTGAGTGTCCCATGCCTATGTCTTCACAGAGGCATTCCATGTGTCACCAAATGCTAAAGCCCCCTCACATTTTGTATAATCTGCTTCCACTCAGTTGTGTTTCCTCTCACAGGGAATTCTCAAATAAAAATAGCCTCCATTTCTATTGGTAGCTTCTATGTAACCAAACTTGGGTTGATTTATTAAATGAAAAATATTATTCCTAATGTCCATCAGCAATTAAAAAGCTGCGATGAGCGTCTTGTACTTTATGGACTCTGAGTAGCACAAATGTGTGTGTTGTGCCTGAGTGCTGGATTTTGCATTTGGATCTTTGATACAGTAAAAAGATGCATGAAATTCCATATACTTTAAGCAAATTGATCTCTGTTGCTGGAGCATCTGAGGATCATGATGTTGTGTTTATTCTGGCAAATACATGGAATGTACTGTGGTCATGAAATGTGTTTCTGATATTCTAGATTATAAAAGGCATATTTGCTTAACTGGTGCATAATGCTAAAAAATCCCCTTCCATTTTACTCACTCCATGCCTCTTCTAGAACAGGTGCATTATACATATGTTTGTTCTAAGTCAGCCTTTGAAGGAGAGCAGTATGCTGGCAGAGCAGCCATCTTGTGTGGAGGCCACTACTATCCTTTCAGACACATAGGTGGCGCCAATTTTTGGTATTGCACATGGCCCAAAGCCTGAAGAACTTACATTTTTTGTTCAGTCCACTGTTGGCTCAGGCAAAACTTCCACAGACGTTAATGGGAGTTGTGACTGAGTAAAATAAGATTCAGCCCAGTGGGTGGGGTCTGCTATGGCTCCACCCCGGCAGCCCTAACCCTGTACCACTGACCCACTCTCGACCTAGAGTGGTGCTAAATGAAGGAAACTCTCCCATCCCACTGAGGGAGGAAAGGCCACCTGGACACCACTTCTTTGTCCAGCAGTAGCAGCAGTAAGGCCTTTCTTTCTCTTGGGAGTAGCAGAGGTGGCAGCAGGTGTTTCCTCTCCTCTCTCCTGCCCGAAGAGGCAGAGTGGTAATACGTAAAAGTAATTTTCTTTATGAAGCAATCAGACAATCTATATAATAAGCTACTCTTTGGGGGTGGGGAGAAGGGGAGAACACAGTCAAAAGGAAACCTGACCTCATAAGGAGGTTTTATATTTGCAGGGCATTACATTCCCTGAAATCCAAAACCAAAAGGAAACTCCACAAAAACAATAGCAATGGCCACACCACAAATTTACTATAGCATCATCCTGATTTTGTTGCAGAATGAACATGTTTTATTTGTGTGTGGAAGCTTGACATCAGTCAATTTCTATTGAGCTTTTCCCAGACAAATTCCATTCTCCGAATGGCTAGCCCTCTCTTGTTGTTTTGCAGGCTGGACTGCGGTTGTTATGCTGTGTACATGAAGATGTATTTGTTCAAGATGTCCAGTCACCGTGCTAAATAGAATCGCTCACTTTGGTTGGCAAATATTGACTCAAGCTGTTACACTTTTATGTATTTCAGCGACTCACAATGTTTGAGAGCTCAGCAAGCAAACAAGAGCAGGTACAGGAAGTTATTGTGATGTTTTGGACTGATGTTTGTTTTTCTGCTGCTGATGTATGTTCTCCATTGTATGTGACTTGTTACTAATGACCTTGTTATATAGTGTGCTGCAGTTGATAAGGCCAAAGGCTTTAATAGAATACAAATAAATTTTACATTTCCACTTGAAGAGTTTATTTTAATTGTGTTTTGAAATATACTGTACCCTAAAGGCTCTCTTCTCTGCAATGTACTTTCGTTAAATAAAATCCTGCAAAGAATGGAATGTGTAATGGGATGGGATGTAATAGACAGTTTTTGTATTCAATATGAGAAATAGCTCTTTGTATCCATTCAACATATATCTAAACAATCCTGAGATACGGAAGAAAATTAAATAGTGGCTGGAAATAATTGCTTCTCTGAAATGTCTGGCTTACTCATATCTCTTGGGGTGGGGGCCGGAGGGGGGGGGGGGGGGGATGATAAATATTTATTTAATGGCCTGCTGAAGTTTCTGAGCTTTTTACTGTCACTCTTTCCATACCACTCTCTAGTGTTTTGGTACAACTTCAGAATCACAAAGTATCTATATTGTATGTCTATATTGAATACTCCCTTTCTTGTGGATTTCTGATTCTAGGACTATTGAGAAAGTGCATTATAGACAGGGTCCTTAGTGCTTTGTGACCACACTCCAAGCTTAGATCATGCCTCAAAACCAATGGGAAGGGCCACCCATTGTTCAGTACTCTAACAGAAGGAATATAACTAAAATGGTGGGGCTTGGAAAAATAATAAGGGAAAGGCAAAATTAGAAATGGAGTTTAGAATTTAGAAGTTTAGGATGTTTAATTTAAGTCATGTCATTATTTGAATTCTCCATTCATTCTTTGTAAATAAACAAGTAGTCTGATAGGCAGCTGTTTGTGTGTACTTTCTTTAAAAAAAATCTTCTTTCTGTAGGGTCAATCATAAATCTCACTAGGATGAATACTCCCGGAGTGGTTATAGCATGGTTGACAGGAAGGACCCTGCCCCAATGGCCTGGTGTGTAATTGTAAAAACAAGTACCTTCATGTTGTCAGGATCATCTCTCTTTGTGAGTTTTTTAAATATGGCCAATTGTATTTATTTGGAAAGAAATTATTCTCTTATGCCAATGCTCTTCTGGTTGTATGTTAAGTGTCCTCAGGACAAGTTATTGTATCAAGGAGATTTTTCTGTAAGTAACCTTCAGGCTAAAATAAACTAAATATATATATTAGAGGTTACATTATTGTTTTTACCTTTTTTTTATTTTTCCTATCATTGCATAGTGTCACAAATTTGGTCCTTTAAGGGTGTCTAGTTTTGGATATTGCATCCATATCATGCAGAGCAGGACTGTAGTAAGGAGTCACAAGTATTCATGAACATTCCAGGATTCTTGAGAAGGAGTTTCTCACGTACATACAAAAAAGCAGCCTGCAGAGAAAACGCCACTACACAGTCTATGAAAAGTAAGAAGAGATACTTTGGATGTCCTAAAATCTTGCCTCTAGCAAGATCTCTCCAGAGCTATGTTATGTTCATGGAGAAGATGGATCATGAAGAAATCCTCTTCTCTTCTTGTAAGGGCCCTCCTAATCTCATGATACAGATCAGTCTGGAATATACACTAATACAAAGGAAAATTGAACAAATTGGGAGTTGGTTTACTGAGAACCTGAGTCTAGGAACTGAAGCTTGTTCTTCCCTAGCCAATGTGGTAGGGTTTTTATACATCCAAGTAAAGGATGCAAGTAGAAGCATTTAGTGTTGTACTTAGTGCCTAATAGGAACATGGAGTCTTGGGAGTAGTATTTATGTCTATTGGTATGTTTTCACTGAATGCTTAATGGTGGCAAGATTCTCTTAATTTCCCAACCTGCTAACAGGTGTTGGGACACTGCAGGGAGATGGTTAATTACTGCTGAATCACTGGGGCAGATGTGGCTGGTTAAACCCTCTCCGGATACAAAGAAGATGTGAGTAGCCCTCTGGGCAATGGAGGTATAGGCTGGGACAGATACATTCTGGGGGAAAGAATCCAGGAGCAACTAAACCTGAGGATAACACTTTGGTTGAAGTTCCTATATAGTTAGTTTGCAACTACCTTTTATTCATGCATGTCTAAAAGGGAAAATTTAGCTGAACCAGAAGTTATGGGTTTAATGCAAGGACTGATTGATGGAATTCTATGGTCTGTATAAACAGGAGGTCAGACTAAATGATCATAGTGGTCCCTTGTGCCCTTCAAATCTGTTAATCTAATGAAGCCAGACCCAGGAGGGTAACTCTGTAGTGAGTGTGTAGCTTTTGTTTGGCATTTTCCTAGCTTCCAATTTTTCAATTAAGAACAATTTAAGAACACCCTTTTACTGCCGGGACAGTATCAGAGAGTTAAAGATGACCTACACCTTTCATATAAAGTAAATGTTTTTGGTTTTCTTAAGTGGCAGTGCAATGTTTTGTAATTATCCTCCCTGGTTCTGATAGCAATCAAGTAACCATACAGCAAAAATTTTAAATTCACATCTATATTGCTTTCAGCTGTGAAACTGTAGGAGCACAGTTAGAGGTTATTTACTGGATTCTATGTAACTCTTCAGGAGCATGGCATACGAGTGTTTGTCCTGTGACTACAGGGGCTTATCAAGCTAAATCTCTGTTTACTAGAATGATCACTAGAGTACAAAATTGCCTGAAGTTCAGTAACAGGGGTCAGGTCACCCGATTGGCGCTTCCTCCAGTGGAACACGCTGGCCATTAAAAACAGCCCGTGATTTTTCCAGAGCAATTGTCTCTTTTGGGGCTTCCTGCCCACTTCTTTCAGAAAGTGAGGTGACTTGGCCCCTTTTATGGGCTGTAGTGAAGAGTTGCTCGTGCACATGGCAGAAAATCAGAAGGTTTTCTAAAGTAGGACAGCTGAAAATAAAATGTGTACATATTAAAGATGAATTTGTACCAAAAAAGAGCTATACAAAGAGAAGAAACTCCTTTGTTTTTATCTAAAACAATAATATATGTGCGATGTACTTATAGATAAGACTCAGAGAATCATACATGAGAGAAGACTACATAGGATGTCTTATTTGCTGTTAACTTCTTTAAATTAAGCTCAGCGTCTCTTAAATGCAGGCAGTTACGTTACAGTCTGTGTGTGTGTTCAGAAAAAGTCTATCCAGCCATGAGATCAGAAGGAGGCAAAGCAATGCATTCCAACACCACACTAGATTTTTGTCTATGAGAAGGTTAAAGTTTGCACTGTGTCTTGAAATAAGTCAGTTATGAGCTCTTTCTATTGATTACACAAAAGGAATGGAAAAGCATGACTCAGAAGAGATAAGTGGGAATTATGAACTGCAGCTTTAATTTAGTAAAATGTAGTAAGTTTTGAAACTGCACTGAAATTCCAAGGATGGTGTAATATGATTTTTCTAGAAAAATATATTACAATCTACTAATTTAATATTGGATAGAAAGGTTATTGACCTATGTGGAAGCTATTCTCAATGCACAAGTCCAGTGCCACTCCTGTAATATAGAAACTTTTTATTGAGTTAGACAATTCCTTACTTACTCCAGTTCTCTATTTTCATGCAAATATTGCTGGTTATTTGGCTGAAATCCTAAATGTCTGTTTTAATCCATGTTTCTAGACCTGTTTATAATTGCCCCAGGACTAACATTTTAAATGTATTTATCCCTCCTTTTCCTGTTTCGAAGAACAATTTAAATAAAATACTATTAATTTTATTTAGTTAATGTAGATTAAATAAAAACAAATGGAGAAGAGGCAATGGTCCAAATGTTGCCAACTCTCGTGGTATTTAGTTTCATAGAACTCCAACTCCAGAAATCATGTAATTAATGACACGAGACTCAGCGTTTTTTTTTTTTAAGGAAGTTTCTGGTTCTTACAGTTACAAAGAAAAGTTTGAAATGTGACCCCTAACATCTCAAAAACCAAAAGGCAAATAAAAATTCAACTAGTTTATTTTTTTTAAATTTCATGAATGGGAAGGTGGGGAGGGAGGCTAATTCATTATTTGGGACAATCACTTCTACCCCGTCCCCCATCAGGGCACCTTTAAGGGCTTGAAGACTATTGCTAGTTGGGAATACATGTTGCACCTTTTAAAAAAATGTGCTAAACTCTGTTGCTGAGTGAGTTTCCCCATGTTGTTCTGCCACAAGGCATTCTGCCTACCTCTGCCCTATGGAGGCAAAATACCTCAGGCCACTTCAGCTTCACCACTTCAGCTCTGCAATGCCTTAGTGCAACCTCAAAGGCACAATTTAGCCCTTAGCCTGTATTCATTCTGATTCTTTAAAAGGGCCTTTTCTATACCATTTTACATGTGGTATTTTAGGGATGTGTGTGAGAATTACTGCTTTTCACAACAAAATAGGCTTTTTTAGCAGCCTAGCCTATTAAAGCTCCACAGGCTTCTTCAATTTGGTACCTGACACAGGGTTTAATCCAGGAGACAAAAATGCTAGAAAGGAGTGAAACACTGATTAATGGCATGGAACCCTCATTCATCTCAAGTAACATCCCTCCCTTCTTTTCACTGCATGAAATCAGGTAAGATTTCATTAAGAAAAGGGTAACTGGACTTTTCCTAGTAGGGTGCAGAGCCAAGATGGCTAGTAATATGTGGCTGTGAAGAAAATTACTGGATTAGATTAACTGGACCAAAAACCAAAAATTGCAGGTATTAAAACCTCCATTTTGTTTATTTCTGTATCCGGGTGAGAAGTGTATAGGAAAACTAGTTAATATGACCTGTGTAACATCTTAAAGCATGCATATCAGTTTGTGCAGTGATCCTGTCAGCCTTCACAACTGAAACAGGACTTGACTAGGTTAGTATTTTTGGGCTAGTGAAGGACCTCCAGTGAACCGCTAATTTACAAGAAGTGGTGTTAGTGATTAGTAGATGTCACTCTTCTCCTGGAATCAGGAAATAATGCACCAGGCATAGCAGTCTTGTCCTGCTAGAGATTCATCCTTCAGATAAAAAAGATCCCCGAATATAATTTTGGTTTATTGTGGGGGTTTCAGCAGGATAGGGTAGTACTCTGGCCATGTTCCGTTTGGGTAATTAATTTTTGTGTACTTGCATTTCTAATTCCCTTTATTTTTAACTAATATTCTTATTTTCCTCAAGTCTTAAACTGCTTAGTTTTACTAGGCATGGTTAACAGCTACTGCGTTCCATTCCAGAGGTGGCTGCAATTTTGGGGTGGAGGAAATTATCCATATATGCCCATTACCTAGCTACCAGGATTGTTGTGAGGTGCAGCAAGCTAATGTTTATAAAGCACTTTGAAATCTTCAGTGGGAAGATACTATGATATTTGATTTATTAATTAGTAAAATTACAGTGGCATTCAGAAGTTCCACTCACACTGGTGCCTAATTGTGCTAAGTGCTGAACAAACATATAGTAAGAAACATTCCCTGAGGAGAAGAGTTTTCATGATAAGCTTTGAATAATTACAGATACTTCAATGGAAAATACAGTGGGGAGATTTATATACACAGAGAACATGAAACAGTGTGTGTTACCATACACACTGTAAGGAGAGTGATCAGGTAAGGTGAGCTATTACCAGCAGGAGAGCGGGGGGGGTGGGGTGGGGGGGGAGAAAACCTTTTGTAGTGATAATCAAGGTGGGCCATTTCCAGCAGTTGACAAGAATATGTGAGGAACAGTGGGTGGGGGCAGGGGGGAAATAAACATGGGGAAATAGTTTTATTTTGTGTATGACACATCCACTCCCAGTCTTTATTCAAGCCTAAGTTAATTGTATCCAGTTTGCAAATTAATTCCAATTCAGCAGTCTCTTGTTGGAGTCTGTTTTGAAGTTTTTTTGTTGAAGAATTGCCACTTTTAGGTCTGTAATCGAGTGAGATTAAAGTGTTCTCTGACTGGTTTTTGTATGTTATAATTCTTGACGTCTGATTTGTCTCCATTTATTTTTTTACATAGAGACTGTCCAGTTTGGCCAATGTACATGGCAGAGGGGCATTGCTGGCACATATCACATTGGTAGATGTGCATGTGAACGAGCCTCTGATAGTGTAGCTGATGTGATTAGGCCCTATGATGGAGTCCCCTGAATAGATATGCGGACAGAGTTGGCAATGGGCTTTGTTGCAAGGATAGGTTCCTGGGTTAGTGGTTTTGTTGTGTGGTGTGTGGTTGCTGGTGAGTATTTGCTTCAGATTGGGGGGCTGTCTGTAAGCAAGGACTGGCCTGTCTCCCAAGATCTTTGAGAGTGATGGGTCGTCCTTCAGGATAGGTTGTAGATCCTTGATGATGCATTGGAGAGGTTTTAGTTGGGGGCTGAAGGTGATGGCTAGTGGTGTTCTATTATTTTCTTTGTTGGGCCTGTCCTGTAGTAGGTAACTTCTGGGTACTCTTCTGGCTCTGTCGATCTTCACTTCAGCAGGTGGATATTGTAGTTGTAAGAACGCTTGATAGAGATCTTGCAGGTGTTTGTCTCTGTCTGAGGGGTTGGAGCAAATGCGGTTGTATCGTAGAGCTTGACTGTAGACAACGGATTGTGTGGTGTGGTCTGGATGAAAGCTGGAGGCATGTAGGTAGGCATAGCGGTCAGTAGGTTTCCAGTATAGGGTGATGTTTATGTGACCATCGCTTATTAGCACCGTAGCGTCCAGGAAGTGGATCTCTTGTGTGGACTGGTCCAGGCTGAGGTTGATGGTGGGATGGAAATTGTTGAAATCATGGTGGAATTCCTCAAGGGCTTCTTTTCCATGGGTCCAGATGATGAAGATGTCATCAATGTAGCGCAAGTAGAGTAGGAGCATTAGGAGACGAGAGCTGAGGAAGCATTCTTCTAAGTCAGCCATAAAAATGTTGGCATACTGTGGGGCCATGTGGATACCCATAGCAGTGCCGCTGATTTGAAGGTATACATTGTCCCCAAATGTGAAATCGTTATGAGTGAGGACAAAGTCACAAAGTTCAGCCACCAGGTTTGCTGGGATACTGGGATACTGTTCCTGATGGCTTGTAGTCCATCTTTGTGTGGAATGTTGGTGTAGAGGGCTTCTACAAGTATATAGTGGCCAGGATGGTGTTTACAGGAAGATCACAGATGGATTGTAGTTTCCTCAGGAAGTCGGTGGTGTCTCAAAGATAGCTGGGAGTGCTGGTAGCATAGGGCATGAGGAGGGAGTCTACAT
The DNA here is from genome assembly GCF_965152235.1 of Eretmochelys imbricata. Taxonomy (NCBI): domain Eukaryota; kingdom Metazoa; phylum Chordata; order Testudines; family Cheloniidae; genus Eretmochelys; species Eretmochelys imbricata. The sequence goes on from NC_135576.1 coordinate 92,531,792, forward strand.
AGCCAGACAATCCTGCTGTCAGGGTGCCAATGCCTGAGATGATGGCGCGTCCAGGATTTCCATGTTTATGGATCTTGGGTAGCAGATAGAATACCCCTAGGGTTGCGGTTCTAGGGGTGTGTCTGTGCGGATTTGTTCTTGTGCTTTTTCAGGGAGTTTCTTGAGCAGATGGTGTAGTTTCTTTTGGTAACCCTCAGTGGGATCAGAGGGTAATGGCTTGTAGAAAGTGGTGTTGGAGAGCTGCCTAGCACCCTTTGTTCATATTCCAACCTATTCATGATGATGACAGCACCTCCTTTGTCAGCCTTTTTGATTATGATGTCAGAGTTGTTTCTGAGGCTGTGAATGGCATTGTGTTCTGCACGGCTGAGGTTATGGGGTAAGTGATGCTGCTTTTCCACAATTTCAACCCGTGCATGTCAGCGGAAGCACTCTATGTAGAAGTCCAGTCTGTTGTTTCAACCTTGGAGTAGTTGTCAAAAACGTTCTGTCATTAATGAGCCACCCTGAACTGGAGCTGAAAACTGTTAATCTTCTGGTGTAGCTGGGACAATCTGTTTTTGACACCTTTACAGAAAGATTGTTGCAATTACATTAATTTAGTTTAAATTCACTGCTAATTTAGTCTTGATTGCTGATGCTGGGACTGAGAGAATACCCTGGGAGACAAGAAAATCTTCCATCTCAAGGGACAAAGAGAAATCAGGTGGGATCAACAGGGCATGCAGGGATATAAAATGACTTATTGGTGGGTCTGTGGTCTCTGTCCATAGATATGCTACAAATGGCAGCTGGGGACCCTCAAATTGTGAATCCTCAAACTGTAGGGGTGCCCGCAATTCACAGTGACCCACTGTCATCATGTCTCTCGAACCTAAGGGAATTGCATAAGCCAGACAGAGTTGTGTGGAACAATGTGCACTGGTGTGTTTGTGAAGAAATAGTGTTCAATTTTATTTTGTGTGTTGGCATGCCTTTCTGACTCCTATAATAAGACTAAGATATCATTGGGAGAATAGGAAATATCTATGCCAGGATCTTCTGAGAGCACAGTGTAAGAATCCTAGATTCTATATCTGTAAAACCATGGTGCCTGATGGGATTATGAGACACAAAAAACTGCATGTAATCAGTTGTGGGTTCAAAAGACATGACTAATTTAGCTGTGCACTGATCCATGGAGTATGCCAGCTTTAAAGACTATACAACACTTTGTTTGTTCTCTTGTATTTGACCAATTCTGGCCTTTACATTGTAGGTTTTTTGGGGGCAGGGTTTGTTCTTTTGTGTTTATTATTCTTTGTTTTGTAAAGCACACTGTACAGTCGTGGCACAACATACATAAGCCTTCAAACAGTTTTGCAATATGTTCTAGTCTCTTAACTTTTTATGTCTGGGTTATGACTTTCATTGATTTTGTGATCCTGAAGAAGAGTTCTGTGTAGCTCGACAACTTGTCTCTGCCACCAATAGAAGTTGGACCAATAGAAGATATTACCTCACCTGCCTTGTCTCAGTAATTTATATAGTTAGGGTACTGTCACAGCAAGGACAATTGGGCCTTCTCTGCCCCCTGCTGGAGGCATCAGCAGCCTGACACTTCCAAACCAAGGAAAATCTACACAGATCAGGTGACCAATAAGACAGTCCTCCAGAAGTTTAGAAGGGCCAGGAGGAAATATACTGACCAATCAGGAACCAGTGGGCCAGTTAAGCAAGCTTGCCTGCTTTTGATTGGGGTGGGACTGGGAGAGACTGGAATAGAGGAGTGCCTCAGGGCTCGCCCACGTCAGAGCCTTGCCCTATGTGCTTGCATCTGAAGGGTAAAGGCACCACAGCTAAATCCTGATTTACTATTTTATTGCTGGATCAGAGACAGATGCCAAACTTAAGGCATAGGCTACCTGCCCCAAGCAGGCACCCAGTCCTGGCAGACTAAAGCAGGGAGTGGCTGCAATCTGACGTGTGACCCTGAAGGGGGAACTTCAGAGCAACTCCTGCCTCCCACAAATGTTGCAATGCAAAGTGAAGCACTGGGGATTAAACACTCACCAGCTTCCCCCTCTTTTCATAATGTCGATGCAGATTTCTTTTCTTGTTCCTTTTTCTCTTCAAAATAGTCTGACCTATTAAATGTCTGGGATCACTTGTGGCTTTCAGACAGTTCTTCAAAGTAATCTCATTATGGCTCCATGCAATGGGCAAGTTACCTTGCTTTTTTCCCACCCACACTGTCTGTTGTGGATAAGCACATCAGCTCTGCATCCAACCCTAACAGCCACCACACACTGCTTGTTAGAGTGCTTGGCATGGTTCCTGCTGAATCACTTGGCCAGCCATGAATAGCAGATACATGATCTTCCATGGGCTTATCATCTTTTATGGTGAATTACTACACACAGTGTAAACCTCACCCAGAGCATAGATAGTTCTCAGCATTAAGGAGTATGGAACCAGTCACGTCAGGAATAGATGAAGGCTTTGAAGATAATGTAAACTGTTTTCTTGTTGACCAAATAATCTAATGCTTTTGTTATGCTTTTTCTATAAAATACTTTCCAGACATAAATCAATATGGCAGCACCTAAGCCCTAAAGAAATGAGGAACACTAAGTATAGTTTTCAGCACTTCATAACTACTCATTATGTTTATTTCCCAGTTTTCTTTGTTGTTCGTTTCCTGTTGCTACTCAGAGCCAACATATTTTTGGCTTTTAAACTGAAGCGTGAGGCACTGCCAATCAGCAGGAAATATAATACAGATAAGATTCATATAAAGTCTTTTGAACTGGTAAAATCTCTGGATGGGAAATGGATGTTAAATTATTTACATTTGGCATGAGAAGAAAAAGTTCCATTTTTACATTCAAAGCCTTTCCACCTTTGTAAATGAAAACAAATCACATGGGTCATATAGCGTTCCACTTCTGTAAAATCCATCATGAGACTGATAAAAGCTTTCGTAAATCAGCAACTTTATCTGTACTTTGTTTGAAAGTCTCATTCTGCAACTTAAAATGATATGGCCCTTTGCCCTGTGTTCTTTGGAAAAGTAGTGTATCAACAACATGCTCATGACACAGTGAAAAGAGCAGAACTTTAAATACCGTATAAGTGTTTTGTTCTAGTCTAGGAGCTATATATAGCATTTTTCCAACCCCGTATAAATGTACTGTGCTAGAGTTATATTGTTAATTGACTAAGAACATTTATACAGAACCTACGTCTGATATTTGCTTCACTTTACATTGCTTAGCTTGCGAACAATAACATTTTCCAAAGTTAGGCCCAGGCATCTGTAACACCATCAAGTTACAAGATGATGATGTGGAAATCCTTGCCAGTTGTTTAAACTTTAGGATTACTGCAGTTGGCAATGAGTGAAAACTTTGGCAAAGAGGTGCATTTTACATCACTTCCTGAATGTGGCCAGGCCATAGCTTGACTACCAAAGGCAAGGCTCAGAATACCCTCACTCTAGCTCTGGGAAACATCACTTTTGGGGCAGTTAGCTAAGTGTTGCAGATGAGCGGGTCCAAGAGGGAGAAGTGGTCTCTGTAGCTTCTCTTATACAGAATTACTTTACTTTTCAAGGCTGGCAAAAAAGCAGCATTGGCTGAAAAGGAAGTTGAAGACTCGTTTTCCAACAGGAAAGAATTGCAACAGCTGAAGAATGCCTCCGGGATCTCCATGAAAGAACTGTGGGAGCTGAAGATTAACCTTCGGAGGAGCATTGCACTGCAGGGATGGAGGGAATGCCATGCCCAAATCAGGTATGTGGGTTGGACTGACCCAGAGAGCCAGTCTAATTTAGTGAGACTGGGCCAGATGCTGAAAGGCAAACTCTGCTTGGATATCTTCTGTGGCAGTTTCAATGTCAGATCAATCTGGATTGAGGGAGTTGGATAGAGATTACGGTGGCTAGTGCCAGAGAACAGCTTGTTCTCTTATCTTGCTGAGATCACTGTGTGTAGGTTAGTCAAAGAGGAAACAGTTCTTTATTGTCACTGTACCTGAAACAAAAGTAGTACAATATATAATATGAGAAGACTAAAATATGTCAAGCTCTTCTGGCTGTACCTCACCACAGATATCTGTAAACCAAGTAACAACCAGGGCTGTGTAAAATCTGTCTGTGTGTGTGTGTGTCTCTGTGTGTGTATGTGTGTGAGAGAACATTCAAGCCTGTGTCCCTCTCCCATCAGGAACGTTACACCGACTGGGTCTTGTATTCCTAGATCAGTGAAAAAAGTGGATGATATAAGTGCACTTGTAAAATTGCCCAGTTTATTGCACTAAAGTAGAGAACGTAACAGCACATTAGGGGAAAAAAAAAAAGAGTATCTCATACATTAATATGGAGGATTTTCATTGGGTATAGGCATTGAGGTAATAGTGGTGATGTAGCTAAAATATTACAGCAACTCATGGCATTAATGGTATTTGGCACGGAGTTTGGTAAAGGTGACCCCATAGCATATGTTTTCCTGATGAGATGACTGCCTCTGCAAACACAGAAAAATGCTATAAAGCCAGGCTTTGAATATTTAGTCAGCCATTTGAAATTTTAAAATAAATTGTTCACACTGAAAAAATTTCCTTTGGATTTTCAGCTTGCATACACGTAAAACAGGTTGTGCAGTGCACTCAGCTGAGCAGTAAAGTAACTGACCTTTTTTTCTCTGCACTTGAGCCAAATCTTCTGAATGTTCAACACTAGCATTATGAAAATAACTTATTTCCACAGTGGCAGAGGGACTGACTCCACTGCTTGATAGATGCACTAGTTTATGTTTCTCCGAAAAAATTGGTAAGAGAACTCTCATTTGTTAGCCTGGATCATGAGGGATTCGCATATGCCATGTATGTTGGATCACACAATTGGACTTGTGTTTTATCTTTTCCCTTGACACTTTATTGAGCACTGAAAAAATCAGATTTTCTGAAGGATGAAATGCATGTTTGCTGGGGATGGAAGAAAGAGGGGATGGTAAGCATCATGCTGTGCAAAAGAAGAAAGGGGCACTTGGAAGCACAAAATCAGAGTTTCTTCATGTAATTCAGGCTTATAAAGGTTTTTTTATGTGATCATTGTAAATGAGCCCACTCTAGTGTATTAACTGGGCCTGTTCTTAAGAAAAAGGTGGCTGCAAAATTCAGAATTCTAAACTGGAAAGTTTTCAGTTCAAAAATAGCCATTTAGTTGAATTTGGTAAAAATGAGCGTTGAAATTGCATATAATGAAATGGTGACATTTTAATGTGAAATTCACACATTACTATTAACTGGCAGCCAGATTCTGGCCTGACATGAACCAATTCAATTAGATTTAGTGCTAATCAGGGCAGAATTTGACTCCATGTTTTTGAATGTACATGAATATGTCCCGGTGATTCTGATATCTATTATCTATCCTGCTCTGCAGTTGACAAATTCATTTCCACCCTTTTAGCTGGGTATAGGGAACATGAGCTGCCTTTTGAGCCTCCATTCTAGTAATACTCTGTAGTCCTAAAAAGAAAAGTCAGAGGTAGAAAGACATTTGTTGCCTGCTATTTGAAATCCCCCAAGTCATTGTTAGTATCTGCAACCATTAGCTATAGTTCAAAGATGCATGAAAATCTAATTTTCTCTCTTTCATCATCATGAAAGACAATCTACTAAGGATGCAGGTAGCAGTTATGTGTTTCTTTTATGAGTTTGTGGAGAACAGCAGTTTGGACTTTGACTTCTACCTGTCACTGGTAATGTAGCTTTCTGTACAGAGCTAGGTGTAGTCTTCTCTTTAACTTTTTGACCCCTTAAAGATGTACAGTAGCTCTTACAACTGCATCAAATTCCTGATTTCCCAGACTTCTGGAGGTGTGGTTCAGCAAAGCACTTAGGATATGTTTGACTTTAAGCAGGAGCTTATGTCCACCCTTATTCAGCAAAATACTTCAGTCCCATTGACTTTTTACATGTAAGCACATTGTTATGCTTATAAGAAGCACACAGGATCTTTTTCAGGGAAAAAGGCAATATGCGGCGTTTATTGAAAATACAACAGTTAGCATATGGATTCAATTACACAACACACACACAAGTCCTGCAGATGGACTTGTAGTTACCAGTCTGTCATAGCTTGAGACTGGTAACTAGTTATAGTTTATAGTTACCAGTCTGTCATAGCTTGAGTCAATCTAATGGCCAGATAGATTGGGCATGAGTGAGGAGCTGGGCTCTGTCAGTCACGATCCGATGCTCCAAGGCTTTGCAGGACTGAACCCAGAGTTCTATGGCAAAACACCCCAGCTTTATACTTGTAAATTTCCACTTTAGTCTATGGATTTTGCAATGTTATTCTGTAATCGTTAGTCCTTAAGTGGTGTTAATCTTGGGGTTTTCCGCGGTTATCTCTTATTTGTTGTCTCGCCTTTGGGGGTGTTTGCCTCACCTGTGAGGTTGTCAATGCTGCTAACTCATTTTAGCATCAGACACAATGGATATTTTCTGATTATTTCTTGCTGTCTCTCCAAGTCTCTTACGTCTTCTTGACCATCTGGACATTTGTGATAGCTTTCACACTCATCCTTAACCATGCACACATCCTTTACTCACACCAAACAATTTTACAAGAATTTCAGTCCGGATTACATTTTAGACAGGGTTATATGGTTAATAAAGGGATTACAAAGGAACCTCACAAAACTTCATTTGCAATGCAGATAAGAAACAAGACCTTATAGCAAATACTGTGATGAAAGCCTATCCTAAAATAAAAAGTGACCATAATCATCCATAAGGACTGTTCTGGTCTGGTCCTGCCTTAACATTAGTGCAGACACAGACAGCCTGTCTGATGCATTTCTACCAATGTCCCAGAGGCTCCTTCCATTGACTATTCAAAAAGGGAGGCTGGCAGGATGAAATCAAATCATACATTAATACATACTACATTATTATAACCATCAATCATTATAACCTCTAATACAAATATAAAATCCTACTCCTACAACATGCTTTACTGAATAGGGATGGACAGTGCTTAATTTGTAATGAAAGAGGTGCTGGGGCTCAAGCAATTGGGTGCCAGGGCTCCAGCCATTTTTTTTACATTCATAACTGGCGCGGCAGGTGCCAGGGCTATGAACTGCTAAACCTAGAAGTGCTGGGGCTCAGCCCTGGCAAGCCGTGGCACAAATTAAGCACTGGGGATGGAAAGAAGCACATGCTTAAATACCTAGCAGAATGGAGGCTCGAGAGGAGCATCCAATATTTAAAAAGTAAAAGGCAGTGGGACCAATCCTCCTCCTGAGGACGTGTGGGAAAGGAGCTCTGACGGCCAAAAGCAATTTGAAGTCAGCCTTCAGAGAGAGGGATGCTCAGGCAGCACACTTCAGCCTGCTGGGTTTCGATTCAAAGGTCAATTTTATTTTGAGAAAACTGTGCCATTAAGATGTTTTAGCTCCTCTGCAGCTTTTGAAAAATTTTGTTCAATGTTAGAATGGGCAGTGGTTGGGGAATCTGGACTTCTCAGGGTTACCTGCTTTCTTGTTGACTTTCTTTTTGTAGAGCGAGCCGGGACAGACAAATGCCCACACTTCAGACTATGACCAGGAGCCTGGGAGTCCCATCAGGTAAGGGAACAGAAGGCCTTCGTGACTGATTGGTATGTCTGGGGATTGAACTAGATACTCTGGTAGGTGTTTCTCGTCCCTCATTTGAAAAATTAGTGAGTTTTCCACTGTAATAGAGGTCAAGAAAGTTTGTTTCAGACAGCGATAGGACATCACTGGCCATCTGCATTTTGCTTGCAGGATGGAGGCTTCTGGTTGTGCCTTTATTGCATGGTTGGCAGAAGTCAGGACAGGCGCTACTGTTAGGGTGAGCAAGAAGATGAGAGAGGATCTAAAGGTTTGGGACATGTTATTGTCAGAATATAATGGGCTATCTTGTGGCATGAAGAGTGCTTTTGGTTGCTAGATGCCTATTTGCAGGTCCACTCAGACATGGCAGGTGGCTTGGGATTTGGAGTGTACTTTCAAGGAGAGTGGTGTGTGCTCAGGGATGGAGGAATGGAACATGAAAGGCATTACCAAAGACCTCACGTTTCTGCAATATTGCTATATTCTAATGGCTGTCACTATTTGGGGTAGGATAAGCAGGTTTGCTTCTGGAGCGACAGCACAATAGTGGTACAGATTGCCTCATTAGCAGGTTGTAAGTTATTTGTATTGCAGAGCCTGCAGGCGGATCAATATCAGGAACCAGTATCACAAACCAAAAAAGGATCCAACGTTGATGCTTCAAGCCATGTGATCAACATCCAAGGTTTCCTACTTGGACTGATGGAAAATTCTTTTGCACCACAGGTGTTCTGAACTAACACAGCAGGTGTTTGCACCACAGGTGTTCAGAATTCCTGGATTTTAATATGTGTCAGGGCCTACCCCACATATGGCCTATCCCCAAATCACACATACTTCAGTTTGTGGTATAGTTAGTGCACCTTGGGGCTGGTGTCATTGACAATTGCAGGTTAATTAGCAGGCAATTCCTGCAGTGCACAGGCAGTAAGATTTCCCAATCCTTGTGCCAGATAATTGTTGGTCATGTTTAAAGGGCCCCAGGGTAGATTCCAGGAAACCAGTTGTGACAGAATGTACCCCTGTATTCACACTTTACACACTATTATAATAATCTTTGTACAAAGTATGCCTTGCAAGGTATCATCTGAAAACTCACATTTTATCAGGACAATAATGACCAGCAAATTATGTGTGGCAATATTGTATGTGAAGCTATAAAATTCCACTGTATGGTGCTATTAACACATATTCCAAACTGAGGTTGGCAAACAGGTCTGTCTCCAAAAAAGGGAATGTGTGCTCTGCTTAATTTGCATTTCATCAGTAAACACTGTAATGAAGCAGGGAGGGAAACAAAGGAAGCTCAGACAAGTGAGGGGGGGAAAGCTGCAGGGAATATCCTTTCCCGTAGATTTTTTGTCTCCTGTTATCCAGCTAGAAATGTTTTTAAGAGGGGGACTGAAACTGTGAAAAAGAGGAACAAACACTTCAAGGCACCTCCCGCCTCTTTCTGCCTGTTGATTCAATGCAACTGAAGGGACAAAGCAAGCAGCCATTGGATTGCGGAGGGTGAGAGGGTGGAGCAATAACCTAAGAAGTTTGGTCAGTAAGACTGCTGAAAGCATGCTGATTTTCCTGTTTATTCTAATAAGCAGAGGTGCTATCAAGATGAAATTGACCAGGTGTGGAAGGAACTGAACTGGGAGATTAGTAAGTATATTATCACAAAAGGGGTGCAGTGACTTCCCATTCAAGATCTAAGTACATCTCCATAGATGGATTGTCTGTTCAGAGAAGATGGAGCATATTTATCCGACATGGGGGTCAGACATTTTCTTGAAGGACCTATGACAAGGTGTAGAAGTTCAGGTTGACTGCTGTCATACCCCGGGTAGCTACCAGTGCAATGGGTGGGTTAAGAAAGGGGCTGCTTGGGCACTGGGCCCTGAGCACGACATTGCATGGTGTTGGGATATGCCTCCATATCTTGCGCAGTGTAGGGCTACCTTCATCTCCTCTCTCCTATTTACAGTGAGGATAAGGGTAATGGTTTGGGACTCTGTCTTCCTGCGAGGGTCAGGGCAGGCCTGGAGGCATAAAGGACATTGCCCTTATACCCATCATCCGAATCTCCAGCCATTGATGCCACACTGGAATGGCCCTGCTGTGTAGTTTGGGGAATGGTTTCATTTGGTTAATAGTTGAAAGTTTCAGCCTCTGTATTTAACCATTTACTCTGATGTGTGTTTCCTTGCTTCCATGGCTGCATCAGTAAACATCAAACCATGCTGAATAGTGATGGGCTTAAGTGCTTTGCTGGATCATGACCTTAAAAGAGTGGTTTTTGGATTGTAGATCAGGGACAACCGCTTGTGCAGAGAACCCTTCCTGATGGTCTGCAGAATGTAATATTTGAGAATCAAGAAAGAGTGGGAGATAGGAGCCAAGGAAAGTCCATGAGAAGACTTTTCTTTTATGAAGCAGTTAAAAGAATTAATCCTCTTCTCTAGTGCTTTTCCTCATCCAGTCAGTTTCAGGGGGTCTTAATAACAGTTGTCAATTAATTAACTGACACATTTTTGTTTATAAATTTGTGTGTGTGGAGGGGTGTTTCTATTTATGTCTATGTTCGTTCTATGCACAGTATATAACTGTGTGTGTGCAGGGAATATTTGGCATACTTATGATCTAGTTATTGTACCTAAATGACCTTGCTTTGAATATGGTATGAATGTATTCCAACCCCAGGTTAAATTAAATAATACCATAGTTTTGGAAAAGGAATTGAGTTCCATGAGATTTTCTTTATCAGTGTTTCCCATCTGGCTTGCTGTTACAAGCATTTAATCCTGTGTTTGCTGCCAGTGTTTCCCAGAAAGCATGATAATTGCTTGGAATTTGTATGAACAGTTCCAGTCTGGTGCACAATTAGGGATGCACTATAAAATTTTCATTGCTCGATTTAGTTGAAATTATAAGATGGATGGAGAACAATAATGACCATAGTTGTAGCCTATAAAAATGACTACTAGAAATTTGTGAGAGAGAGAACTTAATGTTGGCTGCTGCTGCTGCTTCTTCTTTTTTTTCTTTACTCCAATCCCCCCCCCCCATAGTACTAGATTTTTTTTTTAACTCAGGTTGGCATTTTGTGACTTTCATGCCCCTTTTTCCTCCCCTGGAGTTTGTACATCTGAATCTGGATGCTTGTGTGTGTGTCCACTGGAGGAGAGGGGAAGGAATTTTGAGCCTATGAAAACGTGGAACCTCTCTTTTACCCCTTTCAAAAAATGGTTCATGGTCTCATTTTGTTGACCCATGCACCAGTGGCCCAGAGAGGCATATGTTCAGTAATGACTGGCATCAATATCCTATAAAGACTGGCAGATTAATCAATGGGAAATTCCTTGCACATGAGTGGCAGATCTGTCTTTCTAATGAACCACATGTGTTTCTTGCCACAGAGAGGACTGATACTCCCGCTTCTTCTCTTATTTGCTTCCTTAACCTCTATGGTTTCACAAAATTGAATGGGATTAAGACACATTTGCCACTAAAGTGAAAAAGAATTGTAATATTAATACCATACAACTTGGAGAATTTCCAGTTTTCTAATGAACTTACTTGTTTTTAATTTACAGGCAAAATTGCCACCTTGCTGGTGGATTTGGGTATGCACAGAGCTTTAATGGTTGAGCAAAAGTGTATTGAAAATTTCACCTGCCTTTTGGAAGGAGTAGTGTGTGCTTCCCCTAGCAGCTGCTGACATGTGAATAGGGATGCTGGAGTATGGAAGGGGTTCCAGACATGGCATTTAGTGTGAGGAGTGCTGTGTGACACCCTAGATAACCCCACAGTCTAATAATTAAGGGAGCTCTATGCTGGTCTTGTGTTTGACTCATGTATGGGGGTGCCTGTGGCTTGGGATGGGGCAGGCTCCCTCTACCCATTCCTTCTCAAAACCCAGTCCAGTACACCCATGCAGGAGCAGCCCAAATTGGTCCTGTATATGTGAAACCACTCTGGTATCTGCAAGTGCGAACAAAACTTCAGAGCCAGAAAGTAGATACAAACATGATCAATACAGACAAGTGAAAGTAAGTCAGCCTGCTGTTGCAGCCGCAGTGGTGATAAGACTTGGGATTCCTGCTGCACCCTGTGCCAGTGTTAAGCCTTTTGTGTTTCTTTCTCTGTAATGTAAAAGAATGAGGTTTGTTTTCATGTGGTTACATGCAAGATACTGATTTGGTGCTCATTATGTAAATAATTTACCCATTAAACTACAATAATAAAGATCTGTCTTTTGGGCAATAAGGGGTATATATTTTACATTTCTTCTGAGTGCTAAATGAGTGTACAATATGCTCCTAAGGAAGTTATTAAACCTAAGTAATTGAATAAAGCTGGTGCTCTTTTACAGTCAACAAAAGTTAATGTTTGTTACCTAATGCATATTTCCATTGATAACAGTCTCTCCTAACATGAATAATGTTATCAAAGGATCTTTCCTTATTCAAATGATTTTGAAAATATCTATCCATTAAGTGTAACCTTTCCCTTGAAAGAGTAATAAATAAATCAACTCTTTGTCTGGACACCTGCACATTCACTTTATCTGAAGAATCAGTTTGTGCTGATGGTTTTCAACTGGGCTAAGTAGGGGAGAGGTTGAGACTTGGGAAATGCAGGGCTAAATGTTTGTATTATTGGTCATTCTAGACGTTCAGCATATATTTTCCCCTGTATGTGCAAAAGCAAGGATGATGGGGCTTTCACTGATGGGTTTTATAACTTTTTCTAAATTTATTTTAATGAGACATACAGAAGTGACAACCCTGAAGACTGAGGGCCAGATTCTGGGCCCTGGGTCTGTCCTTTTGTGCCTCTCTGTCGATATCTTCAGATAGACAGTAGGGGAGAAATACTATACAGCCAAGAGCTGGCTCTATAACCCCTCCATTCTTCCCATCAGGCACAGGGGACATTCTTGAGCTGTCCAGGAAATAAGGGGTAGAGCTGGAGTGTGCTGGAGTCATCTTTCTGTTGTATTCTAGCAATTGTGGCTCATCCAGACCCAGCAATCTAGCCCTGAATTCCTTTATCTACACAACCAGTAGAGCAGTGCAGACTTCATCACAAGGCCCCATCAATGGACCTGAAACATGACCTAAATGGGTGTAATAGAATGCTAAATTGTGTAATACCATTCAGCCAGTATGTGGCGCTGTGTGTAACATATCTTATTTAAGCTAACCTTACTCATACTTGGCAAAGCATTAATAATCTTATGGAAGACACATCCCTGGTGTATCATTCTGAGAAGGAAGCTCCGCAGCCAGTCCATATCTAATACAGAAGCCTGACCTGCTAGTAGCAGCCCTGCAACCTACTGTGTACAAGGAGTATATGACCATGGATGATGTCTAGGGGTCAGAGAATAGGTCTTACTCTATGCCTGGAGTCTATGGCCTTTTTCTTAGGGTTGCTAGTGACAATACCAAGCAGTGCCAATTCTGGAGGAAGTTTTGGGGCTTTGGTAAGCCTGAGTAAGGAGTGCAGAACACGCTCTGAAAGGAGTTGGATGGTTTTAATAACCAAAACGATTTAGGAATATAATTCTATATTACCCTTCACTATAAGTGTATAAGTTATCACAGGGGATGGCAAAGGAGTGTTTACACTTGGCGAGTAACATAATTAATGGCAAATTCAACTTGAAATTAGAAAACATTATGTGATGGTTAGGATAACAGGGAGTGGAAGAGTTTGTCTGTTGATATTGGCATCAACTCCATGGATTTGGCCTTGAAAAGCTCATGTAAATGTAAGATTATCATCAGGATAAGGATACCAAAACATTTTACAAACTTTATAAACTGATACACAGAGTGTGCACAGAGATAATTCCATCCACCACTGAAAGGCAATGACTTGGAAAATGGAGGGAAATGTGGTAAATCTGTAATAGCACACAGCAACACCACACAGTATTTTAGAACAGGATGTTAATAATCTCTTTTCCAAGTTAAGTTGTAGCTAAAGAGAATGTAATTCATTTACAAGTAATTTAATGACCGTTTCTTCTTGGGAAAAGCACTGTGAGAAATTTAATGCCCTGCAGAGCAAATGAGACCTGAGTGTTTAAGCTCTCTTCCAAGGACAACACAGAGAGAACTTCCTATCATCTGTCAGAAGATAAAGGGCTGATTGGATGCTACTGGACTTGACCCTTTGGTACCAGAAAGGCAGGGGTGGGAGGAAGAGGAGGAGCTACAGAGCTGGGCAAGGTGAGAGGGTTTTCTTAAGTGATGCAGTGTGGTGGGATTTGCTCCATCTGGCCCACGTACAATGTGCTAGAAACTGAATCTATGCATTGGTTTTGAATATATAGTGTTAGGGCTGGATTCTCTGGTTTGCTAAGGGCACTTTGTGCCACATACGCAGTGCAAAGGGGCTTTAAAATAGCTGGAGATGGCCGGTGGAAAGGGGCATTCTGTGGGCAGGGTTTGGGTAGAAGTGAATGTGGTGAAATAAGCCTGACTCTCCATTGACATATAGTCCATGATGGATATTACACCAAAGGTACAGGCTGGAGTCAGCTTCTGCTGCTTTAACTTCCACTGGGGACAGATGATTTAGGATGGGGGAGCAGCAGTTGGCCCTCTGCAGCTGCCATTCTCTGCTATGTCTGAGAATTACTTGAAGGTAGTGGAGAATTGGTGTCTTAATCTGAACAGGGGTTTGGGGCCACTCAGTGGATTGATCCAACTCTGATGGTAGTTAAAACTGAATGGCAGAGTGGTTAACTAAATAAAATCATGTTACAAAGCTGCAGTAAGATACACCTAGCACCCTAGGGTCTTGTTATTTAAGTTGTTTGTTAGGAAAAGTTGTCTCTTTTGCCAATCATATATGGGGTATGTTCATGCATCTCACTTTAGTATTGCTGGGGAATTACCTACTCCAGTTCCAGAAGCTGGAATAAGGAAGACCAGTTTTTGTAAATTGCTGGACTTTGCACTAAAAATGTCCCCTTTTCAGTTAACATTGGTCTCTTTTAAAGCTAGACGTTCTAGAGAATAAACTGTCTTTCTGGTTTGTGTTCAATCACTTCCCACTTTTAAAATGACAATAATTTATCCACTCCCAATTATCAGAGAGAAGACCCTAAAACTCTTTTTCATTTGGTAATTGTCCAGGAAGCCCGTAGTATTGTATAAATATGTGGCACATTGAATATACTGGCTATTTAGAGCAATAAAAAAGTTGGTCCCTATGTAGCTCCTTCAAACATATACGTGTGTACCCAAGTAAGTGCACATGCAAAACGTTCAATTGGGTGCACAATGCCGGTACCTGCACATACAAACAGCTATTTGTGCATGTTATTAGCTGGATGAGTAATCCAACTGGATATATTGTGCTGGCTCACTGCTGCATGGGCTGCAGTTCTGTGTTAGTGTAATACCATTAAAATCAATAACATTGCACTGGGGCAAAACTAGAGGAATGCGGGGATCATTCAGGCCCTTTGCACACTTTCATGTGTGAGCAAATTTTGTGGGTGCGGTTTAATGTGTATTTTCACAGAAACATTTCTGGATGCAGATGTTTTCCCTGTAGAAACAGCTACAAGTAAAGAATTTTTTTTAAACTTTTTTTCTTTAGCCAGTGGCTTATTTTATGTTATTTCATTTTCCCCCAGGCTATTAAAAAGGAAGAATAGAAGTGGGTTTAAATACAGGCATATTTTATATTGTTTTATATGTAAACTCCTTAATGTGTATGAGGAAAATCAAAGAGATTAAGAAGTATTAGAGGTCAGTGTTGTTTAACCCACTTTAAATTAGTTTGATCCTTTGGAGAAATGTTGATGACAAGCATCAGATCAACTGAGGCAGTTCTTTTGATGTTGAAGCCTCCTTATAGGCTTTTAGGATAAAGGCAAATTCACTGGTTTCCTACTTCGGTGTAATCCTGAGCTAGTCATACTTGAACTTTTGTGTTACAAGAAAATGTAATAAAGAATTTAAAGTGAGAGCCTTATTCTGAAATTCATGGATACTTTGCTTAAAAGTATATTGACATAATATTCCATCATTGTGTTTCAGTAGAACTTCAGCCCTTGATGTATAGGATGGGCATGAAGGAAGACGGGATTTATTGAAATGTGTGGGGCAAACAGTGCAGTCTTCATATTAAAGTTAGCCCAGTTCTACACTAGAAACCTGTGCTGGTACAACAATGATAATGAGGGTTGTGACAAACCCCATAGTGCAGATGCAGTTACACTGGCATAAAAGTATTGTTGCTAGCAGAGCTTATTTTGTTCACCTAGCTGGTATAAGCTATACCAACAAAAACATACTTTTGCCAGTATAACCTGCCTTTACGCTAAGAGGATTTGCTACTATATCTGCTATAGAGGAAGAGTGGTCCAGTGGTTAAGGGCTAGCATAGGATTTGGGAGACTCTGATTCAATTCTATTCTGTCACAGACTTCCTGTGTCACCATCGGCAAGTCATTTAGCTTTTTTTGTGCCTCAGTTGCCCATCTGTAAAACGGGGACAATGCCTACCTCACAGGGGCATTGAGGATAAATACATTAGAGATTGTAAAGTGCTTTGAGAACTACTGAAGAAAAGCACTATAGAAGAGCGAGCTATGATTATACAGGTGTAGCTGTATCAGCAAACCTTTCCTAGTGTAAACTGGGTATTAATCAACTTCCTTTAACTGTCTCTGCTATGTAGTAGCACAACAGAGTTTAATTCTCAGCACTGCTCCGTACACAATACCACTTGCAATCATACTGCATTTTCTTTTAGTGTTTTTCCATCATCTAACAATATCAGTCCCTCGAAGTACTAGACAAAATACTAGACAATAATTAGGAGTAGCGAAAAGGAGTGATAAAAGAGCCATATTAACCGATGGACACTAAGGATTAGGGTACCACAGTTTGGGGAAGGTGATAGCATAAAATAAAATAAAAATAATAGAAAGGTAAGCTGTTTCTTCCATGATTTATTTTAAAAATCCAGGGAGGGAGAGAGGAGGTTGCTGGGAATTTCCTTGAAAGAGGAAGGGTGTCGAGGCATGCATTTAGTAGCTACACCAGCCAGTCTAGGGAAAGAGCTACAGTTAAGCATGCATAATGCAAGATTAGCATGCTAAGGGCACAGAGCAAGATTCTGGGAGAAGGTGACGGAGTATGGGAGGAGGAACTGCAGAGCCAATAGGGTGACCAAGAGTCCATTTTTCTACTGGAACACCTGGTTGAAAAGAGACCCTGGCAGCTCCAGCGAGCACCGCCAACTGGGTCGTTAAAGGTACAGTTGGTGGTGCTGTGGTGCTAAGGCAGGCTAGTCTCTACATGTCCTGGCTCACACCGCACCGCACCTTGGAAGCAGCCAGCAGGTCCGGCTCCTAAGCTGGGGGGGGCCCTGCCCCGAGCACTGGCTCTGCACTCACATTCGCTGGGAACTGGCCAATGGGAGCTGGGGGGGCTGCCTGAGGGCGAGAACAGCATGTGCAGCTTGCTGCACCCCCAGCCTAGGACCTGGACCTGCTGGCTGTTACAGGGGCGCGCACAGCATGGTGCCAGGACAGGCAGGCAGCCTGCCTTAGCACCACTGCACCACTGAGCAGAAGCTGCCCGAGGTAAGCCCATGCCCCAGCCCTGAGCCCCCCCAGAGCAACCTCCTGCACCCCAAACCCCCCAGCCCCACCCCAGAGTCTGTACCCCGAGCCCTCACCCCCCTGCACCCCAACCCCTTGCCCCAGGCCAGAGTCCCCTCCCACACCCTGAACCCCTCATCCCCAGCCCCACCCCAGAGCCTTCACCCACTCCTGCACCTCAACCTGCAGTCCCTTCCCACACTCTGAATCCCTCGGCCCCTCCCCCCAGCCTGGAGCCTCCTCCTGCACCCCAAACCCCTCATCCCTAGCCCCACCCCAGAGCCCACACCCGCAGCCGGAGCCTTCACCTCCTCCCGCACTCCAACTCCCTGCCCCAGCCCAGTGAACGTGAGTGAGGGTGGGGGAGAGTGAGTCACCGAGAAAGAGGGAATGTAGTGAGTGGGGGGCAGGGCCTTGTGAGGGGGCAGGGCTAGGGTCTTTGGGTTTGTGCGACTAGAAAATTGCCAACCCTAAGAGCCAAGTGAGCCAAGACAGATTTGCAGTCCAGTGGGAGTGCTGCTGGAGCCCTTTGATCTTTGAACTATTCATGATGTGTGCCACTTTAATATCATGTTGGGACTTATGGTTTAAGCATATATGGGAGGTGTAGGCTCAGCGTTATGAGGGCCTATGGGAGCTTGCTGGCATGATATGATTGATAGTTAATGATTGAATGTTAATGATTGATAGTACTAAGTAATACACAGAATGTTGACACAGATAATACAAAAAAAAAAGTGTTTACCATCAGTCTGATATGTCTAAGATTCTTATCACTTTGGTAAATAAGTATCGTATTAATCATACTAAACTCTCTTTATGTTTAGGATTTCCAGTTGAATTTAAAATTAGAGACAGTCTCCAGGATACTGAAATAAAGTCAGTTTCCTGCAGCACTTTCTGGAACTCCGTTACTTTGTTCCCCAATATGCTGTGAGCCATGAGCTGACTTCTGCCCTCTTTTTTTGCATGCAGCTCTCATTAAATTCACTCAGAGCTGCATGTGTGTATCTGTGCACAAAGCTGCCCCATCTCTTTTAACAAACTCTAATTTTAGATGTGCTGTTTTCAAAACTTTAGTCTTTTGGGAAGGGTGAAAGAAATGACAGCAGAATGTAGTGAATCTGTATCTGCAAAGAAAAGGTCACTTGCAGTTTCGTATGGTAATTGCAATTTTATTCAATTGCCTCCTTACTCTCATGTTTGGTTTAAAATGTCTCTGGAATCACCATCTCTTGATTTTTAGTTGATTAACTTGTGGGAGATCATGATGATGATGATGATTTTTTCGGGGGGGGGGGAAGTCTTTTAATTTTTGTAAAGAAACATTATTAGCCTTAAACAGAAAGGCAAAGGCCACAAAGCTAGGCTGAAGCATCTTCTAGCACTAGGATTACAATTAGATGGTCTCTGGTGTGTGTGTCTTCCATGAATTCTCAATTGCATAATTTACTGTAAGTATGAGAGGACATGAAAATTAGGAAATTCTGGTCTGACCAAATGAATAATTTTCCCTCTCTAATTTCCTTCAAGTTTAAGGATACTGTAATTCATTCTTACCCAACACTTAGCAAAAAACAGTGCCCATTTAATCTTTGTAATCCTGGCTTTGAAGCTGCTGCAGCTTTATAATTTTCTATACAAGTAGCAATCACAGCAGTGGTTTTGATTAAATGATTACCCATAGGCCGGCTCTTGAGTGAAATGACAGATGTACTCTGAGAGAGAAGGTGCGTGAGGTGATATTTTGTATTGGCCCAACTTCGGTTGGTGAAAGAGACAAGCTTATAAGGAGCTCTTCTCTGCTAAGATTCAAGAAGACACTGAACTTGGTGAACTTCTTGGGGTGTGAGTTCCAGGTAGCATTATGTACTATTACTAGGAATTATCTGCATCACAAAACATAATGCAATACTTTCTCTGACTAGCTTTTGTTGAAGTGGGAGGAAAAAAGCCTGATGAAGGTCAAACATCTCTTGAGTGCTTATGGCAAGTACGAGTGTGAAATTGTGTGCCCATGTCAGCAAGTGCTGCCTCAGAAAAATCTTGAAGAGTCTGAAGACTTTTTTCTGCCTTTCTCTGTTGTGATTTAAAGTACTCATCCCCCTCTTTGACAATTTGCCATAATTGTGTGAATTCGTGTCAAACCTTATTTTAATAAGAGGCTGACAGCCTGGTGTCTGAAAGGAAATTCTAAGAGATACCAGCATGGGGATCTCTTTAAATGGTGTTCTTGTTCATGTTTTTTTCCATTTATCTTCAAGTACCATTGTGGACTTTGGTATTGTGTGCAGCAACACCCATAATGATGTCAATGTAAAGTGAAACATTTGCACTGTGAAGCAAAATTGGTGTGAAAAGTTAAGAGAGATGCAGGCTTTATGGAGAGGGGAACATTTTGCATTGTTGCCTTGAATTCATCTCTGTTTTCCATGAACACAAAAAGCAGTTTTTGCAGGACAAAAAACAAAAACCTATTTTAACAACACGCTGTGTGTGTGTGTGTGTGTGCCTTTTTTGTGGAAAGCACTAATTTAATAAATTCCCACAGCTGTACATAATACCCAGAAGTGCTGTCATAACCATGCCGCTGCATCCTGGAATTGTGTTGCATGGGAACTTTACAGTTTCAGTAGAAATCTGAGATTATTACACAACAAAAAATCATTACAACTGAACGTAGGCAAAATATTCTTGGTGTAGATAGAGGAAAAGTTACTTTGACCCATACTCTGTTTGTTAGAAATGTGTTTTTCAGAAGACTGCCAATTGCAGTCAATTTTCTGTGTGCTGTATTGTATTTCCTCTTCTGGTAATTAGTACAAGTGCAATTGTGGTACATATTTAGTATCAAACTCCCTTTTGGCAATGGCCTCTGCTGCTGTGCATTAGCTTGTTCACCTCATGGCTCCATGCCATGGAGTGGGAAGTTATTGGCCTATGTCAGCAGCTTCAACTTTGAAAATGGGAAACAGAAGGGAGACACAGAAAAGGCAGAGAATAAGAAAATAGAAGAGATCAGGGGAAAGATCAGAGGAGAAAAGAGATAATGGGGAGAGAGTAAAAATGGAAGGAAGAAAAAGTTGAGTAGTGAGCAGGACAGAGAGAACAAGATACCAAGAGGGACCAACTGTCTCTTATTATTAGTAGTAAATATTTATATTGTGATAATACCTAAAGACTGTGTCTGCAGTCAGGACTGGGACCCAAATTGTTCTGGGCACTATATCTAGAAGAGAAACTGAAGTGGTCCCTTGCCTCTCCAGGCTGGTCTTCTCCCATTGTCTGTCTTCCTCTCTCTCTCTCTCTGTGTATGTTCTTCTTTTCTGAAAGATGTCACCTTCACAGAACTTTGACAGAAGGGTGAATTCTTCACTTCACCACCAGCCCCAAGAGCAAAACTATGTTGTCCTTGAAATGAGCAGGTGTGCTATTTGGAAAGAAAGAATGAAAGAAAGAAGGGATGCAATAGAAATGAAGAAGCTGATAGCAAAGGGGTTGCCTCTTTCCCTATCCATTTTCTCTCACTTTCTTTCTAGTTCCTCTCTCCCTTTGTTTGTTTTATTATCCCTGACATAGTCTCTCCTTCTCTTCCCCACTGTTCAAAACACAGTTCTTTTCTTGTGATTTGAAGCGGTAAGCCCATTGTCCGTTCAGATCATGGAAACTCATTTCTTAAATTCTTCAAGGGGACAACCAAAGTTGTCTAGTTTGGCTTCACACCTCAGTATCAGTTTTGATCTTCCCCACCTTAAAGTCTGTCGTCATTCCCCTTCTCCCTTATACTGTATGTATTTTAAAAACAACCACAGCTGCCTGTCTGAACATCTTCCCCTTTGAAAGATCTCTGTTTCATACACTGTCCATGGTGTTTGCTGTTTGTTACACTATTATTAAAACTCCCAACAATGTGGTAGGTGCTTTACAAGACACCCAACGCAGATGGTCCCTTCCCTGTAGAGCTTACAGTAGAAAAAGAGAGGTATGTCTACACTATGAAATTAGGTCGAATTTATAGAAGTTGATTTTTTAGAAAGTGATATTATGCAGTCGATTGTGCGTGTCCGCTCTAAGCGCATTAAGTTGGCGGAGTGCGTCCACAGTACCAAGGCAAACGATGACTTTCAGAGCATTGCACTGTGGGTAGCTATCCCACAGTTCCCGCAGTCTCCGCTGCCCATTGGAATTCTGGGTTGAGCTCCCAATGCCTGCAAAAACTTTGTCGTGGGTGGTTTTGGGTACATGTCATCAGTTGCCTTTCCCTCTGTGAAAACAATGGCAGACAATCGTTTCGCGCCTTTTTTCCGTGCGGGCGCCATATTGCTTTCAGCAGACGGTGCAGTAGGTCTGCAAACCATTGTCATCGAACGACTGCTTCCGCCGCCACTCTGCTCTCCTGGTGCTATGAATCCACCTTGCAGAGTCCTCTATATGACCGTCATCATCCACCGCTTCCACTGCCACTCTGCCCTCCTGCTCTCCTGGTGGTCTCGCAGGTCCTCTATATGACCATCATCATCCACCGCTTCCGCTACAACTCTGTTCAGCTACTCTTGTCTCACCATACCACAGCAAGTGTGCAGCCCACTCAGCTGTTGTGTCCTGGCAGCAGACGGTGCAGTAGGTCTGCAAAACTGGTCATCCAGCCACCACTTCCCCTGCAACTCTACTCTCCTGCAGACGCCATACCATGGCAAGCATGGAGTCTGCTCAGATCACTGTGGCAGTTATGAGCATTGTAAACACCTCACGCATTATTCTGCAGTATATGCAGAATCAAAACCTGCAAAAACAAGGGAGGAGGTGACAGCAGCACAGTGACGAGAGTGATGAGGACATGGACACAGATTTCAGTCAAAGCACAGGCACCGGCAATTTGGCCATCCTGGTGGCAATGGGGCAGGTTCATGCCGTGGAACGCCGATTCTGGGGCCGGGAAACAAGCACAGATTTGTGGGACCGCATAGTGTTTGTTGCAGGTCTGGGATGATTCCCAGTGGCTGCAAAACTTTCGCATGCGTAAGGGCAGTTTCATGGAACTTTGTGACTTGCTTTCTCCTGTCCTGAAGCACAAGAATACCAAGATGAGAGCAGCTCTCACAGTTCACAAGTGAGTGGCGATAGTCCTGTGGAAGCTTGCAATGCCAGACAGCTACCGGTCAGTCAGGAATCAATTTGGAGTGGGCAAATCTACTGTGGGGGCTGCTGTGATCCAAGTAGCCAATGCAGTCCCTGAGCTGCTGCTATCAAGGGTAGTGACTCTGGGAAATGTGCAGGTTATAGTGGATGGCTTTGCTGCAATGAGTTTTCCTAACTGTGGTGGGGCCATAGACGGAATCCATATCCCTATCTTGGCACCGGAGCACCAAGCCGGCGAGTACATAAACTGCAAGGGGTACTTTTCAATGGTGCTGCAAGCACTGGTGGATCACAAGGGACGTTTCACCAACATCAACATTGGATGGCAGGGAAAGGTACATGACACTCACATCTTCAGGAATTCTGGTCTGTATAAACAGCTACAGCAAGGGACTTACTTTCCAGACCAGAAAATAACCATTGGGGATGTTGAAATGCCTATAGTTATCCTTGGGGACCCAGCCTGTCCCTTAATACCATGGCTCATGAAGCCATACACAGGCACGCTGGACAGTAGTCAGGAGCTGTTCAACTATAGGCTGAACAAGTGCAGAATGGTGGTAGAATGTGCGTTTGGATGTTTAAAGGCGTGCTGGCGCAATTTACTGACTCGGTTAGGCTTCAGCAAAACCAATATTCCCACTGTTATTACTGCTTGCTGTGTGCTCCACAATATCTGTGAGAGTAAGGGGGAGACATTTATGGCGGGGTAGGAGGTTGAGGCAAATCACCTGGCTGCTGATTACGCGCACCCAGACACCAGCGCGATTAGAAGAGCACAGCAGGGTGTGCTACACATCAGAGAAACTTTGAAAACCAGTTTCATGGCTAACCAGGCTACAGAGTGATAGTTCTGTTTGTTTTTCCTTGATGAAAACCTGCCCCTTGGTTCACTCTACTTCCCTGTAAGCCAACCACCCTCCCCCCTTCGATCACTGCTTGCAGAGGCAATAAAGTAATTGTTGTTTCAAATTCATGCATTCTTTATTAATTTGTCACACAAACAGGGGGATAACTGCCAAGGTAGCCCGGGAGGGGCGGGGGAGGAGGGACGTACCAGGTGGGGTGCGGGAGGACGGAAGGACAAGGCCACACTGCACTTCAAAACTTATTGAATGCCAGCCTCCTGTTGCTTGGGCAGGCCTCTGGGGTGGAGTGGTTGCGTGCCCAGAGCTCCCCCAACCCCTGCGTTCTTGGGCATCTGGATGAGGAGGCTATGGAACTTGGGGAAGAGGATGGTTGGTTACACAGGGGCTGCAGTGGTGGTCTGTGGCTTTCCTGCACCTCAACCATACGCCAGATCATATCAGTTTGATCCTCCAGTAGCCTCAGCATTGCATCCTGCCTCCTTTCATCATGCTGCCACCACCTTTCCTCTTGATCCCGCCACCTCTCCTGTTGCTCCAGCCATCTATCCTCTTGCGTGTCCCTCCTGTCCTCATGTTCATTTTGTGCTTTCCTGGACTCTGACATTGTCTGCCTCCATGCATTCTGCTGGGCTCTTTCAGTGCGGGAGGACTGCATGAGCTCAGAGAACATTTCATCGCGAGTGCATTTTTTTAGCCTTATCTGCGCTAGCCTCTGGGATGGAGATGCTAGTGGCAGCATTGAAACATTTGCAGCTGCAGGAGGAAGAAAAGGGAGAGTAAAATTGAAAAAGACACATTGGCCATTTAAAAGGAGGGGCTCATGTTTTCGGGTTAACATGCAGCACAAACCCAACTAACCCCCCCCCCCACACACACCCAATTCTCTGGGATGATTGCTTCACCCCTCTGCATGGCTAACAGCGGGGATGATTTCTTTTCAGCCACAGGCAAACAGCCCAGCAGGAATGGTCACCTCTGAATGTCCCCTTAATAAAATTCCCCTATTTCAACCAGGTGACCATGAATGATATCACTCTCCTGAGGATAACACAGAGAGATAAAGAACGGATGTTGCTTGAATGCCAGCAAACACTGGAACCACATGCTGCCATGCTTTCTTATGCAATGGTTCCTGAGTATGTGCTACTGGCCTGGCATGGTAAAGCGTCTTACCGTGGAGGACGCAATAAGGCTGCCCTCCCCAGAAACCTTTTGCAAAGGCTTTGGGAGTACCTCCAGCAGAGGTTCATTGAGATCATAGAATCATAGAATCATAGAATATCAGGGTTGGAAGGGACCCCTGAAGGTCATCTAGTCCAACCCCCTGCTTGAAGCAGGACCAATTCCCAGTTAAATCATCCCAGCCAGGGCTTTGTCAAGCCTGACCTTAAAAACTTCCAAGGAAGGAGATTCCACCACCTCCCTAGGCAACGCATTCCAGTGTTTCACCACCCTCTTAGTGAAAAAGTTTTTCCTAATATCCAATCTAAACCTCCCCCACTGCAACTTGAGACCATTACTCCTCGTTCTGTCATCTGCTACCATTGAGAACAGTCTAGAGCCATCCTCTTTGGAACCCCCTTTCAGGTAGTTGAAAGCAGCTATCAAATCCCCCCTCTTTCTTCTCTTCTGCAGGCTAAACAATCCCAGCTCCCTCAGCCTCTCCTCATAAGTCATGTGTTCTAGACCCCTAATCATTTTTGTTGCCCTTCGCTGGACTCTCTCCAATTTATCCACATCCTTCTTGTAGTGTGGGGCCCAAAACTGGACACAGTACTCCAGATGAGGCCTCACCAATGTCGAATAGAGGGGGACGATGACGTCCCTCGATCTGCTCGCTATGCCCCTACTTATACATCCCAAAATGCCATTGGCCTTCTTGGCAACAAGGGCACACTGCTGACTCATATCCAGCTTCTCGTCCACTGTCACCCCTAGGTCCTTTTCCGCAGAACTGCTGCCTAGCCATTCGGTCCCTAGTCTGTAGCGGTGCATTGGATTCTTCCGTCCTAAGTGCAGGACCCTGCACTTATCCTTATTGAACCTCATCAGATTTCTTTTGGCCCAATCCTCCAATTTGTCTAGGTCCTTCTGTATCCTATCCCTCCCCTCCAGCGTATCTACCACTCCTCCCAGTTTAGTATCGTCCGCAAATTTGCTGAGAGTGCAATCCACACCATCCTCCAGATCATTTATGAAGATATTGAACAAAACCGGCCCCAGGACCGACCCCTGGGGCACTCCACTTGACACCGGCTGCCAACTAGACATGGAGCCATTGATCACTAAGATGCCAACTAGACATGGAGCCATTGATCACTGAGATGTCCCTGGAGGATTTCCATTCCATCCCTAGACAAGTTAACAGACTTTTCCAGTAGCTGTACTGGCCAAGAATGCATCCCAAGTCTTAAGGGCAAATTAGTCATTAAACACACTTGCTTTTAAACCCTGTATTATATTTACAAAGGTACACTCACCAGAAGTGCCTTCTCCACCTTCAAGGTGCAGGAGTCCGGATTGGGAGGATATTGGCTCCAGGGTGATAAACAGTTCCTGGCTGTCAGGGAGAACAGTTTTTCCGCTTGCCTGGTATGCGCTATCTTCAACCTCCCCCTCCTTATCATCTTCCTTGTCCCAAAATCCTCATCCCTCTTGAGTGAGACTCCCTTGCAGAAGTGCACATACAGGTGTGAGATAGTTGTAGGGGCATCCCCGAGAATTGCATGCAGATCATCATAGAAGCGGTATGTCTGGGGCTCTGACCCCGAGCGGGTGTTTGCCTCTGTGGTTTTTTGGTAAGGCTTGCCTGAGCTCCTTAAATTTCACATGGCACTGCTGCAGGTCCCTGTTATAGCCTCTGTTCTTCATGCCCTTAAGATTTTTTCAAATATTTTGGCATTTTGTCTTTTGGAACGGAGTTCTCATAGCACGGATTCGCCTCCCTATACAGCGATCAGATCCAGTACCTCCCGTTCCATCCATGCTGGAGCTCTTTTGCGATTCTGGGACTCCATGGTCACCTCTGCTGATGAGATCTGCACAGTCATCTGTGCTGATCAGCTTGCCGCAGTGGCCAAACAGGAAATGAAATTCAAAAGTTTGCGGGACTTTTTCTGTCTACCTGGCCAGTGCATCCGAGTTGAAAGTGCTATCCAGAGCAGACACAATGGAGCACTCTGGGATAGCCCCCAGATGCCAATACTGTCAAATTACGTCCACGCTACCAAGTGCTAATCCCGTCGTTGTGGAGGAGTACAGAAATTGATTTTAAGAGCCCATTAAGTTGACAAAAATGGCTTCATTGTGTGGACGGGTGCAGGGTTAAATCGATCTAACTGCTAAATTCGACCTAAACTCATAGTGTAGACCAGGGCAAAGAGTAGACCAAGTGTACTTGCAGGCATATAGAAGGAAAAGACTAGGATTTCAAATAGGTGCGTGGTGTTAGCATTGCTCTTATTGTTGACTAGTTACTTGTGGATATTGTGAAAAGTGTGAGTCTTCAGTGGAATTTAGCTGGACAGAGAGACAGAGTGGCTTGTGGACCAAATGTACCATCTGGATGGATGGTCTGGTAACTGCAGTCATTGGTAATACTAACTGTCTGCAGGATCACCTCCTATTCAGCCTGTTCCAAAGCCCATTGAATTCACTGGGGTTCCATCAGGCACACATGTACATCCCATTTTCCATCATGACTTATGTCTTTTCACAAGATTATTTAATTGCTATTTTTTGCCATTAGGTGCTAGCAACACTTACTGTTTCTTGAAATTTCTGCTATTGTCTGGATGGCCTCTATTCTTTCTGAAATCACTTATTTAGCTGAAAACACTGTAAAACTAGCACCCTATTTTTGCACAAGAGAGAGACGGGGAATATATGTATCTTCATTAACCGTCTAAGTGAGGGGGTCAGCCAAATATGGAGATGTAGGTGGCTGGGTGGTTCTGAGCTGCATGCATTTATTGGACAACATGTTTTTAACCATAAGTAGGTTATTCCCCTGAACTGTAATTGTGTGTGAGAGAAAGTAAATCACAGGACCTTGCCTCTCCAAAACACAGTGGAACATAAATGCCTCATCAATAAGGGTTAAACAACAAACTCCAAACCACACCTGTTTTTCAGCTGTTACTACAGTTACACAGTTATTCAAGTCCATGATAAAAATATTACTGCAGAACAGTCTAGGTGCCTTGTCTCGGAATGCATTTTTTCCTGTCAATTGCCACTGAAATTACCATTCACATCACTATACAAATTGGTCCTAATGCAGGAATCGAAAGGCAGAAAGGAACTGTGAAGCTTTATGGAGTAAATCACCTGTCACAATTAAGAGGCAAAGGCATTATCAAGTGGGTGTGCACCTATGCCAGAACAT
This sequence comes from Eretmochelys imbricata, assembly GCF_965152235.1. NCBI lineage: Eukaryota > Metazoa > Chordata > Testudines > Cheloniidae > Eretmochelys > Eretmochelys imbricata. Next base: position 92,559,440 of record NC_135576.1, read on the forward strand.
TCAGAAGAATATTTTACTTATTGATATGTGTTACTCAATGAACTAATTTTCATCCACACTAGTAACTAAGGTTGTATTTATCCTATAATGCTGATGACTGGAGACCTGCTAACCAAGATATACAACGTATTGGAGCAACTGGGTTTTCTTTAGAGTTGCTATGGTGGGGCCTAATGCCTGCTATGTGGCTTGTAAAATTATTTCTCCTGGGATTAATGTGTTAACATTACAAAAAGAGCTTTATTTAATTGTGAATTTTAAGCGAGAGGCAGAGACCCTAGGTTTTTTTTTTTTTTTTTTTTTGTCTTCCTCGGCAACCTGGGGCTCAGGTCAGTTGCTGGTTTAAACTAGAATAAATGGTGGATTCTCTGTAACTTTAAGTCTTTAAATAATGATTTGAGGACTTTGGTAACTAAACCAGAGATTATGGGTCTATCACAGGAGTGGGTGGGTGAAGTTCTGTGGCCTGCAATGTGCAGGAGGTCAGACTAGATTATCCTGATGGTCTGTTTTGGCCTTAAATCTCTGAGTCTAATGTAGATATAATAGTATACTATTTTCAAAGCTTCCTGGAATCATTATGCAAAGCCATAAATTTGCTCTGTAAAATTAAGGGTAAGCACGCTGAGCTGTGGTGAGTTGGTGTGGTGAGAGAGGGTAGGCAGTGTGATGGTGTTTGTTTTTCTTTTTAAACAGAAAACCAAAGCCAAATCTAAGCCACTGGGAACATCTTCTATGCAGCTATGTTTCTGGACTCCTCTCCCTATCCCACAATTACCACTCCTTGTCCAATAAGCCCAGTCATAAGACTGGCACATGTTGTCTATAATACACGTTTTTGAGAGTTCACACATAACCACAAACTCAAATAAATCCTGTTTTGACCAAATGTCACTGTATGGAAATAGCTCAAATAATTCAGTGGGGACACTAAAATCCCAAAAATATCCAAGGAGATCCTGCTTGGTTATCTCTCATGCTGTTTTCAGCATTCTTCCCATATTCTCTTCAGGCAGCAGACACAGCTTCAGATCCAGCCTGTTTAAAACCCTATTACCTTGGCACCACTGCCCACCCTAGCGGTGCATGATGGAAATTAGGAATATTGTTCACAGTGGTTTTGTGGTTGTGACTGAGAATAGCCAAAATAGCAATGGTATGTCACTGCTCTAATTTACTGCTTTTCCAGTATGTTGTAGATATTTATTCTTATTGATTGTGGGAAAGTTTAATAGTTTAAAACATTGGTTTTCATTATATCTTTAAAATCTCCTTTTAGTAATTAAAAAATCCTCTCATTATTTTTATATTGACAGATTTTCTCTTTCATCAAAGTCCAGTTATGTACATTCCTCATTAAATATACATCATCTTGGGATTCTAAAAAGAATTAGCTGCAAGATCTGGACTTTATATGGAAATGTAAATTATATAGTGCATAATGGGAAAACACTAGCATTAACAAACCCAGCTTCAGTGGATTTCAGTTCAATCTTTCCATTTAAATATCTTGACCCAAACCAAAAATAAGACCAAAATCCCACAGGGTGATCAGATCCCAAATTAATAAAATACCCCAATTTGGTAATTTTTATGCAAAACAGGGGGAAAAAACTATTTCCACTGAAATAAAGCAATAGGCAACCCAGAAAGACTTCATGAAAACCAACCACTTCCTATTTGCACATAGGCCTGGGATTTGTGGCAATGAACGATCTACCTGTCACAAGAGTCAGTGATGGGGAGGAAGTTTACCCATGCCACAGCTTTACATACCACAACGTCTGATACATTGTGTTTCAACTGGATCCAGTAAATAAATAAATAAATAAATCTTCTTCACTGTGCATTAAATTGACCAATCCAAAACCAAATTATGAACCACAAATGAGGGAAGTTAACTCCCAATTATGGGCTGCATCTCTTCATGGAAAGGAGTAACCCCTTTAGGTCATGATTTCATTTCAGAGGATAATTCAAACATAAAACATCAAATAGCCTACCCTCAGGGCGTTCTGTTTTGTTTGATTTAAACACAGTTGTCAACTTGCATTGTTGTAACTTTCCCTCTAGACAAACAGGTTCTTTATGCCACTGTTTTAGTCCAAGGAGCCAAATAATACCTTTTTACTGCAGTATTTTTAGACATTAAATACATCTGGAAAAATATTCAAGCAGATAATTAGATTGTATTAGCAATGTGTCTGTTGTGGTTTCCCTGATCCCAAAGAAGGCAGCTCTTTATGAAGCACTTGGCCACAGTCTCTGCAAAATCTGCTGTGTAAATTGGCCCAGACTAAAGCATGTGGAAAACATTTTTTTGGCTGAAACTTGAAACCATTCATGTGGCTTTGAGACAGGGAAGCTCAGCCTGCCAACATCAATAGAACTTTGTACTACAAACCAAAATGGTCATTTAGACATGTGTACTTTCATGCTCTCAAATGCACTGAGGTCAAATATTTTTTAATCTTGGGAATTTTTCCTCTTTATACAGCCTTGTATTTCATGCAGGAAATGAGGCTGAGTACAACAAACACAAATCATTGAGACTGACAGAGCATATTGGGTTCAAAACCCAAGCTTTGACTCTAATTGCTCTCCAAAGGCCTCTGGCTCAAGGTAACTGTTGATTTAGTTCAGCTGTTTCAAATCAGCACTGTAAGGTCTTGCTAAGACAAACTGGTTAGGCCACATTACATTTGTACCATTGGATCCCTCGGGTATAAGTATAACACAGTTAGCATTTTAAAAGATTGCATTTGTCTGTACACTGCAGGCAGTAATTACAAGCAAGCAAATCTTTTGTGAAAGATGGTGTGACCTTCCGTTTGTTGAAAGAGTGATGATGGCTTCTAGAGGAGGAAAAAATAATGTTTCCATTCAGGGTTCAGAGAGGAGCCCCACCTAGTTTCAAATGCAAGCCAATGCTGACAGCTATTTGTTGTTGTTTGTTTTGGGGTTTTTAGTGGCTATATCGGGGTAATTTATAGCCTTAAAATTTCAAGTTTTTACTTTACTGTGGGGGGAGGAAAGAATATACCACCTTCTCAGAGACGAGAGATTGTTAAACAAAATTATACCTTTCTCCTGTATGAATTAAAATGGTTGATGTCCACTCAATCCCAAGAATTTGTTTGCTATGTTTGTGGCTGCTTCTGATATAGACTGGATCTGAGTGTATAAATCTGTTGGATATTATGTTCTGTTATTGTTCTTAGCAGTTTAGGTGCTGAAGTGTGATTTATGTCAATGTATGCATCCGTCTTCAGTCAAAATTTGTATATGGAAGATCAAATTCTACTGTAGTGGAGCATAGGAAATTAACATCAACATTATTATTTAAGTGCAGCTTTATAGTTTAACCCTCATTGGGCCAGATAGGGTCTGCCTATATCCAGAGGTGGTCCTACATGTGTCACAGTTGCATTTACAAATTATGGACCAGATCAACTGGTCTGGTCAAGCTAACAAACATTATTATAGGATCTCAGTGAGGAAGGAATGTGGCTCTAGACCACCTTTCTCCTCCCTCAGTACTGGATCCTGCTTTTAAGTTATGTTGACAGTTCAGGGAATTGGCAATGACTTCTGTTTTTGGCCTGCTCCCAACATGTCTCTATGCTGGAGGGGGGACATTAGCAGTGGGTGGTGCAGCATTAGCTACCTTGGCTTTCTGCCACCTACGGTTTTCCTATCCCAGTGGAATCCCCAGCTGCCCTCTTATGGCAGTATTCTCACTGCTTTGCCCTGCCTGAGTAGTGCCAAAGAGCCAGATAGGGAGCCTAGGATCTGGCTCTATTTAATGTAAAGGTTATCAAGTATAAGTCAGAAACATAAACACGGGTAGGTGACAACATCCATATGTAGTATTACTGCAGGTTCTGAGGCCCCACAATAGTGTATAATAGTTTTCTTGTGTTATGTATCTAATGAAATATGTTTCTTGTTTCCCTTTTACACTACATTGCATGTGACAAGCCAGAAATCTGCAGCAATCTCCCTAATTTCCTTATATGCTAGCAAGGACTTTGCCCATATTCGCTTTCTCTGGTATCCCTCCTGGAAGCTGGACGCTCCCCAGAGTGATGTTAGCAGAAAATGAAGGCTGTATCGCTATTGATAGTACTACCTTCAGGACTGATAATTTGGGAAATGGTGCCAAACTGGTTTGTGGCGTGTCGATTGCTTACTCAATAACTCTAACTTTGGTAAGTCTTCCACTTCTAAGGCACCAGTCTGAATCCAGCCCAGGATAGCCATGACCAAATGTTGTTATCTTGCTGCCTATTTTGTTAAATGAGCTGGTCAGAGCCTAGTGGACAAATGACCGTATTGTCAAAAACCACCATGGCAGCTGATGACACCCATGGGCACTCTTTATATGAGTGGGTCATGAACTGCTCTCCCAGCCTTAGAGATGGTCTTTCCAGGTCTCCGTGAAATATATGGACAGGGCAGTGAGAAGAAACTTGTGCTCAGTGCTTATTGTATGTTGTTTGTGTCCTGTGAATAAACAGAAAGTGTGTTTCCACTTGTTTCAATTTAGTATTTTAAAAAAAATTAAATTAGTTTTAAAATGTTTACTTGCACATACACTGTTTACTCACAGGTAGGCTATAATTACATTTTCCAAAAACCCTGAAGCTTCCTGAATTAACGAAGTCCACTTTTAGTTTAATCCCATTTTTTTTAGAGAGGAGGCATCTAGAGTTGAAGCATCTAGGCAATTATAGAAACACTCCACAGAGCTGTTTAGTATAGTAGACAAAAATGCTGTGTACTTACTGTATGTATAGTACCTACAATCCAAGATGCTCAAGGTACTTTATAAACATTAATTAAAACTCAATCCCTCTATCAGATAGTTCAGAGTGGTTGCCAGTAGGAAGTCAGTATTTGTCAGCGACTATTAGATAGTGGTATCTGAGATTTCATGTTTTTTCTCTGTTCTTAGAAAGGAAAGATGTGCAGTATCTGCTGGCAAAAGTTGACTTTTTTTAGTGGTGACAAATGGGAGCATTTCAGTAGTCTTACTAAAGCAAACAAACCAAAAACATAACTAACAGAGGTCACAACAGGTCTTCAGAGAGATACGGAGAATGAAGATAACACCAATGACATGTACAGTAAGAGGATTATGATAATAAATAGAGATTCTGGAGCTGGGGAAAGACTTTAGGGTTTAACACAATACACAGAATCACATCCATCACACTAAATATTATTTACCTATCTCTTATGCATCCTATCCCTGTATTTATATAATGGAATTATGTTGAATCCAATCTGTTTGTTTGAAATATCACATCAGCATTTATTAAGAGAATGTTTTACAGTGATTGCCATTAAAAAATCAGCATTTGCAAACAGCATACAGTGGCATCTGAGATTACCAGAGTATGTCCTTGTAGGAGATAGGAGATCTGTGCTGAGTCATAACACTGCACAAATGTTGACTTTTTAATGACTTGTATTCTACGATGCTTGCCCTTAAAAACCTGTCAGTTTGTCCTTAGTTAAATTAATAAGATTCTCAACATATGCAGTATTCCCTATACAATCCCTATATCTGTTTCTTAGAAATCAAAGGAATACCATAAATACAGAGGTAACTGTATTCATTTATATCAGCATGTTTTTGAATTGACCACAGTACAAGGCAAGTTAACCTAAATAAGTCTCTAAATGGTTTGGCAGAATGTTGTCAAGTCACAGTTTCTCCCTTTTCTGTCCAGATTTAAATATTAATGGTGAGATTTTGCTCTCAGATACCCACTGAAATCAGCATAGGTCTGAGGACAGAATTTATGCCTTACCAGCCAATTTCATATGTTATCACAAACAATGTTTTTCAGTCTGTGGCATTTAGCCCAGAAGTCTTGGTTTCATGGGCACTTAGGGTGAGCAGATGCCCTGATATTAGGGGCTTTGTATTATATAGGAAATCTATTCCACCCCCTATCCTTGCCCATCTCAATTTTTTACACTTGCTATCTGGTCACTCTATGGGCGTTTCTCTCTCTCTCTTTTTTTATCTCGTTCCTTACCTTCTGTAGTTAGGGAGACAATAACCACCAAGAAATGATTAAAGTAACAGACCTTATGAACATAGTCAGCAGATATGGGGCACAACCAAAACTTCAGATCCAAACACCTCTCAACCTTGTGATAGTTCTGGTCTGAACTGTGTGGCTTAGGCCTATCTCTTGTGGTAAGTGCTGCACTTGGAATCTGATTACCTCAATGCCTTTGAGAGGCTGCAACAGGGCAACTGCCCCTAGTAACAAAGTGAATCACTATGGTGCCTGTGCAAACAGTAATTTATAAAGCCAGAAGGTCTCTCTTGTAACCATTATAACTTCAGAAGTAGGTGATTTCTTTCCTGCTTTGTTCTGTGATGTTTGGTATTTAGATTATTCTTCTCCCTGCCCCAATCTGTGGCAGCAGCCAGTCTGTCTCCATCTGCAGAGCAAAATGATACAACCCTCATATTCCTTTCATTTGAGAGGTGATTTTATCCTCTCCTTGAAGATATAGATTTCTTTCCTGCCTACTCTTTATTTTATTTTCCCCTCCATTTCCCCCACACATTCTACGTTATGTTTCTCTTCCAACTCATTTATTGTCCTTCCCTGGGTCTCTGAACAGAAAAGCAATTCTATCTAGTAATTTTACCTACAGAGGGTGCTAACACTAGACAGAGGGGTGCTGAGCGGGGAGAGAAAGGAGAAGGAGGGAGGAGCTGGGACCTTTTTCTTCAAAGGACAAGTGTGACAACTTGTCTCTAATAAGCCCAGCCCCTACCAGCCTGTAAATCCCAAGAGGTCACATCTTTTTCCCAGCACTGGGTCTTTTTCATGATTGTCCAGTTTATATACCACCTTGCCATAAATTTTATATTTTAGAAAACTGCTTTAATTCTGGGATTCCTGCCTAAACTGGGCAAATCTAATTTTCATACGTTGCCATGGGAAATAATGCTTTTACCCTTTCTCAGAAAGGGAAAGAAAATGAATGAAAGAATGAATGACTGCACTACTGGGCTGCTTTCTAATTATTTAAAAGACCTCACAATCCATGCCTTGGCCACAATGTGGGACTCTGCTCTGTGAAAAGACACATCTACTGTATTAATAGAAAGACCCAACCTATAGCTAACAATAAATCTTAATAAATTGTGTATTTTAAATTGATAACCCTCTTCAGAGTGTAAGTTTCATTTTGTCAAAGGCATATAAAATAAAGGGTTTATACATTCATGTCCTATAATTGGCTAGATATGCTCTCATTAAAGTGGATCACGGTTAGTGCCCCTTGAAAGAGCAGTTCTAAATTATACAAGGTGCTTTTCATTATGAAGGGAAGTATTTTAGTTGACCCAGGTTTCTGATGACTGTAAAAAATTTGATCTTAAAGGGACTTTACTGAAGGAGAAAATAATCTGAATCTTAAGATTGTAGAACACTACTGACAATCAAAGCATTTCTATCTTCCCCCTCACCCCCTCTTATTTTTCCATTGTGTATTTTAGGGTTATCTGAGAAGTGCAGTTATGATTGTTAAGATCTTTTTAGTCATCTCTTTTCTCTATGTGAGTTTTATGTTACAGTTTATAAAATGCTGAACGTTTGCTGAGAGATCAAAGTACTTACCATAATGAGAAAAATGTACATAACAACAGTTGTATAGCAAGGGTAAGAATTGCCTGAAGCAGAACAAATTTCTGCAGATTGTCTGACAATGTAAGAATAATAGAGCACTACAATCATACGAATAATACTACTTAATAAATCTCAACTCTTACGTGTCTTATACGGTAAGCTACCTTTTTCTAAACTGCTGAATGCATTTCCCACTTGATTAGATAGTTTTATATCAGACAATTTACAATAATATCCATCTTTCTAATAAAACATCTCAATTTAATGTTAAAATACAGAGATCAGTGGATGCAATGCTGGACTGATAGCAGGTCTGGTACCCTGTTTAGAATTAACTATGTAGCCCTAAGGTCCTGTCCCTGCTGTGTGGTCACAATGGGAGCTTAACAGATAGGCTTCTGCTGTGCACTGGGAAAGGGCAAAGAGTTTTTCTTTGCTGGGAGGATTTGTAACTGCCTGCACTGTTGAGCAGTGGACTTTGGGGCTCCATTCTCACTACCATGAGGGTAGGAATGGGCCAATGAATCCAGAAGTCTTACAAACCCATCTCAGGAGCTGCAGTACTTGGCTGGGTTTTGCTTAGTGGGTTGGCTATGCTGGCATTCTGTTCTTGGTGAAAGGGAGGATAATTCTGCTCTTCCGCACAAGCACACAACCTGGCATGGAGAAAATAACATCAAGCCTATTTGCTCTGACTCTGCTCAGGGAAGAGAGGATATGGCAGAAATGGTCAAATCCTGTAGTCTTTACTCAGGCTCAGCTCACATTAATTTCAATGGTGTTTTGCCTGAATAAGGACTACAGGATTTTGCCCACGAGTTAATAAGCTTGTATTTGTTGGGAGGCAGGGTGGTTTAGGGGGATAAAGCACTGTCCTGGGAAATAGGAGACCTGGGTTTTATTCCTTGCTTCACTGTTGGCCTGCTTGGTGATCTTTGGCAAGAAATGCCACCTCTTTTTTCCTCCCCATCTGTAAATTGAAGATAAGGATAATGATCTCTCTTGTAAAACACTTTGAGATCTAGTAATGGAAAATGCTATATAAGAACTAACTATAAGTGTATAGATGGGGACCGAATAGTTAACAATGGGCTCTTCAATCTAGCAGAGAAAGATATAACATGATTCAATGGCTGGAAGCTGAAGCTAGACAATTTCAGAATGGAAATAAGGTATACATTTTTAATGGTGAGAGTAATTAATCATGGGAACAATTTACCAAGGGTCCTAATGGATTCTCCATCACTGACAATTTTTAAATCAGGATTGGATGTTTTTCTAAAATATGTGCTCTAGGAATTATGGTGGGGAAATTATATGAGCTGTGTTCTAAAGAAAGTTGGACTAGATGATCACAATGGTCTCTTCTGGCCTTGGAATCTATGAATCTACTATTAGTTGATTCATAGAAAGTAAGGGTTTTTTTCATTTCCTAGAAGTATGCTGCTGCCAGGTGAAGCAGGGTACATGTCCTTGATTAATAATACATTTTTAAGTGATGTGATAGCACTCAGCTTCTATGCTCATGCCCAGAACATATACTGCACCATTAACATATTTACTCTATCATCTTGGTGATTACTGGTCAGAGCCCATCTCTGAAATAGGCTAGTGATGGCTTTTGCCTGAGATCTATGGACTTGTAATTTCTTTGTCTCCCTATCCTTGCTTCTGTTAACAGAGGCCTGTTAAACTGAGCTGTTCTAAATAGTGGCCTGTTAAGCAGACTTTCAATAAGAGATTGTTATTTTTGGAATTCCGTCAGCCTTGTGGCTCATTTATGTAGTAACAAGCGAGGCATGTTCTGACCTATCAATCAAGCTTTAAAAGAGCCATTCATAACAATGCATATTGCACACAAAGAAACCAATGTACAGACACGTCTATTATTGTAACAGGTTTGGGTCCTATCCTGTTCCCATTGGTCCCAACAACAAAACTCCCCTTGATTTCCATGGGAGTAGGATCAGGCCCTTAATTTAAAATGTCTTATGACAATCCTATAGCTGGGAGGCCTTATTTCATAGGGTCTACAAATCAATTGTTAATACCAACATGAGATTTGGCATAAGTATTCACAACTCATGAGTAAGGGCTTATATGCAAAATTTGGGTTAAGCTGGGTTGATTACATTTGATTTGAATCTTCTTTCTCTGATTTTCAGGGTTCCGCTGCCCCCAGCAGAGAAGGGCTTTAAAAAAAAAATATAATTTACAGGTACCTTGGGCTAAATTCTGCCCTTGGAGAGGAAATCACTGTCCCCATTGGCCCTAGGTTTTTACTGTTGGGTGGTTAGAGTGCACGTGTGTGTAAATGCCAAAAAAGAAAAAAATCAAAAGTAAATGGAAGAGGAGGCGGAAGGGAGGGTTGGAGTGAGTTCAGTTATTTGTGTCTCTCTACTGCAGTAACTGTGCACACATCTTGCATTCAGAGCTTAGGTTTCCTTTAAGCATTTGACCTTTTGCCATATTTCAGTCTAGATCAGGATGTTGTGGTTGATGTATAAACTATGAAAACAGGAATTTGGAAGACTGGGTGGCCTAGGGGCTGATAATGAGATACAGGCTCTTTCATTTTTAGGTCACCCACTCTGTGTGTGCCAGTTTGGTGGTAGACCAAATGTTGTCATCATCTGATGGCTCCTGGGTGGCTTGTAGTGGCCTTAGTTCAGTTTGTAGTAGATCATTATCAACCTCATCTCAACTGGCATGCCTGTTGACAATCTCAACAGAGAAAACAAGGGCTGAATCAGCCTGGAAACTAATTATTTTATTGGGGGATGGGGCGAGGGGGAGTGGAATAAGCTATGCTGGCAAAAAGTACATTTTTGCTGGTATAAATTGTGTGTACACTAGGAACATTTTGCTGGTATAAAAAACAGGTATAGCTATACCAGCAAAGCACTCTTAGTGTAGACCTGGCCTAAAATAATCCTCTAACTCTTAAAAGTTGTTTCTCTAGTTTAAGGCTAAGGTACATTATTAAGACAAGTGTGTAGGGAAATTCATTCTGCAATTGCCTTTGCTATGTACCTGTTAATAAAGATGGGGATTTTCAAGGAAGCCATTCAATAGGAAATCCAATGGGAATTGGGCACCCTTAGAATCCTTTGAATATTCGAACCAAATAGAGGATTTATGCCAAAGAGTGTATCTCTTGTGCACCAATAGTGGAACTGATTATGTGCTTTAACTGTGAGGGAGATGATGCCAATGTAATTTAAAAACATTATTTAGAAAGAGAGCATTCAAAGAATATTTTCCATAACATTACCAATGGACTAAATGGGTATGTAATTTTTTTTTTTGCTTGACTGTAGCAGTATGTCTGACCTAAACCTAGTGACCTAGTTAAAATAGACACCAGAAACATATATTTTGTTATCCTCATTAAAAATACTCTTGAAATAAGGTGTAACAATTATACATTTTAGACATATACCAAATATTTATTTATTAAATTGGTTAGTCTCTAAGGTGCCACAAGTACTCCTTTTCTTTTTGCAAATATTTATGGGATCCATTCCAGTCCTACAGAAAATACAGATTCAAGGTTAGAGCCAAGAAATAACCCAGTAGAATTTGCAGAGTGAGTTGGGAATGTTTGTATTATAACTGTAAATTAGAGAGGAGGACACAATGCAATTAGAGTAGATGGAATACAGCACACAAGACATGTAAAACCATGTCTCTCTCGCCAACAGAAGTTGATCCAATAAAAGATATTACTTCACCCACCTTCTCTCTCTCATATCCTGGGACTGACATGGCTACAACTACACTGCATGTAAAGCAATGTCCTTATTTATTTTCCGTGTCCCTTGCCAACTAATATTTTACCTGCTAGATAGTTAAATGAGTTTCTGGCATGGGATTAGTGGGCAAAAAATACCTGTGAGAAACAGGCAATTTAACTGTACTTGAGTAGTTCTGAACAGCAGGTGCTGCCACGCTCCTGTAGTCTCCAGTGTCAAACAGTTTGTTCCATTATGTGCCTCATATTGAAAGGGCTGATTGAAGCTTTTATTTTTCAGTGCTGCAACATCTTGTGAGAACAGGGGTGGCAGTTTAATCTGTCATTTTGTGTTAAATTTTATGCTTTAGTTTTACCACATGGGATTTCTAATAGCATTGATTGTGTGTCCTGTCACAGTTCTATGCGCCCCTAAGTCCTTGCAACGATACTCTAAAGCCAATCCTGTTTGTGGCATTTGCCATAAAGGGAAGTTTGGGGGCCATCAAAGTGGCAGATGGGTGGCTCTGTGTGTCCACTACAAATATGGTGCACTGCCTTCAGGACTGTACAAACCTGGTGTGAAATCAGCCACCCACACTACCTCCAACACTCAGCAGCTCAGATACTATGGTGATGAGTGATGTGTAAAAACCTATATGGAATAGAAGAGAATAGAACACTCTTGTATTCTGCCTATTGCAGTACAGTTGCAAAATGTGAACCATAAATATACATTTTGTACTGCCAGGAAACTTGAAACGTGTTGATTTTTATTTTCCACACAGTATTCCAGCAAGTTCTGGTTGTATCTACTACAGTCTAAGCCCCATGCACTGATGTAAATTCTATGGCGAGGATCCCGGGCTCCAGGGCATTTTGGTGTGCCAGCTTCATTTAAATGACAGAATTGAATATTTTATTATTTATTTGGATTACACTATTGCCTAGTGGTCCACACAGAAATTGTGGACCCACTGTGCTAGGCACTATACAAATACATAGCATGAGATTGTCCCTGCCCCCATAAAGTGTACAACTTAGACAAAACAGACCAATGGTGGGAGAGAAAACAGAAGCAGAGAGGTGAAGTGACTTGTTTGAGGTCACACAACAGGTCAGCGATGGAGCTGGGAACAGAACGTAGGTAACATGACTCCCAATCTGGTGCCCTATCCATTAGACCATGCGGCCTTATTAGTTTTAATGAATTAAGTATTAAAATAAACCCTGTGATAATTACAGCAGTTCCTGTTTATTTTGCTAGGAAATTCAATTTATTTTACAATGTCCCCACCCCCCCCTTTTCAGTTTTTGATACTCTGTAGATTTTTAAGCTGTCAGCACAAAATTACATCACAGAAGTTGTCGGGGGAAGCTGGCAGTTTTGACAGCTTGGTAGGAGATAGCAGAGGTTTTTGGAAGCTGGGGAGTTGTGGGAGGCACTTTGGGATTGTAGGATAAGCACGTTAGTTGAATTAGTTGACAATCAAACTGATACCTTTCACAGTTGCTACCCGTTGACATGAATGGAGCTGTTCATACCTCTTAGGACTATTGTTTTAGGCTGCCTCCAGACTCAGGCCTGACCTACACTTAAAATTTAGTTGACATAGCTATGGTGCTCAGGAAAAATCAGCACCACTGAGCACCGTAGCTATGCTTACCTAACTCCCGGTGTAGGGAAAATGCTTCCATCAATCTAGCTACCATTGCTCAGGAGTGGGGGGAAGAGATGGTGTTTCTCCAGTGACAGAAAAAACCCTGTTGTCTCTGTAGGCCACATATACACTATGGGTTTATGCTAACATAGCTATGGCACTGTAGCTATGCCACTACAGTCCCTGTAGTGTACACATAGCCTCAGGAAAACAGCTGCATCAGTTTAACCTTGGTTCACATTTTAAAGGTTTTTCTTCACAACTATAGGGGCAAGAAACTGAAGGTGAAATGGTGGCCCCACTGAAGTCAATGGGATTCATATCAGTGAGGTCATCATTTCACCCTTAGTTTTTATAAGAATGACTAATTTCAAATTAATTAATGGTCTAGTAGCACATCCATTAAATAGAATGTCCTGAACGGATTTATGCAGTGTTGCTGTAGCTCTGTCGGTCCCAGGATATTACAGAGAAAAGTTTGGTGAGGTAATATCTTTTACTGGACCAACTTCTGCTGGTGAGAGAGACAAGCATTTGAGTTACACAAAGCTCTAGGTCTGGGAAAGGTACTCAGTGTCACATTGCTTCAGTAGGAGTTGCACTTATATCTTGGCAGGAAATTTAAAGCTAGAAGGAAAAAAGCATTAATTGTACAAAGGTGAGTCACTTAGTAGGAGACTTTCACCTGATCAGCCAAGTTGTAAAAAAATAATAAGCCTGAGGGAATTTAACTAGTTCATTAGTTTCAAACTGGCTGCAAACTTCTCATCAGACACACACATGCCTGTAACTTTATCTTGAAATAAAGCACATATAAAAAGGTAAATTCAAATAATGTTTCCAGAGACAACCAAGGTTGTGTTTAAAAAACAAACAAACAAAAAACACAGCTTTCTTATGCCAGTATCCCAAATCTGAACATACAATGAAATTCATGTTGCCTACAACTGTCAAATTCAAAGTGGCCAGATTCTCAGCTGATATGAATCAATATAATGCCATTGAAATCAATAGAGTTACATGGATTTACATCAGCTGAGAATCTGCCTCAAAAGTCTATTTTCTCCCCTTAAGAGGCTTTGTCCCAGAGAAGTTACTGTTGAAAACAGCACTTTTTGGAGGCTTGCTGGTAAGTCTGACGTCTATTTCTGAGCATGTAATTAACCCCCTGCTATCCCACCCCACAGTGCCCCCTCATCCTGCTCTCATGCTGCTTGGAGTTTCCTGGGGAAAGGCAGGTATATTTGGGAAATAGTGGGGTGTCCTGAGTTCATCTAGTCTCTAGTTCATCCACAAATAATTCCTTACTGGTGTTTTCCCTAAAAGAGTCAAGAACTCATTTACAGTTGATAAAGGTAATATTGTTGATGTAATATACTTAGACTTCTGTAAGGCATTTGACTCAGTACTGCACAACATTTAGATTAAAAACTAGAATGATATAAAATGAATATGGCACACGTTAAAAAGATTAAAAAGTTGATAATTGGTGGGCCTCAAAATGCAATTGTAAACGGGGAATCATCATTGAACAGGTGTGTTTCTAGTGGAGTCTCACAGGGATTGGTTCTTGGCTGTATTAGTTAACATCCAGGACTTAGCCTAAAACGATTACTGATAAAGTTTAGAGATGACAGAAAAATTGGGGGCACGGTAAATAATGAAGAGGTCAAGTAATGGATACAGAGTGATCTAGATCACTTGGTAAGCTGTGTGCAAGCCAACAATATGCATTACAGTACAGCCAAATGTAAAATGTCTGCAACTAGGAACCAATAATGATACTTACAGGATTGGGTGATACTTACAGGTGATCACAAGTATCACAAGGTGATACTTACAGGATTGGGACTGTTCCTGGGAAGCAGTGACTCTGAAAAGAATTTTGGGGGTCATGGGAGATAATCAGCTGAACATGAGCTCCCAGTGTAATGCTGTGTGAAGAAGGCTAATGAAATTCTAGGATGCATAAACAGGGAACTCTGAAGCAGGAGTAGAAAGGTTATGCTACCTCTGTATTTGGTACTGCTGCAACTGCTGCTGAAATACTGTGTCCAGTTCTGGGGTCACAATTCAAGAAGGATGTTAATAAATTAGAGAGGATTCAGAGAAGAGCTACAAGAATGATTAAAGCATTAGAAAACATGCACTATAGTGGTAGACCTAAGGAGCTCTTCTCTTTGGGAAAAAATAATCTTCTCTTAACCTGATCTTTTTTTTAAGTGGTGACTTAATCACAGTCCATTAGTACCTACATGGGGAACAAATATTTGATAATGGACTCTTCAATCTGGCAGAGAAAGGTATAACATGATCCAATAGCTGGAAGTTAAAGCTAGACTTCAGACTGGAAACAAGGCATATATTTATAGTGGTGAGTGTAATTAACCATTAGAACAATTTACCAAGGATCCTGGTGGATTCTCTATCACTGACCATTTCTGAATCTAGTTTGGATGTTGTTCTTGCCTAAGAATTATTTTGGGGAAGCTCTATGACCTGTGTTATACAGGAGGTTAGACTGGATGATCACAATGCTCCCTGATGGCCTTGGGATCTAAGAATCTATAAATTATTTCAGAATGAATTTTCCTTTTAATAATAATTGAATCTGGTGTTAATAATTTTGTACAAGTACAACCCATTAGTTATTTAACAGTTCTATTACGCTTACCCTCACTCAGGTCTACTCTTATTTTACAATGAATCATCTATTTTTAAAATCACATTAAAAGAAGAAAATGAAAAAAATTCAAGATTTGAGTGAAATTTTGCTCACAGTTACACTAGTGTAGATGCAGAAAACGTCTATTAAAATCAACAGATTTTCTCTGAATTTGCAGTGGTGTATTTGAGCAGATAACTTGTGCCTGTTTTTAGTATTTCTGCTCTTTTGATTAATTATCAATTTTTTCAACCTATAATATTTGTATTTTTTTAAAAATGATGAACTAGAACTGGAGATGTTTCCTGTTGTCAGAAGTTTTTGTGCATCATACAGGGCAGTCAGAAAGACAGCTGATGAAATTGTCATATGGAAGGGCCAAAAGGAAAAAGACTCAGAGCCAGTCATGTTGATGTCATGTTGTACTTAGATTTATGAACTGCCTTGGCACTAGGCTCATAACAAATCCCTGGATGTCGCAATTTCCTCCAGAGAGCTGCAGTACCACTACCTAAGCCCTTTAGGGTTCGGTGGACAGGAATATCATGTTAACTTTTTAATTCTAATACACAGTAAATCACAGTTAGACCCGACATGGAGTCTAGCAGGTTGTCACCACCCAGCAGCTGAACCAGCAAAGATAAGAATGATATAGGTCAGAGGTTTCATCACCTGAAAGGTCATAAAGTATATCGTAGGTGGGAACTTTACACTGTGGATCATGTGGATACATAGTAGAAAAGTAGGTCCGTGGCCTTGTCACTGACATCAAGTAAAACCATGTTTGTATTGAAAGGTATCCCATCACACCCAGTACAATTAATTAGCTGGAAATGTCAGGGTTTATTACCCCACCTGTTGGATTCAGCTACTGCATTCATTTTGATGACATTTGCAGTTTAAATTTGTCAGGCTGCAAAGGGATTAAAAAAAATCCCCACCTTCTATAACTACATTTAATACTTTTTCCAGTTTGCACAGGAAGCCAGCACAACCAGCTATAAACTAACTTACATATTTCGTGGCACTCGATTGACTAGGTCTTGCCACTGCTGAGTCCAAATAATCAGAACAGATGACAGTTTTTTTAAAAAGATATCAAAAGATACAGGTGCAATGCTCTTCTGGTTGATTAGGCAGGGTCAAGGAGACAGAAAGAAGGGAAATAAGCCTCTGAGATCCTCATGTTTTTTAGAAATGTACAAGTCTCTTAAATATGTTTCAACAAACTATAAAATGATTAGTAAGGACCTTCCCTCATAACAATGCATGGGGTGACTTCATTTAAGCTCTGTGAACATGCTGTAACAAGTTGTAACAAATCTGAACCAATGTGTCACATGCTGAAATACAGAGCAGTGCCCAACTGAAAAAAGGGTAGAGGCAACAGTCAGTGAGAAATCAAAGAAGAGAGAGAGGCCCGGAGCTTCAAATGTGGCTAAGGAGTGCACTATGAAATTTAGGACGGAAAATGGTTTGGTATGAAGGTGACTATAAGTCACCTTATTGCTTCACTGATGCTGGTCCATCTGAGTACAGGGCCAATTCTCTAGCACATGTCAGAGCAGCCTTCAAGCTGTTCTGACATGCACCAGCTGCCAACTGTCCCAGAGACCCAATGTGGCAGCTTGGTATCACTGAGGCACAGGAAAGCCCTCACTACATCCCCTGCTTTTACCCCAGCATGTACCTGTAGATCAGCAGCTCTGAAGTTGCTCTGATGTAGTTCCCTCTGTATTATTCCTGTGGAGTTGCCTCTGTGGAACAAAAGAAGTTGCTCAGACACCCAAACCTGAGGATCCCCTGATACCTACCAAAGACAAGGACATTCATACAGAGAGTCCCCACACAACGCATCTTGACTTCCCCACTCCTCCATGGTGGCCCCGCTCCCCTGGAATCCTCATCCTGGGAGGACAGTGCCTATGTTAATATACTGAATCTGTGATGATTGAGATGGGGAATACTTGCATGTTTAGTGGTGTATAATGTATCCTCATCTCCAACTCTTCCCAACAATAGCCCTGTCATAAATATAAAGGGAAGGGTAAACCCCTTTGAAATCCCTCCTGGCCAGGGGAAAGCTCCTCTCACCTGTAAAGGGTTAAGAAGCTAAAGGTAACCTCGCTGGCACCTGACCAAAATGACCAATGAGGAGACAAGATTCTTTCAAAAGCTGGGAGGAGGGAGAGAAACAAAGGGTCTGTGTGTCTGTCTGTATGCTGGTTTCTGCCGGGGATAGACCAGGAATGGAGTCTTAGAACTTTTAGTAAGTAATCTAGCTAGGTATGTGTTAGATTATGATTTCTTTAAATGGCTGAGAAAAGAATTGTGCTGAATAGAATAACTATTTCTGTCTGTGTATCTTTTTTGTAACTTAAGGTTTTGCCTAGAGGGGTTCTCTATGTTTTTGAATCTAATTACCCTGTAAGATATCTACCATCCTGATTTTACAGGGCGGATTTCTTTATTTCTATTTACTTCTATTTTTATTAAAAGTCTTCTCGTAAGAAAACTGAATGCTTTTTCATTGTTCTCAGATCCAAGGGTTTGGGTCTGTGGTCACCTATGCAAATTGGTGAGGCTTTTTATCCAACATTTCCCTGGAAAGGGAGGGTGCAAGTGTTGGGAGGATTGTTCATTGTTCTTAAGATCCAAGGGTCTGGGTCTGTAGTCATCTAGGCAAATTGGTGAGGCTTTTTACCAAACTTTGTCCAGGAAGTGGGGTGCAAGGTTTTGGGAAGTATTTTGGGGGGAAAGACGCGTCCAAACAGCTCTTCCCCAGTAACCAGTATTAGTTTGGTGGTGGTAGCGGCCAATCCAAGGACAACGGGTGGAATATTTTGTACCTTGGGGAAGTTTTGACCTAAGCTGGTAAAGATAAGCTTAGGAGGTTTTTCATGCAGGTCCCCACATCTGTACCCTAGAGTTCAGAGTGGGGGAGGAACCTTGACAAGCCCTCTCCTTCTCTATGCATGAATACCAGCCCTGCAGAGGGGCTACTGCAAAATCTGGAGGAAGGGTAAAATGAGACTGAATTTATGCACCCCACTTATCCCAAGGAGCTGTTCCACAAACTTCTCAGCCCACCTTATGACTACACAGGAAACAATGATAACTACACAACTTCCATTATTGCTTCTGCATGAGCTCCTGCTGAGTCTGCTGTCATGTTGTCCCACCACTACCATATGGGTATTAGGGAAGGTTTCCCATGTTCATTTTATTGGAGTCTGGACCAATGAAAACCAGTTTTTATTTTCTTTTTGTTTCGAGATGGGGAGGAGAATGAAAAATCTGACACTATTTAAGTGGAAGGATAAGAAGATAGTTTTAGTCTGATCAAACTTCAGATAACTGATTTCCCTCTCTGGCACAGAGAAACATATGGTGTAGAATAGAATATGCCTGGCATATGCTCTCAGCTGTTTCTTTAGTCAAGTTTGCTCTAGAAGGGAAGTGGTAATGGTTGTAGTTTATGGCTAGGGTAATAGGGATGGAGGATAACCATAACCACGTTTCCTTTTATCATTTGTCTTTAACAGAGACCTCCACTTGGTCCCATAGCTGGCAGAACTCAAATATATTACGCTGAACAAACATACATAATAGTGGGTGGGATGCAATTATGACAGATGGTATTCCATTGCCTTTATGTTTATTTTTAAAGTCCCTGGGACACAGATTGATTATAGGCAAGGATCTATATCAGCCTATGAAAAATGTATGGATTTTGAAAGAGCTTTAACATGTACAATTGAGCACAAATAATTTCTTGTCTGTCATTGTCCTCTCCCGCCATCCTCCAAAAAAAAAATCTTGCTTAAATTGGTAATATATGTTTAATAATCAGAAACTGATCCTATGGATTAAAGAATCAAGATGTTAAAGAATCAAGTAAAAAAGAGAGAGAGAAATTAGATTTGTATGATTTTAACTTTCTTTACTCTGCTTCTGGGCAACAAAAGTGATTTGTGACAGCCATTATTGCATTAAACTTTAATTTTCTTCCACAAGTACAGGATTATATACAGGAGTATTGGATTGCACTCAGCATGGATTAGTTGAGCGGTGTCTTTGCAGCCAAGGACCAAATGAATTTCCTTCCTTTTGTGATTTATATTTTTATTGCTGTTTTTTCCCTCCTTCTAATTCCCATTATCCTTCTGTTTGCCAGCCCTGGGATACCCTCAAAAGCAGCAGAAATTATTGGCTTATTGCATATATTTATGTTCCAAGGATCCTCACTAGCCAACGTCAAAGGAATAAAGTAGCTCTAGCTTTGGAAACTGCTAGCTAGTTTAAAACTAGAATATTAAAAACTTTTAATTGTAAAAGAAGTGAATTCTCTTTCTGAATTGAAAAATAAAATCCAGAGTAAATGGTTTGATGTCCTGTAGAACTGGATAAAACATCCATAGTTTTGCCTTAACCTGGTCAGCAAAGGCCCATTGGAAATATAAAATGACAAATGGTAAAAACAGAGATCTTGGCAGTGTGAATCGGAGAGAATAAGATACACTCAGTTTAAAAAGGAAGACGGTCCAGTGTTTGCAGACTGGTATCAAGGGAGGAAATAAAAACTAGTCACCAATAACCGCCCGAATGTTATTCACTACAGTTTGATTTTTGCAGTCAGTTTGAAGAATGACTAATGAGTTTCCTGTTCTCAACATGGCAGCCAGTGAGGAGTGGTTCCAACAGTTGAAGAAACCTGAAAGGTATTTAAGGAAAAGTATTTAAGCTATTAAATTACAGAATATGATCTGCAGTAACCTCCACTGGGTAGATATGTCAACAGCAAAGAACCTTCAAATTGTATAAAAGACAAAATTAACAGAACATAGCACAAGACAGAAAATCAGTTAAAAGATGAAAGGTCTGGTTCTGCACCATGGGAGTCAATGGAAGCAGGATCAGGCCCCAAGAGTTCATTAAGACAGGAAGACATTCTGGTTGATGATAAAATACAGAGCATATTTTCCAAGCGTCAGTCATAAAAATATGTTGTGGGTGACAAACAACTCAGAAACTTGAAACTGAGATGTGTGACTAGTGAATCATAAGCTACCCCCATCCATATGCTTAAATACCTCCTTCAGTATATATTGCCATTCATTTTGTGGTAAATAGCTCAATTAATAAACAACATACCCAGACCTTTCATTTTTTCCAGACACCAAAATTGCTGTGAAGTAACTCTCTGAACTGCAGGAGCATTCTGGCTATTGATATGTAAAAAGGTACGAACAAGGATCCTCCTTCCGGCAGGACCATAGTATGTTTCACTCATGGGCATTTTACAGTGAAAGGATGCATGTAGTTGGAATGTGTGGTTATCTGATGTTTATCACGTAACATCTGTTAAGCGATAATATATCCAATAACTAAACAAATGATTTAACAAATTATTTTGTTTACTAAAATAACAGCTTAGGTTCACGTCATGCAAGAGCAAATCTATTAACCAAATTAAGGGCAACAGTCCCACTGATACCCGTATGAGTGGATAGAGGCCTAACACACTCTGTGAGGTGGATCTTGCTGAGTTTCCAATGAGTCTATCCTTCAGATGGGAGAAGTTTGCATTGGAAGAGGTAGAGCATGTGGTCTCCCAATTCTGAGGAAGTCCAGTCATGAGTATGCCAGAGCATCAGACCAAAGGATGGGCTTATTCATAATACTCTTCTGGGCCCTCTGGCTCACACCTCTGACAGGAGCCATTCTCTTATTGGTTACCAGGCTAGCGCAAAACCCTTTTCATATGGGTAGTGCAGTGGTGGAATATAAAATAAAATTGCTTATAGCAGCATTAATTTTGCCAAGCACTTGCGGGGAGGGGTGGTGGTTCTGCAAAGTGTAACACAAAAGGCTTGCCATCAGAAAAGAAATAGACTTGAAGGATCAGAAGTTCCAAGGCAAGGTTATGCGTGGTCTCTTCTTTGTACTGCCCATCTAGTGGTCATTTAGAAAGAACTTAAAGGTAGGGGCGTGTAACGGTGTGTCATAGTCTATAAAGTCAGAAGAGACCATTATGATCATCCAATCTGACCTCCTGAACAACGCAGGTCACAGAATCTCACCCATCCACCCCTGCAATAAACCTCTCACCTATGTCTGAGCTATTGAAGTCCTCAAATCATGGTTTAAAGACTTCAAGGTGCAGAGAATCCTCCAGCAAGTGACCCGCGCCCCATGCTACAGAAGAAGGCGAAACCCCCCCAGGGCCTCTTCCAATCTGCCCTGGAGGAAAATTCCTTCCCGACCACAAATATGGTGATCAGCTGAACCCTGAGCATGTGGGCAAGATTTACCAGCCAGATACCCAGGAAAGAATTCTCTGTAGTAACTCAGATCCCACCCCATCTAACATTCCATCACAGGCCATTGGGCCTATTTACCATGAATAGTTAAAGATCAATAAATTGCCAAAATCATGTTATCCCATTATACCATCTCCTCCATAAACTTATTGAGTTTAATCTTGAAGCCAGATAGGTCTTTTGCCCCCACTGCTTCCTTTGGAACGCTATTCCAGAACTTCACTCCTCTGATGGTTAGAAACCTTTGTCTAATTTCAAGTCTAAACTTCCCAATGGCCGGTTTATCTCCATTTGTTCTTGTGTCCACATTGGTACTGAGCTTAAATAATTCCTCTCCCTCTCCGGTATTTATCCCTCTGATATATTTATAGAGAGCAATCATATCTCCCCTCAACCTTCTTTTGGTTAGGCTAAACAAGCCAAGCTCCTTGAGTCTCCTTTCATAAGACAGGTTTTCCATTCCTCGGATCATCTTAATAGCCCTTCTCTGTACCTGTTCCAGTTTGAATTAATCTTTCTTAAACATGGGAGACCAGAACTGCACACAGTATTCCAGATGAGGTCTCACCAGTGCCTTGTATAATGGTACTAACACCTCCTTATCTCTACTAGAAGTACCTCGCCGGATGCATCCCAAGACTGCATTAGCTTTTTTCACGTCCATATCACATTGGCGGCTCATAGACCTCCTGTGGTCAACCAATTTTCCCAGGTCCTTCTCCTCCTCTGTTACTTCTAATTGATGCATCCCCAGCTTATAACTAAAATTGATGTTATTAATCCCTAAAAGCATGACCTTGCACTTTTCACTATTAAATTTCATCCTATTTACTATTAGTCCAGTTTACAAGGTCATCCAGATCCTCCTGTATGATATCCCGGTCCTTCTCTAAATTGGCAATACCTCCCAGCTTTGTATCATCCGCAAACTTTATTAGCATACTCCCACTTTTTGTGCTGAGGTCAGTAATAAAAAAATTAAATAAGATTGGTCCCAAAACCGGTCGCTGAGGAACTCCACTGGTAACCTCCCTCCAGCCTGACAGTTCACCTTTTAGTATGACCCGCTTTTAACCAATTCCTTATCCACCTTTCAATTTTCATATTTAACTAATAATTCCCCATGTGGCAATGTATCAAATGCCTTACTGAAATCTAAATTAGATCCACTGCATTTCCTTTGTGTAAAACATCTGTTACTTTCTCAAAGAAGGAGATCAGGTTGGTTTGGCACGATCTACCTTTTGTAAAACCATGTTGTATTTTGTCCCATTTACCATTGACCTCAATGTCCTTAACTACTTTCTCCTTCAAAATTTTTTCCAAGACCTTGCATACTACAGATGTCAAACTAACAGGCCTGTAGTTACCTGGATCACATTTTTTTTCCTTTCTTAAAAATAGGAACTATGTTAGCAATTCTCCAGTCATCTGGTACAACCCCTGAGTTTACAGATTCATTAAAAATTCTTGCTAATGGGCTTGCATTTTCATGTGCCAATTCCATTAATATTCTTGGATGAAGATTATCTGGGCCCCAGATTGTGTGTGTATATTGTGTGATTGTGTGTATATAGTTTTTTTTCTTATAACCACCATATTGACTTAGTCCCTGATCCACAAAGAGACTTAGATATTGTGATGATGGACATTACAGTGCCTAACTAATGGGAGATGCTGAGGATGGGGATTTCTTAAGCCCTGTTCCTCTCACAGAGAGAAATGCCTAAAACCAGGCTGCAGGGAGGCACCTAGCTTTGCTTGTCATCCGCAGCTGGGAACCCCTCTCCTCGAGTCAGGTGGCTTAGGTGCCTAAGTCATGTCTTGTGAGAATGAGTTAGGTGCTTGCCTCATTTCATACAAAACAGCTGGAGGAGGAGGTGGTGCCACCTCCCTTATATATTTTAACCCAGTGGTTAGAACACTCACCTGGGACGTGGGAGACCCAGGTTCAAATCTGCTCTCTGCATGAGGGGGAAAGATGATTTGAACAGTCATGTCCCACACCACTGAGGAAAATCTCTGACCACTGAGCTATGGGATATTCTGATTTGTGGTTCCCCCAACCTCTCCTGTTGAAATATTTCCATTGTGTACAAATATTAAGGGTCTTTGGGCCAGAGAGAGAATGAGCGAGGGAATGACTCTGTAGCCTGGTGGTTAGGCCACCTGGGAGGTGAGAGATCCAGGGTCCAGACTCCCTGTTCCAATTACTCTTTTCCACTAGCATCTTCTACTCCTTCTCCAGAGAGATTTTGAATTGGACCTGGGAGGGTAGGTGGCCTCTGAGCACACCTACAGGATTGGGGCTCCACACGCAAGTTAGGTGGACAAACATTTATCTTCCCCTAGTTTGTGGATTGCTCTGGGATTTAGGTAGGAGAGAGGTGCCCAGAGTGGGGCAGCAGTGTACCTGTCCAGTGGCTGAAAGTTAAATGCTGAGAGAATTTTTACTGCAAAAACGTAGGTGCCTACAGAGTCAGGCAGCACTCGAGTGGGAGTTCCGTGGGTTGCAGTGACGCCTAAAACTGGGTCTTAGGAGCCCAAGTACCTTTGAATTCTAGGCCTTTACTTTCTGTCAGTTCTAATAAAGATTTTTTTTTTTATTGTAGCTGTCAGTGTTAAAGGATGCCTTATAAGTAGTAGGGCCCATTCATCCTAGCAAATGAAGCACCTATATTGTTTGCTTTTGAGTTGAATGTTCGCCTACTCTGTGGGGTATCCAAAAGAAATTTAAATTACCACTCCACATTCATGGCACCAAAAAAGGAGTAGTTATCAAAATTCAGCCTCAGAGTTATTACCCTGTTATTTTCTGAATTGATTGCAGAATTGGACCTAGCTTATATTGTCTGTTTTTTAAATAAACCTTAGGTTTTTCAGAAATATTTTTCAGTTCATTGGTAAATAGAACCCTTAAGTAATTATAAACTTTCCAGTCAAGCATTTAGTGCCTTGGACCCATTGACAGAGACACCAGACTGTCAACACTAAATCAGAGAGGATATTTCCTGCTGGTTCCATCACATCAGAAAGACTCAGAGAGACTCCTCATGGTGACTTTCAGATATGACGTTTCCCCATCATTTCTGTCTCAGTTGAGGCAACTATTTGTGATGCTTAAATACTGTGCTATACAATCACATTCTTGCTATCTTCCCCCAACCCCCTTTTTAAGCTCATTTTGGCACATTTACCACATAAAGTCAAAATCAGTGGTTCTGCTTTCAATAAGCTCTCAGTGAAATGGAACACAAGGAATCATGGGTAGCTAACTACCAGTCTGCATGTGTCACTTTCTGACTGATGCCAGTCAGAAAACATTTTTATTTCAGTAGGTTCTGTAACACTTAGGACTTGGTTGTTCTAGATAGAGCACTGATCACCTTTCCCTCTATTAGTCACCTGTTTACATTAAGGTGAAGGCTTTAAATATAATGGGCCACACTGATGTCAGTGGAGTTACATCAGGGATTAACTGGGCCCAATAAATTTCATTTCAGTCCCTTCTAAAAATCAGATTAGATGTAGTTAAGAGATGAACTTTGATTGACACCGCCAAAGAGAGTGGTCCTCCCACCTTGTGTGTGTGTGTAATTTTTGGCTGAAACTTTTTTTCAGAGAAAAAGGCAGATTTGGGTCAGCTGAAATGTTTCATGAATTTGTGTTGATTTTGCTTAATTGTTTTCCTCCATGGGAAAAAAGCCTAGATATTTTTTTAATGTAAATGTTTTTTGAAATAACTATTTCATTTTGAATTAACTGTTTTGTTTCAAATTTCCTTCAATTTTATTTAAAAAGTAAATGTTAAATGGCTCAAAACTGAAACAAAACATTTCAGGTCAAAGGAAATGTTTCAGTTGACCCCAAATTAATTTTTGTCTTTTTGATTCACCAACAAAAAAAATTTAAACAATTTTTTAAAAAAAATGTGGAACTGCTCGTGAACCAAAAAATCAATTATTCAAATAGCTCGAGTAATGACTGAGCAATAGCAAGTATGTAGTCTTCACTTGCCTAAGAATCAGAGACTCAGTTAAGATAAGCAGCTCAAAGTCTTGATATGTCTCTGAACTAGGGGTAAGCTAACCAGTTTGGATAAATAAGTAAAGGACTCTGACTTTCATCCCAAATCTAATACCAGACCTTTTAGCAAGTTTGAAAAATTATAAAGCAGCTTTTTATTTAGGGACAGATGGCAGCCACTCCCTTTTCATATGTGTATAGGGTGGAGCTATTGTGTATAAGCAACAGCCTCTCCTGTCATCCTTATTCTTCCTGTTCAGTGTTTCTGACAACAACTGTGTTTTTTGTGTTTCCCTTGCAGTTGTTGCAAGCTCCCATAACTGCAAGCTTTAAAGGGAAGGAATGTGTGAAGGGGAGAAGGTGTGAAGCCAGTGGAAAATGTGTGGTTGCAGAAAGTAGTATGTGCTGTATGGGGATGCTCTCCATGCATGCACAGAATTTTCAGAGGTCAATGAGTATGTCTACACAGCAATAAAAGACCCACAGCTGGCCTGGGTCAGTTGACTCGGGCTTGTGGGATTTGGCCTGTCGGGCTAACGATTGCAGTGTAGATGTTCAGGCTCGGGCTGGAGCCCAGGCTTTGAAACCTTGTGCGGAGGGTGTATCTCAGAGCCAGCCTGAGCCCAAATGTCTATATTGCAATTTTTAGCCCTGCATCCCAAACCCTGAGAGCCCAAGTCAATTGAACCGAGCTCTGAGATTCAGTGCCATGGGTTCTCAATACAGTGTAGACATACCCATTGTGACTCCCCGAAGTGGTGCATTTCCTTACAAAAAGGCACAGCTGACTCCATCATTACTATCTTTCAGTTTTGCCTGCTTCTTCTTTTCCTGGTTCCAGCTGCAAGTGGGAATCCATCAGTGGGGTTGTTCTCTCAAGTTTTCCAGCTTAATTATGCAAACACAAGAGATTCACACAGTTGGGCTCCAAACTTATGGATGCTTACCAAACCTCAAACATTAAATGGTAGCCCATCACTAGACTGAACTAGTGATTCAGAGTTGGAAATAGCGTGATGATGACCATCTTCACAATATTTCAGTCCAGGTTTTGGCTAGAAAGTGGCGATGTAAACACAAATGAAGAAAAGGGTTAATGAAACATTTTGAACTTCAAAAAAAGTTTACCTTGGGTTCAATGTCAGTGAAGTTTGGTTGTTTCATACTTTAACAAGTACTGGAATTTAGTCACAACATACCACACAGGTCATAATGGGACAAATAAATTCTTGGTGTAACTCCATTTGTTTCAATAAAGTTATAGCCGTATACCATTGGCCCATAACATTTAAAAAATACAATATGCCCACAACACAGTAAAATAAAATAATGTACAGAGCAAAATGCAGATAAAGATGTCTAGCAATCTCAACCCTACCTTCTGCTAGAATGTAATGTTGCAAAGATACATTGTGATGGCTAATTAGTTGGTACTATGCTTCTTGTGAGTCAGTCCAAACATTTAGTATGCTGGAAAATCAGACATTTTCTGATCCATCACTTGAAGTTAAGACTGGATATCTTTCTAGAAGGTATGTTGTTGTTCAGCCACAAGTTATTGGGCTTGATGGAGGAATTACTGGGTGACATTTTGTGGCTTCTGTTTTGCAGGAGGTCAGACGAGATCATAATGATCCCTTCTGGCTTTGAAATCTATGCATCTATTAATTATAGTCTCTTGAGCTTCTAGCTGAATTCTCTTTAACTGATCTGTTTAAGGACAGTTCTTTGAAGCACGAGATGCTGTTTGGGCACTTTTTCCCACAAAATGTTAGTTCCATTATTTGTGCTTTATGGGCCAATTCTTCTGGTTCAGTGTGGATGCTTCGTAATGCCCTGCAGATGTATTCTGTCTGAAAATCTGGCTTAACCAGCTCATTCCTCCTGTGCCATCAAGCTCATGTAGGTGTAAGAGGGGAAAAAGGGTATGGGTGGAGGGAAGGGGGTTCTGGCCAAAATGCTTTGTGCTCTGCCAATCCTTGGCTGTGTTTTTGGCTCCCTGTGCCTTTTGCTGTCTGGTGTAAATGTTTCAGCTGCCCCTTGACTGCTGTAACTCAATGGAAAGGACTAGCTTGCACAGAGCAGCACTATGATCAGAAGAGTACAAAGGTGAGCTTTAAACCACCTTTTCTCCACATCCCAAACCCCTTGTGAATTGTGCACTGTGTAGTTTGCCTGTACTAGAGAATATGCATCTGTCATTACTTTGACCAAATCTCCATGAAATAAGCATAATCAATTATAGATCAGACATCTGGGTAGGAGATTGGCCTATTGAATTTGCAGCCTCCCTGGAAATGTATTTTTTTGTGTGTTTGAAGCTACGTATTATGTGTAAATCAAGGCTCACAGCTGTTCACTTCAGGGCTTCCAGTGACCTGAGTGCCACTCTCACTTTGTATAAAAAATACAATCCTGATTTTGTCGACAACTGTTTATGACAAGTATGAAAGTATTCAATACCAATATGACAACACCCAACTAATTCACGACTAGAAAATCAAAATTTACTCGCCTGTGCTCTAATAGTATTTCCAGTTCCAGATATTTGTCTTTATGAAATAGTAGTAATTTTTTCTATACTTATGTAGTTGTAGTGTACAATGGTATACAGAAGCACAGGATATCAAGCATAGCTTACTTCTGGATCTCCTTTAAAATAGGACAAGACGGGATTTGATATGTTGTAGGAATTGTCAACCCAGACACAAAAGTTCTTTCACCAAAATATAATGTGCATCCAAGAAGTTAATTCTGAGTTCTAGCTCTTTAAATATATGCTATAGACACCCCAGTTCCTGAAGGGATTTTAACAAAAACACTAAAATAAGAGAGGCTTTAACGTCAATGGCTTAATTGTTTTCACTGGTTAGTTATTAGTTTTGGAGAAAACTCCTTTATTTCTACTACCTTCAAGAAAGCCAGAAAATAAAATCTTCTTCTGCCGTCTGGGTCAATTTAAAACAAATGCAACAAAATTGGCCCTACTTGAAAATATATTGTGCTGTTTGACTATATTATAAATACTGTAGGTGCAGTTCCCCCCGCCTCCCACCTCCGAAGGTTGAAATGGAAATTTCAGTCCATCTTGATTTGTCATTTGTACCTCATGTTAATCAGCACTGGAAGAGAGACAGAGTCACCCAGTCTCTGACCTAATTTCACACAGCATCCCCCTGCGAAACTGCCATTTGGTGACTCGGAGGACAACGAATAAGATAGAGGTACTGGAATTCTGCCATATGCTATAACATATGGACAGTCAGTTTACACTACATTGAATTTATGTGAAGGTAATGACCCTCCCATTCAAATATATCATATTATCTTACCTTAAGTCCTTAGTAATAATACTTAGCACTTAAATGGCACCACACAAACATTAACTAATCCTCACAAAACCTCTGTGGGTAGGCAAGTAAATATTATTCCTATTTTAAAAATGGAGAAGCTGAGACAGAGACATTGAAAAACCCCAAAGCTCCACATGAAATCAGGATTAACACACAGGACTCCCAACCTTCAATTCAGTAATGCAAACAATGCTCCTACTCAACTGTTAGCTTTTACATTTAGAGGCCTTTGAATTCTGTACCTTTTTGTGAACTGCATCTACAATGATCTTTATCGTGCATTTTCAGTGACAGAGACATGTAGCTGTCAACAGTTCCACAAATATGAGGAACATATATATTTAAGGTTTCAGACCTACAAATGCTGGGACAAATTCAGTGGTAACATAAAGAGAGGTGTAAGTTATACCTTGATAAATCAGTGTGAGTTGGTGTAACACAGTGAGGACCAGATTTTGCTCTTAATTCTGAGGGAAGGTGTATATGTGGAGTAGCACTAGGATTTACTTCAGTGACATGATTCCACATTTACATTGATATAACTGAAAATAGAATCTGTGTTTGGGGACTGGAATGTGTGATGCTGGCAAGAAAAGCAACCAACAGGGGATTTTCAGAAGATGTATCAAAGCAGCCATCTCTTTCCCCCATCCCACATAATCT
This sequence comes from Eretmochelys imbricata, assembly GCF_965152235.1. Lineage (NCBI taxonomy): Eukaryota > Metazoa > Chordata > Testudines > Cheloniidae > Eretmochelys > Eretmochelys imbricata. The sequence continues at coordinate 92,589,528 of NC_135576.1, forward strand.
CCATCTTACACCTTTGTATTGGTTGCTTTTCTGCTACAGATGTTCCCCCTAAGTATGGAAAATATACCCATTTAAACCCACACTGAGCTATACCTCCTTACTGGATCATAATCTACACGACACCAGAGACTGGCCCACAGAATGGAATTTGGTGTTAGTGATCACTGCTTGGCTGTATAGATCAAAAATAAATTTCCAGAATCCATTTTCTATTGGTGTCATTCCTGATGCATGTGCTTCGCACATGATTCCGAGTATGACTCATTTGAAGGCAAATAGAGGTTTTTCCAAACTGTTCCTTTAAACAGGATTCCTATAAAATATGTAATTACTTTTGATTTCTAAGTATGTATGAAAAGATGCCTATTTCATTTGATCAGTGCTTAGACACGATGTGAAAGGTAATTAATGATATAACAAACACACAATCTATTTCAAGACTGGGGACTTACATGCTTAATTTTAAGCACATAAGTAGCTGCAGTGAAATCAGTGGGCCCACTTGTGCTTATAGTTAAGCACATGCAAAAGTCTTTTCAGGATCAGGACCTTCAGTTGTAAACTCTTTAGGGCAGGGACAGTGCCTTCCTACCATTTGCACAGTGTTAAGCACAATGTGGCTTCAATCCCGAATGGGGAATCTGAGCACTACCATAATACAATGAATAAATCATAATAATTTGCATGTTTAACATAATTATCCAAAGAAAGATGCAAGGTACTTAATCTGGTACATTTATAATACATGATGTTATACTATAATATACAGTATATGCCATTTATAATAGGAAATGATCTGATAGTATATTCAAAATATATTATTTTTATTGGTACACATGCTGCAGATTATATGTGCGATGATCATATGGGCCAAATTCATCCCGCAACTATGTATATTTGAAGTCAATGAAGTTAGCGGGAGTGAAACCAAAGGCAGGATTTCTTGTGATATATTTGAATTGGAGGGCCCCATGTTGACATAAATTCAGTGCAATGTAAGCTGACTGTACATATGTTATAGCATATGGTAGAATTTCAGTTCTCATCGCTCTCTTATGCCTCATCCTCAGAGTCACTGAAAGGTTGTCTCATGGGATGACCCTTTGTTAAATTAGGTCAGAGGCTGGAGGATGCCATGTGTCAATTCCATTGCTGAATAATATGGCAGGGTTAAAACAGCTTGAAAGAGACCTTTTTCATTATTTTTCTTAAAGAGGGAAGAGTCAAGCTGGTGAGGCTATTCTGGTTTTACTTTGTGGTGGTCACACTGACTTTATATACCACTCTTCAGATATTTTTGAGCCATAGACTGACTCTGGCTTGAATTTACCTTCAATAATTTTGTTTCCCGCACAGCTTTGGTTTAAGCATATTTGTCTCACAACTGACTCAAAGCAGAGATCAGATTTCTGTAGGTTGAAGATGCCTTTTACTACTTTGGGGTGAAATTCATTCTACCTGTATAAGGCCCAAGTATTCAGGGAGTGTGGTGGAGGGGGTGGGGAGCTGAAATCCAACCCCCAAACAAGGGCCAGGATACAGGCTTAACATTTCAGCTTATGGGCCAGTTGGACATAGTACTCGACTCACGGAGGAGGGGTGGATTTCACTGGTTTTGCATAAGGTTCTGCATAAGGTTTGCACTGGTTCTGCAGACCCTCCTCTGGCCTTCCCTGCCCTATTCTGCCCCCAATATAGCCTTCTGCACCAGTCTGTGTGGGGAGAGTGTGAAGCCCCTTCCTGCAGTGTGCCGGGGGATGTTCAGGTACCCCTATACAATTGATCAGAAAGTAAAACTCCTGAGCAACCCCTCTGTGGGGCTTAAATTGAGCCAAAGGTCTTGCAGTAACCCTCCATGTGAAGTGAATTTCACCCAATGCTTTCCATATTAAGCACCTTCTAGTGCTATTTTACAGTGCAGATTCAAAAATTATTAATATTTTTGCATGCAGCATTAGTTACTTGTGCCGTATTGAAGATACGTCCTGAATTTCAATATTGGTAAATTGGTAATTTTGTTAAATGAATAACTACTTTTAAAACAAAATGTCACAAGCAGGAGGCTTAGAAAGCATTGGAGACCTATATTCAAATCTAAAATTAAGTCACCAGAGAAACTGGTCATTTCATTTTAACTTCAGTTTGTCTGCAAAATCACAGCATCATTTGGCCTCATGGACAACTGCTTGGCCTACAATTTTAATAGCTTAATTTAATAGCTTAATTTAATTTTAATAGTCAGTCATGGATGAAAAAATTCCATACCCCTGAATGGTGTAACTTTGCCAGTAAAACCCGAGAGTAGACACAGCTACGTGGACAAAAGAATGCTTCTGTCGATGCAGCTAATATTGTTTGGGGAGGTGGTGTTCCTTCTGTTGGAGTAAGCTGCATTCTCACTAGGGGACTATGCAGGCATAGCTATGCCAACATAGCTATGCCTGCATAGGCTCTGTGGTATAGACATAGCCAGGTTCTACTGAAGGCCTGGAACAACAGAGGTGGTATGAGGGGTGATGTCATGACTGAAATGTATTTGTAGAACTGTGAGGCAGTAGGAAGCAGCAAAACAGCTGCCTGCAATGTGCTTAGCTTTAGCCTGTGCGTTTTTTTCCATCATTTTGTAACATCTTCCATCTGAGGATGCCACAACGTGCCATGCAGTGATGTGCGGCCAAAGTTTTAACAAGGGGCTCTCTCAAAAAATTTTCATCTCAGACCCCATGTTTTTTCAATGGAGGAAAGGTCAGGGAATGAGGTTATGTCCTAAAACTGTGTCTACAGAGAAAGATCAGGGAGAAACACAGAAATAAGGGAAGTTCATGGGGAGGTGGTTAGTAGGACTGATAAACGTTTTTAAAATGTTGGTAAGATGGCATCTGTGATCCAGAATGTTCCAGGATTGCTATCCAGAAATCCAGCAATCACTTGTTAAGGTTGTCTCTGATCAGATGATTTCAGCCATTCTTAACCTTAAGCCTCAGGTAAAGGATCATTTTTCTTCAAACTTGGCTTTTTTATAGGTGTTAAGACCTAAAAATCAAAGAAAACTGGTCCAGTAGTTTTAAAATTTATGGGTGGTTAAGTTCAGCCAGTGCTTCCTGAACTGGGACAACTCTGACACAAGTGTCATAGGGACACTAGAAAAAAATCTGCAAAACAGGTAACTTTAAATATTCATAACTTTAAAACATATATACACACACACACACACACTATCCAAAAGCAATATATATATAAATCAGATTATTTGTCAAAAACAATGCCCCCCCCCCAACCCCCAAGATTTAATAGTTCAAAAATGGAAGAACTAATTTTCCTCAAACTTTCCAGAAAGCTTTGGGCTGAGACCAGTCATGGAACATTTCTGGCCACAAAGAATTTGCCTGAGAAAATTACATGGAATTGAAAAATGTGGTTAACCTTAATTAAAATGTGCGTTCTTCATGTCTGCTATAATATTGGTTTATTTTGTGAATAAATACCCTATTCTCTTCTAATGCAATATTTGTGAACAATTACCAAATATTAAACAGAGTTACAATTCAGTTATGATCCTGGAATATTAACAACATGACATATTTGCCGTATTTTGGTTTTCAGTGTCCTCCAAGTCTGCATATTCCAGGTCTTTATCATTTCAAACTACTGTGAGCCTGACCTCATCACAGAATAGAATCTATCTCAATAGAGGTAAGGAAAAGGAGAAGAGAAAAGTAAGATTTGTGCATTTTAAACTTTGTTTGAATTGATGTAATGTACTCAAATGATTGAAGCGCAGAGTACTGTATGTCTCTCTTGAATCAGACTCTGGATGTAGAATATTGCTTATCTTCATTCTTGTCATGCATAGCTCTCTTTCCCCTCCTCCACTCACTATGTTCTTTTGTGTGACAGTTGTGGCCCTTTCAAGTACATTTTCTTATCCATATTATATGTTATTCTAGCTCTTTTATTTAGGATTTTTCACACATCCTTCACATCTCCTTTACTGTCTCCAGTCAATAAGCACTAAGACCTAAATACTCCTTTGCGCTTCATGGCAATTCCCTTATCACATGCATTTTCTGTTGCCTCAAGGCAGATCTGTACAATTTTTGTTATTGAAATCTGGGTTTTTTTCCTCCCAAGCAGATGGAGAATGTGTAAATGTGTCTAAAGACTGAGAATACCATTAACTTGTTTTTTACAGAGCCCTGGGAACCACAATGTCTCTCTAGCTCCTTTTAAACCGAGATGAAAAAAATAGGAATAACAACACCACAATACAAGCAAAGCAACTTTAGCACATTATTGTGTCTTCCTTATGGCTCTGACTTCAGAAAAAAAGATGCACTTCTGCTACTGTGCATCAATCTTTTGCTCTTTGCAAGAGAACACAATCCCAAGACATACATGGGCTGGATTTACATTATTCCATTAAGTATTGATTTTAATGCTTGAAGCGTTTATTGTTGCTATTTATCAGAGCTTTTTGCACTGAGCTGGGTAGAAAGTAACACTGCCCAGCTATTGCTTATTGTGCACTTCACAGCCAATCGGGCATAAAGGGGTCAAAATGGTAGATTCTATTCATTTTTTCTTAATTCAGAAGATTCAGAAGGGACAGCTTCATTAACTCAATTTGCTCAACAACTGGTGTAAAATGAAGAGCACTAACTTTCTAATTGGCCAGCCAGTATTAGAATTACTTTACAAAGGTTGGATGGTCTTCTCTTACAGCAACTATAGAAAGTGAACTATATAAATTCAATAAATGAAAAAGATTAGGAAATGCTTTTTTGGCAGGAAGACTGGTTAAATCTTATTATTGTTATCAAAGCCCATCTAGGCTTCCTGCTTTACTTCAGAGTGGAGTTATAGCTTCAGTAAAACATCAGATTATATTCAATTTTATTTAAAAAATTTAATCAGCAATATTCTAAACAAGTGATTCTATGACTGAATGAAAAACTATAAAGCTATCAAGTACCAAAGAAATATGCTTTGGCCCCTTTATGAGACATTTCATACAAGTTTTCAGCTCTCTTGATACATTTTTCAAAAATGATGACCCAGAGGACTGCAATTTTAGAAGGCAATTGAGTCAATTCATTGTCAGAAACCTGTCAAATTATATATATATAAAAGGAGACTGAAAAGTGTGACAGGTGAGATCAAAGCCAACAGTGTGGGATCAGCTGGGCCAGAACTTCAGTGGTATAAATCAGCATAGCTCCGTAGAAGTCAAATCTTATTTGCTGAGATTCTGACCCATCTGACTGTATATGGTAATTTTAAACACAGTAGGTACCATTCTCAGCCTGACCCTTTGACAGGTCTCATAGTTTGACTGCTGCCTTCATTTTAATTTTGGAATTTTTCAGTTGGTGATCTTTCTTTAATTGCAAACATCATTGAAGTAAAAGCTGTGTTGAAATCTACAAGATGTAATATTTGGGAGGTGAAAGATACCCTTCTATCATGCCCCTAAAAGACAGCATAGTTCAGTGTAGGGATTTAAGCAATGCTGATAACAGCAATGAGGTCACCCAATTCACAGTCATGTTATGGATTCTCATGGATTAAGACTGTTTTGTTCAAAATCAAAGTTTACAGAATTTAGTCCTAATGCAGAAATTTGCTTCATTTTTTGTAAATAGATCTGAAGATTACTATGCCTAAATAGGAAGTATATCCTTGACAAAGATCTCCGAAATAGATTTTTTTTTCATATTGGTGAAATATTTTGCTTTCTTATTTAAAATTTAAATCTTATTTCAAACTTACTTGAGATATCTAAAACATACGTATCTATCTAAATCTGGATGCAAATCTCAACCAAACATATTTGATGACTCCCATTGTATTCAAGTTAGTCGGATAGGGCCCAGGAATATGGGCTAGAAGTTCCTGGCTTTGTGTAGGTGCATAAGGTGGAAGAGAGTCTGTCTTTGTGCTCCTGTGGAGGAGTGAGGCACAGTCTAACTGGCGAGTGTGGACAGTGCTCCAGGCTAGCACAGCTGACAACAGTGTTCTGAAAGGCTCAGAAAGGACTTGAGAAGAATTTAATGAATTTAATAAAGCAGTCCAAAGCGCTGCTTCCTAACTCTACACTGCTCAAAGCAGCTAGCTGGGTGCAAAAGGGAGCACATTCCATACAATGTCAAACAGTGGCAGAGCTGATAGGGCCAGAAGAGCAGTTTTGGCAAAGCCAGCCAGAATTCCTCCAGGGCAGCAGTTCTCAACCTGTGGCCTACAGGCCACTTGCAGCAATCAGCACACAGCTGTGGCCCATGTGACATCCTCAGGGCCTTACAGGTAGTATATATATTGTCTGGATGCGGCCCCATAGAGAGCTGCATATGTGGCCCACAATGGTAAATAGGTTGAGAACCACTGCTCCAGGGGCTCCCACTGGCAAAGTCGCTCATCCTTATCCTTTATGGAGGCCCTGGCTAAAAAGCCATTATCTGGCCCTGTTTGTTTACCGTTGTATATAGAACAGGAACAATACATGTTCCAGCCACCCATGGCCTTTTAAGACATTGCTAAAAGGAGAGAGAGTAAAGTGTATACTTTAAACCTCCCAGGAAGTATTATGTTATAGACTCATCTATTCATTTGGTCTGTGTCAACATTGGCAATTCAGTAGGCTTTCAGTACTCCTAGAGCCAATTCTCTGAGCACTTTGGGATCTTCTCAGTTTGTTATATTACTAACATAATTTCTGTCTCTCTGCATATATTTCATATATACATACAATGAAATTATAATTCATAGTTGGCTGGGGGGAAAAGAATATCAAAGACAAATAATTAATTTGAACTTTTTATTTCAATTTTGATGTATAGAAATGAATATCGGGTATTCAGCATTTAGAAAATCTGATGATAAAGTCCCTACCAGAAGGAGTAATTGCAGGTAGGTGACTGTCTGTCTTTGGTGAATAATGCTAATTCATAAATCCTTCTAGAGGAGTGAACTGGTTGATAGTCCTCTCCCTCTCTGACACTAGGTCAGAGCCTGTTAGCTAAATACATTTAAACTATGACAGTCAAAAGTAAATCCTAGTCAAGAATTTTTTGCCTCAGCTACAATCAATTGTCTCTAGTTGTGCCCCCTTAATACTCACTTCTTTAAGGAGGGTGGACAGGGAAGGTGAAGAAAACAAGTATGTGTCTTATTTTTAAATTTAAAAAATTAAAAATATTTATTTGGCTGTCCCTGGGTTCAGTTTTGTGTTGGAAACTCAGAACATACCTAACTCGTTACAGCCATTTGGAGACATGAAAGTGTGCAGTATGTAGCGTTGTGCATTCTTGGACTGGGTTGCCGACAATTGTTTTTGGATGTAGAAACTTCTTTGAATAGATGATGAAAATGTAATATCTGTCTGTTGATGGATTTTTATGAGTATGTGGGTAAGAGAATCATTCAGTTTGCTGAATGTAATTCCAGCTCAACTCATTCACCATGTTGCATTTGGGATGCCTTTAAGGCATCTGCTTATGGAAGGGCGATAGGATGTGCTGCTGGAATAGGAAATGGAACTTGAATAAAAGTGGATGGCCTTTTAAAGCAGCATAAACTGGCATTCAGCCTGGGTTTGTATTGAAATTATCTGAAATAACTTATGAGATGCTGTCCAGTAAATAGAGTTTATCATTTAAGGAGCCACAAGGAAAAAAATCATTTAAAAAACTATTGTAAGAATAAAGTGGATGTGAGGCTATAAATCTGGAACTGATAGGGCTGTCTTTATAAAATTCATCATCTCAGGCTTAGTGAATTATGATGGCATTGGTTATTGGATGGACCCATATTGTCAACTGAGGTTCTAAAATTGTTTCTTTACTAAACAAAGACAAAGCCAATTCTCTCTCTTTTTTTTTTAAGGCATCACTTCTGCTGCTGCTACTTGTGAAATCTTTTCTTTTCATCAAAAGAAACAGCCATTATCCCTGTGAGTGTTTAATGGTGGCCACCTTTACAGCTCTTTCCCTTGTTTACTATCACCATGGAACCACTGGATTAATATGCCCTTATATGTTTTATGTTGCTTTGTATTTCAAGTGGCCACCCTCTGAGAGAAATTAAAAGTTTGGGGGTTAGCTTTCAGTAACAATGTACATATATAAATAACGTCAAATGAGCAGTAGAAAGGGAAGAAGAAATGAGCTGGGATGAAGACCAATCATTCAGGAAAAGAGTGGTAAGGCAGTGAGTTTGTGGAAAAGGTTAAAGAGAACCAAAGTAGAGCATCTGTGGCTACATCAATGCTCTGAACTAGGGGTGTGATTCCCCAGCTTGCGTAGACATACTCCTCCTAACTCTCATCTGAACTAGCATGCTAAAAATAGTAGAGTAGCTGCCCTGGCATGAGCAGTGGCTGTACATGCTAGCCTCCCCAAATACATATCCACGGCGATCAGGCAGGTTTCTATTTGGGTTGCCTGGCCCATGCTGCTACCCATGCAACCGCAGCTACAATACTATTCTTAGCATGCTAGCTCAATGAGAGTTAGCATGAGTATGTCTACACTAGGGGTAGGCAACCTATGGCACGCGAGCTGATTTTCAGTGGCACTCACACAGCCCGGGTCCTGGCCACCAGTCCGGGGGGCTCTGCATTTTCATTTAATTTTAAATGAAGCTTCTTAAACATTTTAAAAACCTTATTTTTGCAAGTTTTGCAAATATTGTTTTTTAATTGAAAGGGGTGTGTAAACCCCCAAAATGGAAAAAGGAAACAGACATGTTTAGCATATGTATGTGTGTACTATGTACATCTTAGAATATGCATGTGTATACTATGTATTAGTCCAAACAGTGGACCTGTCTCCATCAGAACTTCAGTTTCTAAGTGCTTGATACAAGGTTCACTATCGAGATAAGGACCCACTGTGAAACTTGAATCCCCATCCTGAAACTCATTGGGTGAAATTCTGGACCTAACTGAAGTCAATGACAAAACTGTATTGACTTCAGTGGAGGCAGGTTTGGTTCTATTTCTGATGTCCGAATGTAAGAAGACCTACTTTTTAAATAGGTTGTAGATGCTAAAATAAGTGGAATGTACTTAGTGCATCCAGTATACCTCTGGCTTTCTAATTTACACCTCAGAGGTATGAACAAGAAGGAAGTGAGAGAGAATCTTACACTGCTTTTACTTTATCTCCACAACAAACTGTGGTGATCTGAAAATGGGGCATCTGCTTACTAGCTGAATAATACAAAGTACAGTGAAATGTATAAGAACCAGATATTTTAAACTGCATGGGTGTGCTATTTCTTGCTCGTTTGCAAAACTCACTAGATACCAGTAGTTTAGGGAGGTGTGAAAGCAAGAGAAAGGGAAATTACAGAGGAGAAAATACACAGCATCATTAAGTACCTCTTTCCATCTTCTGGCAGCTCTTCTTTTAATTCTTTTCCTTCTAATGTTTTCTTAATTCACTCCTTTATTTTCTGGCAGCCGTGCTAAATGTTGAAGAGACAATACTTGTTCTAATCTCACTGAGTCATGTTCACGTAATTAATTCAAGCTCCAAACATTTTGATGTGGATTTCTACAGTTAATTGCAAGGTTGGGTAACCAACCCACCAGCGCTACTAGGAAGCAGCTGGAGGCATGTAATTCAGTTTTGATCCATCTCAAATGTATAAGCTCTACTTTGGTCCTACAAATGCTATAAAATGTTTTTATATAATTAATTCATATTAACATTTTAAAAATATACATTAGAACATAAGAATGGCCATATTGGGTCAGACCAGTGGTCCATCTAGTTCTGTATCCTGTCTTCAGACAGTGGCTGGTGCCATATGATTCAGAAGGAGTGAACAGAATACAGCAATTTATTCAATAATCCATCTCCTGTTGCCCAGTTCCAGCTTCTAACAGTCAAACATCATAAAGTATTTTACTCAACACTTAAGAATATGTCCATTTAATACAGATAATAATTTAGAGCCCAATCTTACTTTTCTTTTGCACACAGTGGAATGGATTGAGGGAATCAGGACTGAGCCATGAAGTTGATTTTTCTGATATATAACTAAATGTTGAAGAGCAGCATGCTGCTTATCATATTCACATAGGGATTCTTGACTAAACTATTTTACCCTCTATGTGCATGGACTTACACTGTGCAGACCTCAGAGCACAAGGCCCTGCACTGTTTTAAGATGGCCAGGGCTTTGTCGATTTCCCAGATCAGTTAGGGCCTGCTTGTGCCATTATTGCTCATGGTGAGTAGTACCTTTCTTTGTGTAGTTCCAGCGTGGGTAAGGGTGGCAAGAATCAAGGCATTAGAGAACAGAAGTGTAGCATAAACACCTCCACCAAAAATAAAACAAGTTATCAATATTGCAGATTCTTATACAATCACTTCAGAAAGAATAACATCCTAATATGAAGTAATTAAAAATTATGTAAGATACAGACCCTCAATCAAAACATATACTATCACTTTCCTTGGCTGATTTTTCCCTCCTTTTTCTTTTCTTAAATTCCATTTATTTTTTCATGTTAATCCTCATCAAACACTTTACAGTGACAGTAAGATGAAGGATATCTCTTTATAGCACCAGGTACAGAGGCCTACAGAAAGGAGGAATGTACTGAGAGGGGATAGAACATAAACTAAGAGAGCTAAAAAAACAGTAAACATGAAGATGAAACTTCTGATGGGAATGGTGCAGTGGTTGAAGATTAATGGCAGTCATATGATAAAGTAAATAGGAGGTGAATAGGAAGGTTTCATGGTAAAGTTTCGAGAAGGAAGTCAATTGGTGACTATGACTGATGAGGTCAGAGAACGTTGGATGGGGCATCTGAACAGACGTAGTGACACCCAACTGCAGATAGTCAGTGGGAGAGGGAAGAGTGTACTAATTTTATGCTTTCTCGTTGGAAAACTGAAATGTGAATTATACATGTGCAGAGACACTCTTCAACTAACTTCATTAACACCAAGCAAGAAGAAGGATGCACACCAACATTTGATGTACATACTGTAAAAGGATGAGTAGCAGAGCTTCCCCTTAAGGTGTTTATGTAGCATTGGGGAACCTTTTTTACTCATTCCAAAACATATAGAGGGAAGAGGTCAAGGCTGGAAAAATGACCAGCAGAATAAGTGGCCACAGCAGCAGCAAGCAGCAAATCAGACTGTTTAAATAGGAAGGTAATGTATATTGGATTCAGAAATGGAGAGAAGCTCACTGGAGGTGACAAATTATGGGAGAATATGGACAGATTTCCTGTATTACAGTTCCCTGAAAATTTAACCAAATGCTTTCATCCTCCCGCTCCCCACCCCAAGTGCAGAGATAAACATAGCAGAACCCGGGAAGTTTCACATAGCAACAAGGCAGGCAATGGAGAAGCCACTTTAGGAAATTCTGCTTCCTGTGTACCTTGTGGCTGGTTCTCTAGCAGTGTGAACCAGGGACTTGCGGAACACGAAAAAGTGTGGCTAATGGGACAATTTAGGAGGAGAATGGGGAAATTATATCTATTTGTAGTGGCTGTACTGTTGATCTGTGGTCTTGGGTTGAAGGTACTTTTCTCCCAGAGAGTTCTCTTCAACAAAGCCCATTTATTCAGATTTTGTTCAAGTCCCTTCAGATAATAGGCATCTAGGCAGAAGACCATAAAAGAGGGAACTGCAAAGTTAAAACAAGATGGGATTAAGGATTCAGCAGAGACAGGATCAAGGCAAGGATGAATTCTGGCCATGTTCCAGAGGTGGGAATAGGCAGATTTACAGAGAGGAGTGACATACAGTCAAAATACAAGGGAAAAGTAGCTCAGGGTCAAACTAAATTAAGTGTTTAAACGTGCTGCTTTCCTTTTGTTCTGGGATCAGAGTTATTCCTTCCAGCCAACTGGTCTCACTTTAAGATAAAACCAAACACCTTCCTTCCCCCTAAAACAGCGTAAGTTAAAAGAAAACATATGTGCTGCTGCCTTTCTTCCTCAGACTGATCTAAAAACAATGCAGTTTTATTTATAAAATCTTGGGAGAAGACAGAGATAGGAAGAAATGCTTCTGTTTTTATTCTGTTGGGGGTGTTTAGTTGAATGTTTTCCTCGTCTAGGAAGATACTTATTTATAATTAATTCTATGTAAAAACTGGACAAGGGCAGCACAGTAGGATATAGTATGATATTTTTAAAAATTTTTCTGATTGAGAGATAACTCATTTAAATTACCTTTCTAATCCGCACACTCTGTCTCCTCTCTCTAGGCACACCAAGGAAATCATATACAGAACACACAATGATCTCATACTGAACGCTATGTTATCTCATTTCAGCAATGGAGGGATTAGATCTGTTAGTTCCCATGCTGACAGTGCACTGGCTGGCTCAGTGTCGTATGTTTCTCAGCAGCTTTCTGGCTTGCTTTTTATCTTAAGACGAATGGGCAAATGGCAGTGAGCTTTCAAGCTTTCTGAAGTAGGCCTGCAGGATCTTCACCAGTTGCTGGATGGTTTATTCTACTTATGCTCTGAAAGTTATATTTATGCTTTTGTTTTGATAACTACATTTACAGGAGAGGCTATGGGAAAACATTCTTAATTTTTATACAACTGCTCCCTTAAAACCATAAAGAAACAACTGGCAAAATGCAGAATGTAGTGTTTATGCAGACTGTGGTTTTGGTCTGAATTTGCCTATTTGTATGTGTGTAAAAGCCTTACATATTTGGAGGAATCTTTCAAAATTTCCATGAAACAGTGTACACTATTTTTCCCTGTTAGTATGACAGCAAAACATTGGCTTCAAATTTTCACATTTCTTTTTATCATCAAGGTGGGCTGGTTACGATTAATCGAATCAGGGAGATGGTTTTATTCCTGACTCTGTGATCAGGATTGTTTGTCACATGGTCAGGAGTGTGTGCAGAAGCCATTGTGACTCATTTTCTTACAAGCAGCGGCTGCTTGTTTTGCAGCACTCTTCTAGCCGATCACAAAATGTTGGCTTTCACCTTTCTGTGCCTGAGTTTCCCCATCATGATAAGTAGGTTAATAGCATTTACTTCACATGTGTATTGTGGGGAGTAATTAGATAATGTTTTTAATGTACTTTGAGATCCTGGTAAGGAAGAGATGCTGCTGCAGCACAAAGTATTTGATTTTTTTCCTTCCTCAGGGCTGGAATAAGACATAAGCCTATAGTGCTTATGCCTGGGACCCCAATTCCTGGAATTACCTGATCAGATCAGAATTTCAGCTTTCACTTTTAACAACTGTCCAATCTTTTTGATTGCAAAGAAAAGCTTGAAAATGTGATTCAAGTGAAACCTGGGATTACCTGAACCTGCAGGGAGTCTGAAAAATAGCTTTAAGAAGTGCCAATTGCCCCATTCATCTTAACTCGGAAACCTGACACCTCTCCAAGGAGAGGAAGGGTAATGACATGGGGTCATGGTGGCTTTGGGACCATGGTAGGCCCCACAGATTGTCTGATTTTGCCTAAGAAGCCTTTTCTTGAGGTTATTAGCACGCAATTCTTTCTGTGCCTAGACCCAAGCTCTGACACTTCCAAGAAGTATGAGATTGGAATTACAAATATTATTTCATATGAACAGTATGGTAATTTATATGGGAATGGAGGTTAGACATCTTGTCTGTTACAGTTAAGATGGCTGTTAATAGTCACAATTAAAAGGATGAAGAGTTAGAGAAGCAAATATTTATACAAATACTATACATTTATTAGTGTTTACAATGCATGCTGCTCATCTGCTCAGCTTTCATCTGAAATAACAATGTTATGAGGCAATAAATGTGGATGTAGTTTAATAACAGATGTTAAATGACATAATTTATTTAGAAATGTTAATAATTACTGCAGTGGCAGCATATAAAAGTATTGCATCTTATGTTAGATATTTCTTATGTGAAATCCGGTAGAGGGGGTAGGATTGATATCTTTACAAATAAAAAGTCAGCTGAATAAAGTTATGATAGCTCTAGAGAAAGACAAGAAAAAAAGGTTTAGCAATTTTAATGGCAAAGTTAAACAAGATGTAATTGTTTCTTCTCATTTCTTTATTCTGTCAGAGCCCAGTCCTGCATTCCTGTCCAGCAAAAACCTTCCTGAAATTCGCAAAAAGAAAAGGAGTACTTGTGGCACCTTAGAGACTAACAAATTTATTTGAGCATAAGCTTTCGTGAGCTACAGCTCACTTCATCGGATGCAGCTGTAGCTCATGAAAGCTTATGCTCAAATAAATTTGTTAGTCTCTAAGGTGCCACAAGTACTCCTTTTCCTTTTGCGAATACAGACTAACACGGCTGTTACTCTGAAACCTTCCTGAAATGGGAGTCAATGAGAGTTGCTTAGCACCTCTCAGGACCAGGCCCTATTGGTAATGGTATGGAACTATAGTATATAAAGCTCTTGTCATCTGCATAACTTTTAGCATCTCTGTATGTAAATAGACTATATGTAAAAACTCAATTTCTGAGCTGTGCTATTCTGTGGCTTCCATTTTTGCCTCCATAAATGGGTAGTGAATTTCCTAATGACTATTTGTGCCCACATCATTGCTTATTTTCAGGCACAAAATTGAATCATTATAAAAGGAGGCCATCTCTAATAGTCAGGCCCAGGGTCTGTCTTTATCCTTAGCTGAGTACACAATAGAATTGGTGATAAACTGTGAGTGAAATAGTGGAAAAATGTTAGTGATCTAGTGCAGTGTTTCTCAACCTTTCCAGACTACTGTACTCCTTTCAGGAGTCCGATTTGTCTTGTGTACCCCAAGTTTCACCTCACTTAAAATCTACTTGCTTACAAAATCAGACTGCACACTATTGTTGAAAAATTGCTTACATTCTCATTTTGTCTTTATGAAATTTTAGTTTGTTCTGACTTTGCTAATGCTTTTTATGTAGTCTGTTGTAAAATTCGGCAAATATCTAGACAATTTAATATACCCCCAGGAAGACCGCCAGAGGTACATGTACCCCTTCTTTGAGAACCACTGATCTAGTGTTTCCTGATTTTTCAGACAGTAATGTTGCCTCAGCCTTTCACAATAGAGAATGAATGTATAATATATGGATACCATGGATCAGTAATATATAATTGATTACCTACAAGAAGTTGGTATAGCAATAGATAATCCTCACAAAAGGCCTAGTCCTACAAATTCTTACTAACACAAGTAGTTCTCAAGTCTGTTTAAGGGAACAATGGCTAATGTCTCACTCCTGCTCTCATTGGATTTAAAAGAAGTTTTGCAATTGACGTCAGCAGGAACAGAATTGGCCTAAAATTGTCATAGCTGTAACATGCAGTTTCCCAAATGAGTGTAAGACTCCCTAGAACACAGGGCTGCAGAGCTACCAAGCAGCTGTCATCTCCAAGCTGCTACCCAGCGGCAATTCCAACCAGTTTGTGCTCCACTTCCCATAACCCGCTGTGGACATGGATCATGGGAAACTCCTTCTCAAGGGTTTGACAGACAGCAGCCTCCTGGCTCCTGATTGGTTCCCTGCCCTATAAAACCCAAGAGGCGCTCCAGGAAGTGTGTAGGCAACAGCATGTAGCTGCCATGATAGCGCCTGAATTCCTGGCTTTGGTCTTGGCTTGATTTGAACTTCACCTCCTGAGTCAGACCCTGAAACCTGACTCAGACTCTGATCCTTGGTGTTGAGCCTGACCTGGAATCTGACTATTAGTTCCTCCACTTCTCCCAGCTGCAGGTTTGCACATGCTCTGACCTTTGGCCCTGACTGCCCTTGTTGGGATCCTGACAATGGAAAATTATGGACAATTGCGATGTTGCGTATCAGTTTCCCCCAACATTTTGGGCCTGATTCTGCTTCCATCCTCTTATTGAGTTGCTGCTTGCCCCACAGGTAATTCCTTTTACCATGATCCAAATTCTTCTTCTTGTTCATTTTATCATGAGGCCAAATGCTCAGCTGGTGTAAATTGGAATACCTCAATTGTAGGTAATGGAGTTCCTGATTTACACCAACTAAGGATATAGGCCTAAATATCAATTTTGTTTCCCTTGCAACATCTCAACACTGGCTTGAGTTTCACAGAAATAATACAGTAAACTAGAAAGGTGCAGTTTCCCAGAAGGCTGAAATTATTGGTAGTAAAACACTGACAACAGCCCTTTTTTTGGCCCTCTGGAGAAGCCTGAGGTTTGCCTTCCCAGCAATTGTCAAGCGTAGATTAAAGCAGAGGCAGCTGTGTCTATCTGAGTGATGTGGGAGCTACAAAGGAATCTAACTAGCCAGCATGTTTCATGTTCTGAAGGCTCTCCCTCCTGGTGCAGATCCATCACATTCCCTGCAAAGTTATTTTTATGGCTTGAGGTGTGTTTTTTTTCCTAACCACAGTAAAATAGAGCCCCATACTATCAGGTCATGCAGTAGCACAATAGCTGAAACAGAGTTAGGGTCTTTGGTTTAATAGAAATGTGTTTTAGGTAATGGTTTGAAAATCAACAGTTATTTTACAGATTTAATTATCCATGGACTTTGTTCTAACTAGCATACTTCGCACATACAGGACAGAGTGGGGAAGGGAATAAGATGACTTTCCCCCTATGGGGCTCAGATAGAATTGCACCCCCTACACACAGTGAAGCCTGGGGACTATTCCTAAGTTACTCGTGCAGAAACAAAAGGAGGTTTTGCCTTCCCCGCACTGTCCGGGGGGAAATAAGCTGCACCCCTTAAAAAGGTACTGCCATTTTCAGCGCTCCCCTAGGCACTGATTTGTTGCAAGAGATTTTCTGCTCCTTTGTGTGCTCCGTTTGAGACAATACAGCTCGGTACTACCCCCAATCCAGGACAGGGCCTCAGGAGCATCCTCTAGCTCAAGATTGTAGATGACTCTTCAATATCTCCCAATCTGTTTTCTCTCAAAATATGTATTTCTAAGTTAACCCCAGATGCCTGCCACGTTTTCACTGGGTAACCAGAGGCTGCCCACACCAGTTACTATTTAGTTACTTTACAGGGCTGGGGAGAGAGGTAATTTGAGGGGGTAGAATCCAGTTTTACTTGCTTCTCTTGCATGATTTAAAAGATTAGCTATGCTAGCTTGAGTCAGTGATCAGCGAAGACTTTCTTACCCATTATTCCTCACAATAAATAAATTATAAAACACAAGCTATTTCAATGGGAAAAATCCTGGATAGTGCTGAGCACTTGCTAACTCCATGCAAGTCATACATTGTATATGTTTTGCCATATGTAGAACTTCAAAATTAATATTTCCATTCCATATATTTTATAGTAACCAAAAGTGTGCGAGGCATTACCACACAGAGCTTACTGGGTACAATTTTCAGAAGTGCTTAATTATGTAGCAGCATAGGTCGCATTAGACATACCTGCACTAGCTCTGCTTGAGATAACACCTAACAATAGCACTATGTCCACAGCGATATGGGTGATGACTTGGGTTAGCCACCCCAAGTACAATCCCGCCGGACCCCCCCCAGGTACGCACTCAGGAGGTTAGCCCAAGCCACTGCGTATGCAGTTGTGGACATGCTATTATTTTTAGGTGCTAGCTCAAGAAGCACTAGTACAGATATGTCTACATGAGCTGGGAATCACACCTTCCGAGTCAAATGCAGACATATTCTTAGTAGTCTTCCTTTGGAACTCTGCCCCTGGTTTGTTCCAGGCAACTGGTATGTGTTTGTTTAGCATACTGCCACTTCAGCTTTAGATGGCAGAGTGCCTATGGAACCACTGGATTATCTAAAGCTGTCCTCTGAAGTGTAAGACTACCTGCCTTCTCTTTAGAGTACAGCTACCTCCCTGGCACAGGGAGTTGCCCTCGCTTCTTCAGCTGTGAATTTGGCCTCTAGTTTAAGTGTTATAAATCAGAAAGAAGAGATTTCAGAATTGACTTGTTGGGGAGTGGGAGGAAGAGGCAGGATTTTAATTTAATGAGATTGCACTTCAGAATAGCTGCATATGTCCACTTTTGTTTCCTTTCTGTCAAAAACCTGGGAATACTTCCAACCTTGGATTTACAGAATTATTGTATTCCTACCAAAAAAAATTTCTGACGTCCTTGGCTTACAATAATATTAGAGCTTGCTTGAAGCAACTTGGCTGTGATTGAAACAAAATTCCCTCTGCAGCTTCCAAGTGACCAGTTCTTTCTTATCAGTCTGACAAGCAGGGATTGGGGTGAGGGAGGTTGAGACACAGGCAGAATTTGTGAGCAAAGGATAATACTGAACATGCTTGTTAACAGTTCCTTGTTGAGAAACCCCCCTTTGCTGCTTCAATCCATTTTCCTGCCCGTGTCTTCCAAGTGGAAAAATATGTTGGCACCTGCTTGCTTCCAACTGGCATGTGGTATCACGCTCTTAGGAAGCAGTTGCCTGTGATATTGACAGGTCTTATCATGTAGTTTAAGACCAGTACAGAATTGAAGTTCACTCTTATGATATTAAAATGATGAGTGGAGATCACTAGATCACCTCTTCACCTTACTTAGAGAATTATAAAAAGATATATAAACAAACAAGGAAAAACCTCTCACCCGATCAATATAGTGATATTACAAACTCTAAATACATCTCAGTCATGTGAATTACTAGGCGAAGGCTAATGTGATTCAGGATGTTGAAAAGGTCAAATTTCCACATTGTAATTAGTACCACAACTCAGAGAATATATTCAGCTTTCAACTTCTCTAATTACTTGTATTTATGGAAAAAAAATGTCAATGAGCATAAAAAGGGTCCGCTTGGACTGCTTTTGAGTCAAAGGTTAGTAATGAGACTTGGAGTCTGTACAGTGAGTAGTACTCTTTCAGATGCAGTCTTTAAAGCACCTATTTTATAGTCTCCTTTTAGGCATAGACATGAATTTAAGGACCAACATACATTTTCAAGCTGATGTGTTAAAAATTAAAAGGAGAAACAGATATGAAGAAAATCCATTTGGCAGCTGGTGAGGGAAGAAAAAACGTTACATTTGGGTGTGGACCGTTCCCCAGCCTCTTAAGTGATATCTACATTGGGGAAAGGCATCATGTTAACACCTAAAGTAAATGGGCAAGCACTGTTTAAAAACTGTTTTGATCATTCCTGGGCTTAACCACAACCAGCTAAGACATTTGTAGATCATAGAATATCAGGGTTGGAAGGGACCTCTAGAGGTCATCTAGTCCAAGCCCTTGCTCAAAGCAGGACCAATCCCTGATTTTTGCCCCAGATCCCTAAATGGCCCCCTCAAGGATTGAACTCACAACCCTGGGTTTAGCAGGCCAAAGCTCAAACCACTGAGCTATCCCTCCCCCTAAGGTGAATGTCCTTACCTATAATAAGGGCAATCTCATGTTTAACGTAGTGTTAGTTAATGTTTTCTAACATAATGTATGTTCTCAGGGCACACTAAGCTAACAAACTTTTCTGGACCAACATTTACACAAATTATTCATATGCTAATCGTGGTCACTCTCAGCCCCAGTTGAAATTACTTGCTATGGAAACTGTTCTTCATCTAGAAGAATGGTATATTTAGGGGACATTTTTGGATGCCTGTCTGCTGCTAGATGATCAAATGGTGGGGGTGTCCTTTCTTTTAATCTTTTATTTGCTGGGTTTTTTTAACCATTTTTCTGCAGATGCGGACCTTCCTGCAATTGTCCATGGATTTGTCACTTCAGAACTCTACTACAGTAATGAACTCTACATCTTAAATCAACCCAGAAATCAGAGATGCTCTGCAGGCAGCATTGGCTGTTTCTTGATTTTTGTGTGGATGTACATTTGATTTTGACCTATAAAGTCTGAAATGGTTTGGGACCTATTTATTTGAAAGACTGCCCTTTTCCCAGTATAACACAGCCACTGCTGCCATCAACAAGGGTGCCTGAGGTGGAGTCTCCTCAGTTTAAAAGGGAGGAGATGCACCAGCTGGTCATTTTTCGTAAGTGAATTTACTCCCCTGCTTGGTGTGAATTAGCTTGAATTTGTTGTGTTTCAGGGCATAAAAGGCCCATCTATTTAACCACGCTTCTGAGAGGCCAGGACATGATAATGGCTGGTGTCCCTAGATGAGAGATGTTACGATCTGGGGTTGGTTATATTCTGGTTTGGGGCTGAGTGGAAATGGCAGGCTTATTCTTTGTGATTGTATTTGTAACTTATGTCAAAGGTGCCTAGAGCCTGGGAGCTTTTTCCATATTTACTTAATCTTATTATGAATGAAAAGAGAGAAACTGAAATCAATAGTTCTCTCAGAAGGCAATTAATAAATCTACCTGAAGTGGACTAGTATCGGAGCAGTATACCATTCCTTCATGAATGGCAATCCTTCAATTAAATTTGTTACACTGAACAATGAAATTACCAATGTGGTGGTCATCTTTGTTTCCTAGGAACTAGACTGATACCATAATATCACTTTTACATTCATGGGGAACAGCCATCAAAAGATTTCAGTGGTAGCCTGGGCCACATTCAAAATAGTAGAGGTGAAAAGCAGTAACTCTGTCAGCTCTCTGACCAGCCAGTGCTTTCAACCATAAACTTTTTAGGTTTCTACAGACAGGATGTAAAATATAAAATAAATGTGTCACCCTCCATAACAGATATATGAATAGCAGTATTTTACAGGGTTTCTGAAGACTCCCATTGTACTTACTGTGATTGGAAGACCCCTCCCGCAAAGAAGCCATGGGTGAGAATATTAAATATTATTTCATTTTCTTGGGCTCCTGTGGTCTACATACATGTGAGAGACCTTATGTGTACCTTGGGTCAATTTATTTTTTAAAAAATGAGCAGAAAAAATAGTGCTGAAAAATGCCAAACCCATCTAGCCAAAGAACCATTTCCCTCATTTTATTTGGAACTTTTGGGATTTCTTGTCTTCCCTAGTTTTGATTTTTAACAGTCTTAACCTTTAGTATTGGGTAGTATTGTTACTTTTGCTGAGGTTCTATTCTAAGGCTGCAATACTTTTCAAATTTTGGTAAAACAGATTGGGTCAGAATTTATCAATTGTGAATGGTCCCAAACCACAAATTAAAGTAATTACATCAGTGCAATACCTTTGACTTTAACGAAGAGGAGAACATGGGCAATACTATGCAAAATAGGCTTTAGCATGTACATGTGTTCTGTCCAGCAGCTGCCCAATTAGCAAATAGTGCCGGCATAGTGTAGAAATAGACTGACCGAAAGAGGAAGGATGGCCTTATGATTATGGCACTGGTCTGGATTCCTCAGGAGACCTTGGTTCAGTTTCTAGTTGTGCAACACTTCACTTCAATACCTGTGTCTCAGCTCCCCATTTATAAAATGCATCTCTCTCTCATGGGGAGTTGTGAAAATAAATCTATTCTATTAACATGTATGAGAGTCTATGGTTCCTTAGAATGGCATTTTACCTCAGAAGTGCAGAGATAGGTATGTGAGTGCCATTCTATCTCACTGCTTCTGTGGCTTCTCTAATGGAAGGCCTGTAAAACAGTCTTTGTGTTAGTGTTGGGAGGAGCCAGGATGGGAGTAGAAAATTCCCACCCTGTTCTCTCCCCTGTCGAATACAGGCTTTCTTCCTGTCAGAATTTGACCTATGTTTTTTCTACCTAGGTAGCAACTAGAACTACACTGCGAGCTATTTAGAAAATGCAACGCTATTCTTATCAGCTCTGAGCTACGTGAAGAAAAATTTAATATTTGTAATGTTTATATAGAGATTTATCTCAGAGCCACTTCTCTCATATACATTATTTCCTGGTCTAATCTAATATTTGCTTGGACTCTTCCTTGTGTTCAATACTTTTTAGAACTGTAATAAATAATCCAATTCAATTTAAAAAATAATGTTTTCTTCCAGATTCTAATAATCCTGTGATACAATCTGTCCCCAGTTATAGTAACATGTAGTAATTTCCTTTCCTTTTCAATTTCTTTTAAAGTTCTTTTTTTTCCAATTAATTTCTTTTTTGTAAGAGGCTCTTTTGCTCAAAGGATTTGGAATGGGATGGCAGGATCTTTTTGAATTCATAGTTTCATATCTTTTTTTCAATTTCTTCATTTAATGTACTAAATATTACTCTTGTAAAATTATATACAACTATTAATGGATATTATTGCTGGCCACCACACACTTTTCATTCATACATAGAAAGTTAAATATAATAAGTGTCCTGATTGTTTTTTCTGTTTTCATCATCTTGTGCAGCACACAGCAGAGGACTGTGTGGCATGGTTGATTCCTGCATTGTTTTAGCTAGTTTAAACAGACATCCTGTTCTTTTTATTAATGCATTGACCTTAGAGGATAAGGGGATACATGTCATATTTGGTAACATTGTTTCCTAATGTCACTCCAATATGTAATGTTACTATGTAGTCCCCAGCTCTGTCTTAAGATACATCTGCCCTGCAATTGGAGGTGTGACAGTAGCACATGTAGACATACCTGAGCTAGCTTTAATCCAACTAGCTTGTGTACAAATAGCAATGAAGCCATGGCAGTATGGGCTAGCCACCACCGTATATATCCAGGCTCCCTGGTGGGTTTGTACTTGACTGACTAGTTCATACTGCAGTCTTTGCTGTTGTGGCTTCTCTGCTATTAGTTCTGAATTAGCAACATTAAAGCTAGCTTGGGTATGTCTACATATGCTGCAATGACTCCTCTGGCTGCAGTGTAGACATACCCTTAGTGTTGCACTATTTGTACTAGAGACTGCAATCCACCAGGGATCCAATATGCTGAAATAAATGCCTAGCCTTTTGTCACCTTACCCTTTTTTTTAAAGTTATCATTTATTATTTTTGTACAAGCTTTTAAACTTTATTGTTCATTGCAAAAGTTAGTGATTTCAGTATAGCACCATGTAGAACAAATCTTATTTTCTGTGACTAGCTAGTTATTTGCACAAACCATTTTAATGGGCGTGGGGTAGTGGGGAGGAGGAACTAAGTTGTGTTGGCAAGTGTGGATAATCAGAGGGAGTAGTGCAAATCATGCTCTTGTGTGTTAAGGTGACTG
Organism: Eretmochelys imbricata; assembly: GCF_965152235.1. Lineage (NCBI taxonomy): Eukaryota > Metazoa > Chordata > Testudines > Cheloniidae > Eretmochelys > Eretmochelys imbricata. The sequence goes on from NC_135576.1 coordinate 92,612,535, forward strand.
GTCTCACAAGCAACTAGTACATGGATTGAATGGAACCCCTTCTCCCATCTGAAGTCATCTCATTCCCTGAGGAGACTGCACTAAGGGTAATATAAGGGCAGTTGATAATTAGAATTTTCTCAAGACTTGTTGGTACATCCCATCTCTGGGGAAGTTATTATATTAACTAACCCTCCTGTGAATGGCACATGGCACTTACATGCAGGAGAAGTGGCAGGCTGGATTCTAATACCTGTGATTTCTCCATATAGTTCTCTGGTAGGCACTTGTTGTGCCCACATTAACTATCACAAATAGAGCATGGCTCCTGTGTGTTTGGTTTTACAGATCGTTCTGTAGCTCCACAAATTGGTTCATGATTGCTTGTATCACACCTGGACCTTTGCAAGAATTTCTTCTGTGACATACAGAGAGCTACTCTGTAGAGCCCCAACACAGTCATTGTTTCAGACACTCTTTCCCCTTTTACCACATTTGCTTTGATACTCAGTTGTGGGCACAAACTCAGGCCATGTAATTGCATCCATAATGGCCTAATGTGGGGGCATTCAATGCTTTGAAATTTTGGTCTTGAGTGTCTCCATTTTTTTCCTGTGAATTAAATATGTCATTTCTGTGGCACATATTCCCTGCTCAGCAGAGTTTGAGTGCCAGGTAAATATTGACACAGGTTTAAATGGGGTGGCTTAGGGAAATATTCTTTATTTCGGTAATCATTTAAAGGATACTACTGATTCTTGCAATTTTAAAGAGAAAAGCACTGAGGATTTCTACATGAATTTAAAAACCTCATACATTGAGCTTAGATGGGGATGTGATGTCTTTTTTTTTTTTGGTCATTTTTTCCTTTATGACTGACTAGTGTTTCTTCTTAGTTTGGAGAGCAAATCATTTTCTACTAAATAACTAGCACTGCTACGTGATGTGATATTACCTGGTAGAAAACATGCTCAGCAAAACAACTTCCCAGAACAGTCAGTCAGATCTTTACTCCCTGGAACAATCTTACTCTACAAAGTCAATCAACATTTTTTTTGTTTTTCTTCATGCTTCTAAGTCAAACCTTTTCTTTTTTGCTGCTGTGGGAGACAGCTAGAAGACCAGTAAACTGTTTTATGAAAATCCTTTTGTATCAGATTTTTTACTGGAATGTTTTTCTCTCTGTAATTAGGATTATTACTCTGTTGTAAACCTATTATTATGCCAAGCATGCTATTATTAAAGTATTATCAAACTATTATTATGTGATGATCACTAGAACATGCTTTATAACATTTAAGCAATGAGGCAAACTAGTATGTCTGTTACTGTCATAAAAGCACACACCCTCTCTAGATTGTATTACTGGGGATTAGGCCAAAGGATGCATGTTATCATCAAACATCAGGTGTGCTTTTGTCATGCATTATAAAAGAAATAGTTCAAAATGCAATTAAGAAACCAGAATGGCTAATGTAATAATGAGATATTTAACTCCTTTTACCATGGAAGCCACCATGTTGAAGTCTCCTGATCAGTGTGATTCTGGGTAAAGAGGATGGCTTCCTCTTAACAGTTGGACCTCTCCAAACTTCAGGGTCCAGCCTTCTCCCAGACCCTAAAACTTTTCTGTTCCATTAAAAAAAAAGATTATGAATATTTATTACTTATTATTAGGGCTGTTGATTAATTGCAGTTAACTCACGTGATTAACTCAAAAAAATTAACTGTGATTAAAAAAATTAATTGTGATTAATCACACTGTTAAACAATACAATACCAATTGAAATTTATTCTATATATTTGGATGTTTTTCTACATTTTCAAATATATTGATTTCTATTACAACACAGAATACAAAGTGTACAGTGTTCACTTAATTTTTTTATTACAAATATTTGCACTGTAAAAATGATAAAAGAAATAGTATTATTTTTCAATTCACCCCATACAAGAACTGTAGTGCAATCTCTTTATCATGAAAGTGTAACTTATACATGAAGATTTTTTGTTACATAACTGCACTCAAAAACAAAACAATATAAAACTTTAGAGCCTACAAGTCCACTCAGTCCTACTTCTTGTTCAGCCAATCGCTAAGACAAACAAGTTTGTTTACATTTACAGGAGATGCTGCTGACTGCTTCTTATTTACAATGTCACCTGAAAGTGAGAACAGGCATTTGCATGGCACTTTTGTAGTCAGTGTTGCAAGGTATTTACGTGCCAGATATGCTAAACATTCATGTGCCCCTTTATGCTTCACCCGCTATTTCAGTGGACATGTTTCCATGCTGATAATGCACGTTAAAAAAATGTGTTAATTACATTTGTGACTGAACTCCTTGGAGGGAGAATTGTATGTCTCCTGTTCTGTTGTACCCACATTGTGCCATGTTTTTCATGTTATAGCAATCTCGGATGATGACCCAGCACATGTTCATTTTAAGAACACTTTCACAGCAGATTTGACAAAACACAAAGAAGGTACCGATGTGAGATTTCTATGGATAGATACAGCACTCGACCCAAGGTTTAAGAATCTGAAGTGCCTTCCAAAATCTGAGAGGGACCAGGTGTGGAGCATGCTTTCAGATGTCTTAAAAGAGCAACGCTCAGATGCGGAAACTACAGAACCTGAACCACCAAAAAAGAAAATCAATCTTCTGCTGGTGGCATCTGACTCAGATGATGAAAATGAACATGCTGGTCTCTGCTTTGGATCATTATTGAGCAGAACACATCATCAGCATGAATACATGTCCTCTGATATGGTGGTTTAAGCATGAAGGGCATCGTTAGGGCATCTGGCATGTAAATATCTGGTGACGCTGGCTACAACAGTGCCATGCAAACGTCTGTTCTCACTTTCAGGTGACATTGTAAACAAGAAGCAGGCATCATTATCTCCCGCAAATTGTAACCAAACTTGTTTGTCTGAGCGATTGGTTGAAGTAGGACTGAGTGAACTTACAGGCTCTAAAGTTTTGTGTTTTATTTTTGAATGCAGTTATTTTTTGTACATAATTCTACATTTGTAAGTTCAACTTTCATGATAAAGAGACTGCACTACAGTACTTGTATTAGGTGAATTGAAATATACTATTTCTTTTGTTTTTTACAGTGCAAATATTTGTAATAAAAAATACAAAGTGAACACTGTACATTTTGTATTCTGTGTTGTAATTGAAATCAATGTATTTGAAAATGTAGAAAACAACCAAAAATATTTAAATAAATGATATTCTATTATTAACAGTGTGATTAATCACAATTAATTTTTAATCATGCAATTAATCATGATTAATATTTTTAATAGCTTGACATCCCTACTTATTAATTCTGTTGCACTACTGATATGCATGTCACTTTACAGACAGAGAGTAAAACAGTGGGTAACGTTTTCAAAGCACCTAGCAGCCAGACTTTTAAAGGTATTTAGACAGCTTGTGGGATTTTCAAAAGCTTCTAGGCACGTAAAACTCATTGATTTTAATGGGTATTAAGCACTAGCTGTCACTGGATAATCCCGTTTTCTGCCTAAGTACCTTTAAAAATCTGGCCCTAAGTGATTTAGATGCTTAAGTCCCACTGACTTTTAGTACAGCTTAGGCTTCTGAATGCTTAAGTTACTTTTGGGAATGAGACATAGGCTTATAGAGCGGGATTCACAAAGTTATTTAAGTGGATTTCAATGGAGTTGGGCACCTAAATATCTTTGTGAATCCCACTCCTACTCACTTGTCCTAGCTCCTAAGTGCTTTTGAAAATTTTACCCAAGATCCCTGGCCTACAAAGATTGGCTACCATGTTTATAGGCACTTTATAAATTTTTAGGTAAAATGGCTTTACAATCTAAGTCCCCGTTGCATCAAGGGGAGCATATTGACCAGTGTGTGTATAATACAAAGCATTAAAACCCAGGTCATCTGCAGAAAGATTGGGAATAGGTCCTGGTTAAGGTTTTCTATATTGATAAAGTTTTCTGGGTGGACATTTGACATTTTCATGAAATAGCACTTGAATTTATTATGATCAGTACTTTCACATGGAAGCCCAAATTAATTCATAGTGATTGATGGGATACTTAAAGGAAAGTGTTAACCTTTTCATATGGTGACTAGGTGACCTAGCATCCACTTCATTAGTAATATTCCTTGTACTGCGTTTATGTAGAGGAAGAAGAAAAAATCAGTAGGCTACTGCACTCCACATTATGATGAGTAAGTCTACACTTAACTAGGTTCTACGCCATGCAAAGCATAGCCCTGCTTTAATTCACAATATTTTATTCTAATTTCTGAAAGATGTAGTGCACTTGAAATAGCCAGAATGAAATGAGCCACTCATGATTAAAAGTACACCATAATTCCCCTCACAACGTTTAAAGGAGTGCTGCTTGTGTCTCCCGTTGTCAGAAAGACTATTTAATTTTGCTTTAACGAGTCAGTGGTGGATCCTGGTAACATGATTCAAATCATGTTCTGGTTAAATATTCATGAAGCAAAACTAAAGCCCTTAGGCCACTGAAAATGGTACTTTAGAATAAAGGTTATTTTCAAAGGTCTGATTTTTACTATTTAGAAAATGCAGAAAGTGAAAAAAGAAAACATTCCCAACTGTAAATTACTTGGTTATTTGAACACCATAGGTTTCAGACGCCACAGTTCCATTTAGTATTTGTACTATGACAACTATTACTCATACTAGAAATAAGCCTGAACCAACACTCTGGATATAAGCAAGTAGCAAACTTTGGGAAAGTTCGATTCTGGATCCAATCAGTGCAGCTCAAGCACATCTCTGATTCTTTCCAGTTCTATTATATATAATAAATACACCCTTGTAATGCAAATTTGTATGAGATATATATAAAGCGGGTCAAATTTTGCTCAGAGTCCCCTATGTGCTTATACACTCTATATTGCAGAAGAGGCTTGATTAAAAATAAATGCTTTAAAATGACTGTTATGCTAATACATTGGGCCATTACACAAATTAATGTGTTGAAAAGTAGTCAACTTTGGCTTCCGTCAACAGGGGTATGTGTAGAACAGAATGAACTGTGGCATGAGACAACTTTTAAAAAGAAAAACCTTTCCAATTTTGGGGGTCATAAGGGTTTTTTAACCAGGAAAGGGCGTTAGAGGAGGGAAAAGAAGGTGTTTGCTTCTGAATTAAATAAATTATATATCTTCAGCAAGGTTCTGCTTTATGACAAAAAGTTTGGAGATTTGCATCAGAAGCTTGGATATTACACCAAACTTCTTGGGTCTGGAAACTGGTCTGAAAGTCTTGCAATAATAAACATTAGTATAAGAGTGCCAGCATTTCCTGACTTGAGCTGGCCTCATTCTTCTGGTATTTGTTGTTTTGGTCCTTCCTGAAATCTGAAGTGGAAGTAACACAGGTGATTTTAATTTGTTTTAATTTGAAACTGAACTTTTTCAAACTTTAAAAGAAAAAGTGGAAGGACAAATTCTACCGCCTTTGATATGACCGCAACCACGAGAATGTGACCCATAAAGTTGTAAGCTTTATCTAAACTGGTTCATCCTATCGCTGTATATTAAGTAGAGCTGGGTCTCAGCTGCAAAGTTCAGATCCAGATTTGATCTTGCCCTACTGCTGATTGGGAATCATATTTTTGGTTCAGGACCAGCTCTATCTTTAAACACATTCATCTTGGCTGACTGAGTCACTCCTTCCAAATTTACCACCTGAGTGGGGGTGAGAAACTAGAATCTTATCTCCTAGGCCATTATTTCAAATACTGGCCCACATAACTTCCTGGACTCTACCCTACTACCAACAAAACAGCAAATCCAATCAGAAGCTTATTAATGTCTCAAGGGGCATGGGATTGCTACAGAACTTGGTATTTCTTGAGTAAATTGCTATAGAAGATCCTCTGTGTAGTGGTGGTGTAGCTCTGTTGGTCCCTGGATATTAGACAGAGAAGGTGGGTGAGGTGATATCTTTTATTGGATCAACTTCTACTCAGAGCTCCTCTTCTTTATTGGTCTACAGAAGTTGGTCCAGTAAAAGATATTACATCACCCACCTTGTCTCTCTAATAAAAAATCCTGTCAGCTGTTACAGCTTCTCTGTGGGATGTGATAAGACATAGCTTCAGAAGGAATTTTTTTTCCTGCTGAATATGGGAGCCAACTTATTTTGGATTTGACCCACTCAGTTCTTTAGTGAAGACCTAATTTAAATAATTACCAGCTGGTCCAGTCCAATACTGAGAAATTCATATAATCCCTGGCATAATCATGCATCCAGATGTTTCTTCCTAGATGATCACAATGGTCCCTTCTGACCTTGGAATCTCTGAATCTTACTGTAATGTCTTATAGCCTATGATCTTTTACTGTCTTTTTCTAGCTTCCATGAACTCTGTGTATTCAGCTTACCGTTCAAGATTCATCTTCACAAACCCCAGTGGAAGTCCCTATTAATTAGGGGGGGAAGTAAACAAAAGCTTAACTAATCAGCTGTTAACAATCAGTACCAGATTACACTAATGCAGTTTGAAAACCAAATAAGGAAGGGGGAGACCCTTAACAATTCATGAAGTGGTACTAAATCTTGCTGACAGAAGATAACCTTCTTCAGCTCTGAGGCAATGCAAGTGATGTTGATCTATATAGCTGCAGATGTGGCTCCAGGGTGCAATCTGTCCAGCTGCTCAATATCAGCACTGCCACATGGGCACTGCAACAGGGAAGATAAATAATAAACCTCTTAGTCAAGGAGATAAATACAATTGGCTGCCATTAGTTTTTACACCAAAAGCCTGCTGCTTCCCATTGTTAGGGAGAGAAAGTGCTACTGAGAGGTATCTAATGAACAGAGAGAAAAGAATAAAGGATTTTCATGTTAACGCTCTCATTTTAGTCAAGCAAGCATGGCTTTTGAAATTCAGTGAAGAAATATTGTATAGAATGCACATTGCAGTCAATTTCAAATGCCATAGAACAGCCTAAAAATCAGGGCTAGGTGCATAGTTTGAGTACCAATCCACGGTGACCTAAACTAGTAGCATTTGAGACTGCTGCCTCCAACCTGAATGTTGTGAAGTCATTTTGATAGACAAAGGGTTACTATTTGTGTCATGATGTAATAGGCTTCTCATGTTGGGCTGTGAGCCCTGAAGAATCCTGCATGCTTGGACTCTAGTCCTGGTACAGGACTAGAGTCCAATGCTGAGAGAAGGGGACTGGTTGTGTGTGTTCAAGAGTAACCCCAGGAAGGTCAGTAGAGCTACAGTGAGGAAGCTATACAGTGAAAGGAGAATTAGGCCCAAGCAGTTCAGTCTGGGGCTTTGTACGGGACAAAGGTTATGGTCAGCAGCTGATCTGAAAGGCAAGCCTTGGCAGGTTCACCCATCTTTTGTTAAAATTATCGTTAAAAACACTGACAAGTCAAATGAGTACAGGTTCTTACATGATCTTTTGCAGAGGACAGCTCCATGTCAGTACAAATTTTACCTGCCCCGTGCAAATTTATATCAGATGCCAAGTGCTTGATTCATCAGTTATAATTCCATCCAGAAGTTAATTGGTAAAGTATTTTGTCATTTTCCCACAACTCTCATTTTGATTTTTAAAAAAATTGTTGATTTTTCTTTTTGAAAGGATTAGAAACTTCTCAGCATGGCTTTTGCTTCCTGTGATCCACACACCTCATTGACAAACTCTTTTTGCCTGCTTATAGGAGATCATTTTCAACAGATTAGTGAGGTGCAGCAAAGGTATCACAATAGTTTCCCTTCATTTTATCTGGTGGGAAACTGCTGGTCCAAAGTTATCAAGAAGTCCCTGAGTGTGGGCTTTTAAAAAATTAATAATAGAAGAAAATCAAATCATCTTGCAGGCAGGCGGAAGGACACTGCCTGTAGGACTGTGTTTTCCAATGGCATCCCGTGAGATAATGAGTCCATGTCTATGGAAATTGATTCATTAATATTTCATTAACTCTGCTTCAGTACAATTCATGAACTGCTCCTAGAAATTCAATAAGTGAATTCAGTGAATCACGAAGCTTTACAAATTTGGAGCAAAAAGTAAAAATACTGGGAGATGGTAAATACCAATGGAATTGGCTGCCTTCACTGAGCCTTAGCAACAACACAGTGGTGTTAAACTTAAACTAAATCCAAACACAGCAGGCACAACAAAGCTAAATGCAGCCATAGACCTGTAAAATGATGCTGAAGTAGAGAAATATGGAACTAGTTATGAGCCTGAAATAAACCTCAGTTCCAAACACTCCTGGACTTTGGGTTGTTTGAAATCAGCACCCTCTGATAGCCACTATCGTCAAATGAAAGAACTCCTCCATCAAACGCTACTCAGAGAGAAAAAACTTATGGGACTTAACGACATAGAGAATATACAAAGAAAGGCCCAGGATAGACAAAGATGGAAGAGTATCATGATCTCTGGAACTGGCGTCAGAGGGATAGGGTGACCAGATGTTCCGATTTTATAGGGACAGTCCCGATTTTTGGGTCTTTTTCTTATATAGGCTCCTATTACCCCCCCACCCCCATCCCGATTTTTCACACTTCTTGTCTGGTCACCCTACAGAGAGACCATGTTTCCTGGAAGGACTGTTCTTGAAGAGATACCAGGGAAAGAGAGAAGGGGCGGACAGCCGCATGGACAGAGAAGTGCACAGGGTTTAATAAAGTTCCATTTGTTCAACCTAACTTGCATTCATCTTCTCTTTTTGTGAATGAAACAGCGGGGGAACCTTGTTTGGACCGTAAGTGACATCTGACACCATGGGAATGAGTTAGACTGTCTTTATAATGAGCCTCTGATATATACTACCCAAACTTTGGCATGTGCAGATCCAGATCAGAGTGCAAATTTCATGGCATGACTCTCTCAATATGTAAATGTGTGGGAAATTAAAGTTTTACCACATATACAATGGAACTCGTTATTTGTGCTTCAGAATCTTATCGTGTACCAGAAGATGCGGGACAAATGCGAACATACAAAAGAGCTGGAAAGGAGCAATAGCCATTGAATAGTGCATAGCTGAGATTTGGTCAGAAACATAACTGTACAAGTGGCTCAATTTACCTCACAGCCTATGCATCAAGAAGGGCTGGTTAGGAAAACAGATTCAAATTACCTTGTTGGCTAAGTAATTGGTCTTTGGGTGTCCCTAAAAAGGAAACTATAAATTTTATTTTCATTTTGTATCAGTGTCTCCTAGCCCATGTCTAACTAACCTGTATTGATGTCTTTTAATTAAACCACACTTGATATGCTTACACTGTAGTGGTGCATACTGAGTGTGCATGCTAGGAATTCCAGATAAAGTAATTATGCTATTTGCCGCTGTCATGATTAATGTGTGACAGCTGTTATGACAGCTGTGCCACTGTTTTGTCACAACACTATGTTCATCCATAACAAAATTAGCTGTCTCGCTCCAAGGTACACACTTGCAGCTATTTCCTTAAGAAGTCAACAGTGAAGAAAACTGAGAAGGAATATTACATGAACTCTGTGACAAATAAGAAAAATGGCATCTTTATTTTTTTTTCTTTAAATGAATATATAGACTGCCTGCATTGGTAATGCAGATAGCTCACATTTAGTAAACAAGCTGTCACACTGAGCCAATCCCCCACTAATCTAACTAACAAGGTCTCTGTATGTGAAGGGATCACTTCATAATTTGAATTTACCTTGTCAGACCAGGCTTTAGATGTTACTCAAATTAGCACTGGATGTAACTTTCCTGTCTGTCAGGGTGGCAAACAGCAAAAAAAAAAGTATATAACAAAAGCAGAGGAGCACATCATCCCCTACTTTAATAGCCAATCAAGGAGAACGCAATAAATAACTTTCCAGGCATTTTCTCCCCACCCCCATCCCCAAACATGGAAACACATGAATCTCTACTGGGTTTAAGCTAATTCAAAATTGAGACTTAAATCATCAAATTAAATGCTGGTAAACTACTATTTCTTATGGAGCCCTGAAACTGCACTATAAACATCATAAAAGACTGATGTGAAGAGACAGATGGCTACAATAATAGCATAATTTCATTATTCTCTAGGTTTGGGTGAATTTCTTTAAAAACAGAAGAACATGCTTTGATTTCTGTTTGGCATGAAAAATAAATACTGAAACATCAGGACTCTTAGCTCTATAGAAGAAAAATCAAATCCTGCCAGACATGCACATTTATGTTCATAAGAGTGTATATTTAATAATAAGAGACATCCACTTCTAATTAATCAACTCATTAAGAAACGTTAATATCTGCATTAATTGTACCTTCTTTTCCCCAGGATTCGGGTCAAATAAGAGCCATGTGGTGCCTCTTGTTGCCCCAGCCCACTCACAAACCCAGAGGAAGAATATGCACAGTGTTAATTATATTTTATCACATGCCTAAGATAAAGGGGACTAACTCAATTACTGTTATCACCAGACATTTTCTGTCAGAAATCATAAGCAGCCAGCACTGCTATTCACAGCTCAGATCTAAATAGAATTTAGATCTCAGCCAAAGTGGAATATTTGGAACAAACAGTTAAAAAGCATCTTTATTCCTAATTGGTGAGAGATGATGCATCAGAGACTTCCTGAATCAGCCTGAGGATGTATTTGATGCGCGGCCATTTCTGTTGCAAATGATTATTCCAGGAGCATGCAAACAAAATGATTTTATAATTAAAAAAATTATTTTTAATTAAAAAAATTAAAAGGTAAACTGCAACCTTTGCATTTCTCTGCAGTTTGTTTCACTCTTTTTCTTGGCTACATAGGTGAGATTAGTGCGGCATGTTTGTGCCACTAATGTGGTGTACAGGGAAATACAATGAACTCTTTCTTTAGATAAAGAATGATAGTGCAGAAATTAAAACATAAAAACATGGATAATACTAATCTTCCACAAACACTATCTGCAGGTATTTCCTAGGGGAAGGTCTAGATTCATGGGACTAAAAACACACTATAAGGAACCCCCAACTTTTTAGGCTCACTGCAACATTAGCTGATATTAATCACTAAGATATTACAATTTTCCAATTAAGAAGGGAGGCTGGATTTTGCACAGGTGGAGCGCCTCCTTTTATCAAGCCTAAATAGGCAGTCTTCCTTTTCCTGTTAAGAAAGTCAATGTCTTTAGGTGTTGGTGTCAAAATTGCAGAGTCAGGTTCTTCCTCGAGTGAAAACTACCCCACAAGTGAGTATGAATCAGCTCTGGTAATTAATAAAAGTCTAGTGTTTTTTTTTTACAAATAATGGATATAGACAGAAGAGAATGTGCTAGAGCAGTATAAACTGCCCTGATCTGCTATTAATACCACTGGAGGATGCAAAAACAGCTTCCTTAAAAACAAGCACAGCCCTAAGATAAATGTTCCAATTTTATAAAGCCAAGCAAGCCTCAGTATTACTGAGCAGCATTAGTCATTCTTAGTCATAGGGAGGTTACAAAGAGCTTCTTCTCTAAAGTTCTCTTCCTTTATAGCTTTGGACTGGAAAATTAATTTGGTCTGAAAATTGCCAGGAAATATTTCTGCAAGCACAGTTCTGAATTGAAGTTAATTAAAAATTACCCTGACTTGGAATTTTGACTTTTGTATAATGAATGTTGTGTCCCAATCTAGTACCATTGTGGTTTGTGACTCGCTATTCCTTTTATGAACTTTCCATATAGTTCAGTTTATTTTACAGCTCACAAGCTGTTTATGATTGAAGAAACTAGCGTATACTAGATTAATGGGTTTTTTCTTGTGGTTGTGGATTGCGTTGGGTTACATCTTGCTCCTACTGATTCCAGTTAGGGTTTGTTTATTCCCACTGAAGTCAGTAAAAATAGGGTCTTGCATTGTACGTGTTTGTGAGTATTTTCCTTTCTTTTGGCTGGTTGTAGCTTATAAGGAACATAATGAGCCTGTTAGATCTGAGAACTACCAGCAGTTGTATTTTAGCTCATGTGGTAGAGGCAGTTGTTTCCTTGAGTTGTAGGACTAGCTCTTCCAGTCTGTGGGGCTTGTCATGCAGAGGCAGTGGCCTCCCCAGAGTGAAGCTTGCAACCAGGGACTCAAAGTAAAGTTGATTTTGAGCCCCTTTGTAACTATAATATAAACAGATGACCTGGGTAAGTCTCTTTCTCACAAAAATCATATGTAGGAACATCTGCAATAGAATTCAAGGTCACGTATCTAGGAACAAAGTGAGCAACATTTACAGGGTGGTGGCTTGGTCGAATGGGGTGGCTTGTATCCTGGAATACAATGATGCTGAGAAGGTCTTGCTAACAATTATCATCTGACCGTGCATTCCTAGTTTGATACTGTCGCAAAGTGGCTAATGTGATCTTTGGATGAATAAACATAGCCATAATGAGTAGGGAGGTGATGTTACCTCTGTCTAGGGCATTGGAGAGACCACTGCTGGAATACTGTGTCCAGTGCTGGTGTCATTTTAAAAAGAGTGTTTAAAAATTGTAGAGGTTACAGAGAAGAGCTACAAGAATAAGTGATCTGGAATACATGTCTTACAAATGAGCAACTAAAAGAGCGCAGGTTATTGTGTGATCACTTAATCATGGTTGCCTTTTAACCTTACACCATGGTATAATTACCTACATAAGGAAAAGATAGCTCAGGTCTCTTTAATCTAGCAGGCAAAGGTACAAGATAAGATCCAGCTGGAAACTGAAGTCAGCAAAAGTCAAACTGGAAATAAGACATTTTAAAGCATCATTGTAATTAACTTTTGGAACAAATGATCATGGAATGTGGTAAATTCTCCATCAGTTAGAATTTTTAAATCAAGATGTGATTTTTTTTTCTAAAAGATGAGCTTTGGTTCCTACACAAGTTATGGAGCTAGATTCAGGAATGCTATAGCTTTTGTCATGCAGGTGGTCAGACTACGTGATAATAATGGTCCCATCTGGTCAGAAAATCTATGGCTCTTACTAAAATGATATGTAACTTTGTGATATAACTTGGATACTGGCAGGAATAATTTTTCTAACTAGCATTAGACCCTAACAATGCAACGTCAAGCATGTGTGTGAACTCTCTTATGTTCAAGAAAACTACACTGTTTCAGTATTTGTACACCGGAAATTCTACTTTCCATTTATGTTTGAATTCCTCTTTCTCTTTTACCGTAAACCAGGGTTCTCCCAATTGTAAGCTACAAAAGGTTTGCCGATCCAGCTTTTTCTCAAAGTAGTGGCATTTGGATGTGAACCATTTCTGGTTTCTATCATCTTCTGAGCCTGAAGTTCTTTGTATATGTTTTACTTATTTTTAGAATGTGCCAAGAATATGCCATGCTACCAAGCAGAGCTCTTTGGACATCCAGTGTGAACAACATCAGGACCACTAACAAGATCTGACAAACGGGAGGTAGTTCTTTGACATGATAAAATCAAGTCAAGCTTTCTCCTGACTCTCGATATGCCAGTGAAACTTCTTCCCATGTTGCGGCTGATGATCAGGTAAGGTGTTCTACATCTTACATACAATAGTTCTTGCTCTTTTTTGTACTGTATATGTTTTTAAAGGGAAATGAATTCCTCTCCCCACTCCTCATGTAGGTAGACATTCTCAAATGGCAACAGAATGCCGACACCTGAACTCATGTTATAGTAAACTTATTTTATGATAGGTGGCATGCAGCCAGCATACTCCTCCTGCTGAACAAAAAACAGTAGGAAAGACAAGATGCAGGAGGCTTGTGAGCTTAAGTCAGTTGTCTTAAGCAAAACACCAAGTATCAAAAAGTTTAATAGCTGCTGAGGTTATGTTAAATGGAAGGACTGAGTCAACCGATTCTGTCATATTAAACCGGTGTTGCTGTGCTTACAAACTATACTGGTAACTTTGTGCATGGGTGGGACCAGATGGATTCTAAAGAATTACAAGCATATAATATGTTAATGGCTCAAGCCCAGATAACGAGTATTGAATAAAGTAGAGCATCAACACTAAAAGTTAAAGGTTTTAGAAGTACAGTATGTCTAGCAGACAGTGCAATCAGATGATTTCACTAACAGTAATGACAGGAAAATCAGAGACAAGAGAAAAAGAAAGAAAAGAGACAAACAATTACTTGCAGCTATCTTTCCAATGGTTAAAAGGCAGACATTTTGTCCATCAGATTTCTAGGCATGAATGGAAAAGAACTTGGAAGTGGGTCGATAATACTAGAACTAGTGGCATGAATAAAATATAGTTAAACAGATAAGTTGCCAACTCCTTCCACCCACCCCATAAAAAGAAGAAAAAGAGGAAAAACATTAAAGAGAATTAAAAGAAATTTTAACAGACATGTTTATAAACTTATGTTGCACCAAAAATGATGTGAGAGGGTTTAGTTTAGACTGCAGATATTATTACTGTTAAACTATAAACTAATGGTTTTCACCCAACCTCTGTCTCCACTTACTGAAATTTGGATCCAGACCTGCATTGCACAAAGTCATAAAGTAGCCCATAACATGCAATGTGTATCTGAGGTTGAAAGAAACCTAGAAGAGCGAAACCCAGAATAGGATAACTTTTAACTCATCTATAGAGCTGTTTTCTAGAGCCCATGAGGATCTTACTTCAAGCTGAACATTGAGCCTGCACATACCATCTCCAGGCATTGGATGGAGGATTCTGATACTTAGCAAAGGCTACTCTAGTACCTGACCGCTAATTGGAAGACACACAAGTTGTGATGAAATTGTATCAGTTCCCAGAAAGAGAATGGGTGGAAATAAGATATTCAAAGAATGACTTCAAGCTGAGACTGTAACTAATCAAATCCATTCTAGTGTCTGCCTCCATGTCAGAAAACAATAACACATAGCTCTGCTTCGGTAGGGGAAGAAACTAGATTCGGCTTATTCCCCAAAAAAAAATAAAAAAAAAATTGTGTAATTTCTGCTCCTAGGAAATGCATTGCTTTCACCCTTGACAATGACTGTTTAAGGATTATCTGCATGGTTTTAAATAGCATGAGATCATATTTCACATTCATATGCTTTGCATACTTTACAGCCTTGGAAGATGTGGTCAGAATTCATGGCTTAAATAAGTCAGTAGGCAAAATGGAGCTTGCACATTAGGCATAATCACCAAGCAGAACCAGGTTCTGTGTATCCAGTCCATAGGGGAGCAAAGGTAGAAGGCACTGGTGATCATGTTGTTCTCCTACAAATCATGAAAGATGGCAGCACTGGAGAAGGAGAAAGCCTGGGCAAGCATGTCGCTGCCCATCAATCATACAGAGAAAGAAATTAAGCTGTGAGGTTGGGATTGTATTGGGGTACAGGGAAACTACTGTTTTCTGCTCTCATGCCTGATTGGAGTGTTGCTGTATGGGAGCACGCAGGATGTAGAGCACCTCTCACTGAGGTCTGAGAGAGGTGATTTTGTTTAGCTTTTAGCAGGGGCTGTTGCTCCTTCCCAGTCCTCCTTTAAACTATGACCAGCATTGTATAAGAAATTGTTTTTTCGAGAATTCACCAACAGTTCAAGGTTTCAGTCAAACAAAATAATGTAAACTTCCTCTCATTCTGTATTGACGATCTAGCCTGATCCTGGCTCTGGCTAAACTTTCTGCACGTGGGTTTCTGCACGTGCCTTATTCTTATCGAACTGTTAAATACTTGTATAATTGTTAGCCTTCTCTTACTATCATAGGAATTTGATTCAAGAGCAGAAAAGTGGCATGCAACAATCCTGAATATACTCACTGTATTCTGTAGGCAGATGGACTTGTTCAGGCAGCAAATCTTCACTTTCAAGAATTGCAGCTCTGCTGTTCTGCCCAATTCATATTTTAGTTTTTGGTTTAGTTTCTCTCACTCACTTTTTTTCTTTTTTCTTAAAAAAAAAAAAAAAAAAAGCTTGATTAGAATTGGTATTGCCTTTCCATAATATTTGGTGTGTTTATCTCTCTCTGAATGCATAAATATGCTTATATATTCTCATTTTACCTTGAATGTAACACATTAGATTCCATCCCTGCAAACACTTATGTCTGTGTTTCCATTTATGCTATTGCAGTCAATGGAACTACTCATTCCATTGAGTTATGTGTGTGCTTATGTGCTGAATCATACCTTAGTTTGCTCAATGATGTTTTTAAACACAATTTTGCCATCATATAATGATAGTGAAAGAAAACTGAAAGAAGTCCAAAAAAAAAAAAGTCAGCTACAGAATTTAATTCCTTCACATTTATTTTTTTTTCATTTTCTAAATATGAACATGTAAATCAGATTGTCTTGCATTTGTACCAATATTCTATCAGTGCTCCATACTTGGAGGCATATGGGAAACATGACCCTAAAAGTTCCAGAGAGACCAGGGAATGGAGCTGAGAGTAACTTTTGGGGTCTGACTTTTGAGGGGGGAAAAATTAGAGAATTTCAAATGCTGTCAAATTGCTGTTACATGAAAGTGATTTGTGTAAGTGAGTATTGTTGGTTAAAACATCCCCAAAAAGCACCACATGACCATGCTTTTAATCTTCTCACACATCATAAATTAGATTGAAAAGACAGTTGTAGGCAGTGGCCATGGGACGACCTGACAGATCTTTGTGAAAACCAGCAACAACAAGGCTTTTCTGCAAGGCCATGATGCAAGAAATAAGATTAATATGATGCCCTTGTTGTACTTCCCCGCCAACAATTTTCAAAAACCAAACCTAACCTGAACTTGGAACAAGGACAGGAATATTTAGCTTTTACATCTCCCAATGCATTGCTTTAAAACTACCAAAGTGGCAATTAGACCGTAGGTGCCGCCTTTTCTGATTATCCACTGTTATTTTTAAATAGCTGGCTTGACAAATTAGCAAACCTACAAAAAGATCAGTCCTGGACAACACCCCTCTTCCTTATTATTTTAAGTGAGTTTTGCTTAACTGTACAGCCTTGCAGAGAATAACAAAATAATTGCAGAGTGATATCCTGACAGTGAAATGCCATGATTCCAAATAATCCATCACACATTGATGCAACACTCTAATGCTAGCATCACATTGCACTGGCAGGACATTGTATCATCATTAAACTGTGTCTGGAATTCCACGCAATCCATTATCTTATCCTGCTCCTTCCTCATGCCTGTCAGGAGGCATGAAAAGGGAGCCTGGCAGCTTCTAGTCCATTAGTTTGTCATTGTGTGTGTCAAAGAATATCAGGAGTGCACAGTTTACTCTGCCTATGGATGTTCTGATCAAATCTGTGAATTCTAGAAGAACTGGATGCAATAAACCATTACACAATGTGTGTGTAATAGCCATTTCAAGTCTTGTCCAACTGCATTATTTAGATATGTTTTGCTGATTACTTACCAAACTACAGTGAATACTGTGAGTACTGCTATTCCCCAGCATTGTTCTGGGCACCTTAGTTGACAGGTCCTGCTCATTTTTATCACCATCATCTTCTATTGAACAACTCTGTGATATGTTGTGAAATCCTGATGACTGGCAAGTGCAGATTGGGTCTCCTACTCCCATGAGCATTGCTTTAAAATCCTATGTATAGTACCTGCAAAATATATTGATCAGATTAGGTAAGAAATAATCCCAGACATTAGCAATGCTGTATGTCTACTAATCCAATAGGTTTCTACACATATGCACCAAAAGTTAGAGAAGTATTTAGCAATCACAGTCTCCACGTCTATAACTGTTCCCTATTGGAATGTATTTTCATTCTGCTTAGTGTAATACCTTTTTCCTAGCCAGTAAAACCTATGTAGAAAGGACTACAAGAATATCACTTTCTGCTGTGTGGCCAGCTTTCTGCCATAGCAATTTTTTTTGGTCCAGTTTTTTTTTGTTTTGTTCATTCACTGGGTTATCACACATGGCACCATCAAAGGTTGCTTTACTGCTTTGTCAATGGCAGCTAGTCAGAAACTAACATAAATCAAATCCAAGTCAGCATCAGGAATGTTACGCAACACTTGCTTCCAAGTTTTACTTTAATACCTGAGGTTTGCGTTACTGATATTAAATAAAAATTCTTTGCAATGAATTTTAAATGAAGCAAAAGCTCTCACCAGAGATTTGTTAAAAGCAGACTAACAGTTGTTCGTTTTTTTTTCTTGTTTTTTTTTTCCTCCAATCCTTTTTAGTAGAAGGGCTTTAAATTATATATTAACCAAAAAGGTAAACAGAATAAAATGGGCAATTAAATATTAATGGAAGATGTAGTGGAATTGTCCTGTGGTGCACTTAAAACAGCTTGAAAGATTGAGCTGTGAATTGCTCTCCCTTAGGTATTGAAATATTCATCAGTTCTATTTAATAAATGTTCGTATTCGTAGCCACTCATGTTTACACTACAGCACTTGGAGGAGAGTGCTTACTAAAGAAAACACTTTAATGGAAGGTGAACTTTCCTGTACAGTGAGTCACCTTAAATTATACAGAGTATGGAGCAGAGGAGACTGAGAAATCTCTGAACTGACAAATGAGAAGCCTGCATAACTTAAGAGCATCTTTTGTTAAAAGAACTGCCAGTGGCTGGGGAAAGCACCTTATGGTTCCAAGACTATTTTGAAGCTTTTAAAAATTCATTTTGTTTGCCTTTTAAAAATATCTAACCTTTCCTGCCTGTGCTGAAGTTTGTTTTCTGTGATGATTTAGGCTAGATGTGATTACTGTAAAACCCATCTGCCGGATTGGAAGAAAGGAGGACATGCAGCAGAATAGAACTTGCATCACAAATTAATTAAACAATTGAAGTAAAAGAAGTTCTTCAGGTGACACAGCACTGGCTCAGTTTATTTATACAGTGTGTTTAAACTCTATTAAAATATTCATTACCAATCATATTGGGTTAATTAATGACCACACCAATGACTAAGAAATAACAATGATTAATGCTGATATAGAAACAAGTAAACATCCAATGATCTCAAAATACTTTATGAACGTTAAGGACTCAAACATAGTCCTGCACTGGGGGTGCTAGCAGACTGTGTTTTGCCATTGGGGAACACCTGGAGAGGATTTCCTCCCATAGCTCCTGGATGCACAGAACCTATGCATTCCCTGATAGCTGACTGAAGGTAGTAAGTGTATAACTGTCGCCATTTCCTCGTGTGTTTGGAGAGAGGGAGAATACGGCTTTCTCCACCATCCTATCTTTTCCATGCTCCTGAGAGGATAGGCATGGAGCAGCCCCTGTGCTCTCCCAAATGACTGCAGTTCTGCCTGGCCTTCACTTTAGGTATGTAAGGGCGTGGGGGGCTGGGAGGGGGAGATTTCAAAATTTTACAGCAGCTTCTTCTGTGAAAGCCGAAGTGCTTATAGTGAACCTGACTTTCAAAAGGGCAGAAACCATGAGCCATGTATAAAAGTACATAGCTAAGGGGTACTATGTGTACAGCTGTGAGCTTCATTTGTGCAATTATCATGACTACATACATGAATCATCTGGCAATTTGCTTGTGCAATGATGATTACCAAGTGTGCAAATGGGCACACAGATGGTGTGCACATGGGCATGGTCCAGAGCTGCTTCCCTTTTGGAAATCAGTCCAAGGGTGAAGTTGACTAGAAACTACAACTGTGGGCATTCGGTTGGCTATATCAAGAGCTATGGTATTGGGGAAACCAGTTTGGAGAAATTGGTCTAAAATGTCACTTAAAACTCAAACTGAACTAAAATCTAAAACTTTTCTCATTGAAAATGAGTGAACCTCAATCTTCTACATTCTGGAGTTGCGGGCGGGCGGCCGGGGGAGAGAGACTCCACTGTGTCTAGGACCGGCCCACAACATTTTGGCACCTGAGGTGGGGAGCCCAAATGACGCCTCCGTGCCCCCTTGCTGGGGCCAAAACTGACTGTATTGCACAATCTAGCACCTGGTTAAAGGATTCAACTTTGAATTGTTGTTTGGGGTCTCTTATGGGATTATCCCATTCCTCGTAATCAAAATGTCATCTTCTTCGGTGACTCTTGTATTCTTGAATGGGTGGGAAAATAGCTTCAGTGTGAAGTTCCTCTGCCAACTTCTGTGCATTCTTCAGAACATTTTGAAATCCCTCATCTGACTGGTAAGACTGTAGGTATGACTTTGCTTTGTCCAGTTGTTCCATTGCTTCAGATATATCAAGGTTATCACCTTGGAGTCTCTTGCTTACAACATTTATTTCAAACAGTATGTCACGTCACAACACTAAACCACACAGAAATTTGAAGTTATGTATGTTTCTGGTGATTCCATTTTCCTCTCCCACTGTTTTCCCACGAACAGTTTCTGTGATAGCATTATCCTCCATAATGGCAACTATGGCATCATCTATTTTCCCAATTTGGTGTTTGATAGGCTTTATTGCCTCCACTTGACTTTCCCATCATGTGGCACTCAGTGGTTTCAGTGTCAGAGAGGATGTTCCCAGATGTTGCTTCAAAATTTGCCATCAATGAGTTGATGCAGAGAAAAAGACATAGATGCTTTGAATTACATTTAAAAAAAATTCAGCAGCCTCATTAGAAGCTGATGCTGCATCACTGACCACCAAGTTCAATGAATGAGAACTGCATGGGACAAAAAAAGCTCGAGGGTTTAACTCTCAGATCCGTGTCTGCAGTCCTCTGTTCTTTCCTCTCATGTTGGCACCATCATCGTAGCCCTGACCTCTCATGTCAGCTATCGCAATTCCATATCTTCCAGCTTTTTAAGAAGCACATTTGTCATACCGGCTCCTGTAGTATCATCAATATCAATAAATTCTAGAAAAATGCTCTCCGACAGTCACCATTGCAGGGACATTTTCACTACGTTCTGTTGTTACAAAACACACCATTAAAGTCATTTGTTCCTTATGGCTGATGCCAGGTGTGCAGTCTAGAATAACAGAGTAATATCTTGCTGACTTCAGATCTGCCACAATCTTCTGTTTGACTTTTGGTGCCAGTAACTGTATGATCTCATTTTGACTTGTTTTTCCAAGGTGGTGGTGTGTGTACATTTCTTGGATAAAAAAAGAAAAGGAGTACCTGTGGCACCTTAGAGACTAACCAATTTATCTGAGCATGAGCTTTCGTGAGCTACAGCTCACTTCATCGGATGCATACCGTGGAAACTGCAGCAGACATTATATACACACAGAGATCATGAAACAATACCTCCTCCCACCCCACTGTCCTGCTGGTAATAGCTTATCTAAAGTGATCATCAAGTTGGGCCATTTCCAGCACAAATCCAGGATGGTGACTCTTCTTAGATGCTCCCGGAGTACAGCATCAAATTCAGCCATCAGCTCCACAATTTTAAGGAAGTTTCCATTGTTTGGCACATACAGCTGATCTAAGTGCCACGCAGTGCTAGGTTTTGGGTAGCAAGCATTCTCACAATGGCAATGAGCCTTTTCAGAACATTTTGTCAGTAAAGAGAAACTGATGCAATCTCCTCTTGATGTTGATTATCTATGGTGGCCTTTAACCTTTAGTCTCATCTCAAGCTCTTTCCACCTGTGGAATGCTCTCTGGTGATTTGCTGCCTTCTCATGGTATGCCAGATTTCTAGCCAGATTTTTCCAGTCCTTTGTTCCTGTCGAACCCAATGTGGCTGGAACGTTAGACTGGAAGAGTTTGCAACAATAACAGTATGCAGCATTCTGGGTTTTTGAGTACATAAGCCATGGCCTCTCCATTTTGTCACCACTGGGGATTTCATGCCAATAATGTGTTGGATGGAAACTTCTATTTTCATTGTCTTTGGGGAACATGAAGTTTTTCACTTGCTGTGGCCCATGCAGTACAAGGAAGTCCCTCCGGCTGCTGCTCAAGTGGGTCCACAGTCCTGGATCATCTAGACTTAAGGAACTAAACTCAGCAGCAGCTGTTCCTTGCACATTCCTGAAGAGCGTGGTGGAGGCACATGTTACATCCATTTGGGATGGAGATGTGGATGCTGCAGTAGCTGTCAGGTCACCTGCACTCTGACTAACTGGAAGTTCAGGCATCTCCTCACCACTCACATCTTCACTGGGGCCAGAAGGCTCACTGTGAACATTTGTGTCTATGTATCTCAGGAGAGCTCCTTCCTACTTAGATAGAAAAGCTTCCTTTGCTTTTTCTTTTTCTGAATGTTGCCCCAGAGGGGCATTTTCTTCTTTCACTCATGACTGCTGTTCTGTCCCAGCAATAGTGGCTCTCGACACTCAGTTGAAAGGGACAAATAAGCAGGCTGGTAGCAGGGCCTGAGTGAGGGAAGATATCGGTGTCTTAAGGGCCTAACTAGCTCCTACTACTTCAGTTGACTCTCTGTTCTCCTCAAGTGGGTTCAGGGAAGCAGCAGGAAACAGGAAGCTCCCTGAGAAGTTGGTGTCAATCAGTCCAGGCTCCTGGGGGTGCTAGAGATGTACATAAGAGGCTCCTCCTCTTCCTCTCTCCCTGCAGCTCCTACTGCTTTCTGTTATTCCCTCTCACCTTTTCTCCTGCCTGCCTGTTATGTCTCTTGTGCCCTCCTTCCTCCAGCACAGCACTCCACCATCTCTGTGCATCTAGAGCAGAGAGAATACATATGCACCAGCAGCAGACACAATTTTTTTACTCTCTGGGTCCTAGTGTCCTCCTCTGTCCCCACAGTCTGGCACCTGAGCTGGCCGCCTCAGTTCATCTGATGATAAGGCCAGCCCTGACTGTGTCAAGTCATTTAGCAGCCTGGGCCCTATCAGAGAGCCTGGCTGACAGAACAGTGTTAAGCCCATTCAGCAAAGATGACTAATTGAACTGATAAGCCCCACAGATCTTCAATGGAAGGTGGTGACTAGAGCCTGGGAAAGAAGGAAGAAGCTAACTGTGGTGCAGATATGGGCAATTGGCTCACCTAGAAACTTCCAGGGGAATGTGAGGTTAGTTCAAAAGACTTGGATTTCAAGATAAGAATCTGAACTGTTGTTTCAAGCTGATGCATATACCAATAAAAGGCAGGTATTGTCACACATGCTTGCCTGATTTGCATCAAACCCTTTGAGTTTTGCCTGTCATTAATTTTATTTAATGAATGATGCTAGAACTGTGGGTTGCTCCCATTCAGATGACATGGTGACAAGTAGAGGATATGATGATGTGGTGATAATACAGAGTTGAACATAGAGGCTGAGTAGATCTGCTACATATCTCCCTGTGGAAGGTCATTTTGGTTATAAAGTAGTATGTTGAAAAGTCAGATTTGTCTTGATTGCAGTACTGAAATCTGTCAGTAAACTGATATTTAGTTGTTTTTCACAGTTTAGATTTTAGCTGATGTGTGCCATTCAATGTAATTTAACATAAAGTCAACTTTTTCAAAATTCAGATCTGGCATCCAAGGAACACTTCTCAGAGGTTAGGAGGTTATTTTCAAGCTTCAGTAGCAAACACTTGTCACAAAACAAGGATACGCTAATTATGTTCTAGTGCTGAAATCAAACTTTTCAGTATAAAGTGCTACCCGGAAGAGTTGAGTGGAAAAGTTGTTACCATGAAATCCTGCTTTAATCTTATTGATGTCCCTTAAGTTGATGCATGTACCAGTAAAAGTGTAGCTTTACCGCTGATGTGAAATTACAATTTTACAAGATAAAATTGTCTGTCTAAAAATTTGAGATTCTTCTTAATTATTTGCCTTTTTAAAAAAAGAACCAGATAAGATGAACAGTGCTTAAGAAAAAAGTGTATGCATGGAAAAAAAATTTAAAACAAGATAGTTTTAACACTTTTAAAACTCTTTGCCTGCAAAGCCTTCTAAGAAGGCAGAAGAGCTATACAAAACATGAAAAATATAGTCTGAATTCATTCAAAACTAATCTGGATTTGGTTGTCATTAATGAACCAGAAACTCACTCCAGGTTTGTGTATAGGTTTCAGGGCTTTTTATGCGGACTCATTTGGGGAGGAGTGGTAGGGGCTGCAATGTTGGCAAGATGCAATGTTTTTGTTTTGTTTTGTTTTTTTGTGTGTGGGAATAACCCGTAGGCAGAAGCTGTGCCTAAGAAATTATTCTTAGAGAGAGATTTAGGTGGAATAAACTTTTCTGGTGTTATACTCAGCTTCTAAAAACTGCCCCAGAGCTGATGGGCTTTATTTCAAGAGTGGATTGTTAAATTTTCACTTAGTGTTATTGTTATGCTTATCTGCAGTAATGTTGTCTGGTTTCTCCCAATAATCTTACGATGATTGTTGCACTTCAAGCCCATGAACTATAGTTTGGGGATGCCGCTGGGTTTTTTGTTTTGTTTTTTAAATGACAGCACAAAGGATCATAAAGCACAAGGACAACACAAGAGATTATAGAACATCTCTCCCCAGGATAAAAACATGCGGCTGCTGGTAGGAGAAACAGAAGCTTCAGAACTGTATATAGGCAGAGGCTAGGGCTTACACTATCAAAATATATTTTGGAGGGCAAGAGAGAGAAATTACAACAGTTGCTTTCCCATCATAGATTCAAGTTACAGGAGAGTGGTTGTCCAGCATCCACGTAGGGACTAAATGGGCCAAAAGCGGACCACAGTAAGAAAAGCATGGCTTGCAGGTTGGGATATGCTCTTCCTCTAGAAGCATTCAATGGTACTGGAGTAAGGATCCTGGGATTGTGACTAGGGACTCAAGCAGACACGCCCCCACCATCCATCCCCCTTAAAAAGAGTAAGCTTGATTAAGCCTTTTAAAGTTTCTGGAGCAAAGTCTGTTTTCCAAACAAACCAGCTGACTCCTCAAAGAAATTAAATAATCTTCTCTCACATTTGGTAAGTTCACATGTGACACAGCATTGCCATTTCCTCAGGAGAAAACCTAAAGTGAAATCACAGATTTCCTCACAAATCTATCTGTCTGAGCAAGATGTAGCATTTAAAGAATTCTTCATATGTGCATGGAAATAATGGACCTCTAGCTCAAACATCATAAATCACATTGTTGCTATGCATAATATTCTTGCTAATTGCAAAAGTGAAGGGAATGTCTCTCTCTTCCTATTATCCAGAGCTGGAATTGACTGATGATGTAGAGCACTCTAGTTCCTGTTTTATTTGGGGATGAATATAATCTGTATTTTCTTCAGCACTCTGCTCCCACGAACACAGCTCTCAGGTTCCACTGTGTGACTGGAAAATGCAGCTGTCTTTTGTAATGAGAACATTGAAAAGTTGCTGGATCAACTGGTTTAAGGCCATCCTGCCTTCAGAACAGAATGGATCAAAGAAATTTTCTGGAAGTTATGACAAAGAGGCTGCAAATCCCATGCACTATGAAAAGCAGTCCACGTACTGTGTTGCAATTTCATCAGCATCCTTTCAAAGGCAGAATCACAATAGATCCATACAAAGTTCTGACCATTGCATTGACTAGGCAGTGTTGCCTCATCTTGTACGGATGCAAGCATAGAATTATTAGTGTTAATACAAGTCTGTACTCTATTTGAGAGAAGTACTGTCTTAAAAGTAGGAAATCCTCAAGGCACACACAGAACACTGCTTGCTTGTCTGTCTTGTCACAAGTATAATGAAGCATAACCATCCTCCATTCTTGAAATTTACAGTTACTCCCCATTCATTTATCTAGTTTTAAAAATGGTTTTAAGATCTTCCTCTGTGGATTGACTTCAGACCACCTCATGAACCTCTGTTTTCTATTCCCCTCTGTTTATTTAGCACCAGGCTCCCCTCTCCTCATCAGACAATTGCACTATTATTGGCATATGAGTCTTTTTCTCTGGAGATCATCTAGTGCAGAAAAGTTATTGTACCTTTCAATCTCATTTCAGATCTCTGCTGAAAATTTTTGTCCTGTACTTCTTAATTTATTTCTTCCTTTGCTGTGCATTATTAACATGGTACCTGAATTATTTACAGACTTGCTAAAATGTCATTAGTGAAAGCATTTTCACTGGTGAGGAGAGGGTGAAAGCCTGGTTGCAGGAGGCTGAAGAGGAGAAAGGAGATGATGGAAGTTAGACAAGCCAGGTGAAGAGGAGAGAGGGATTTTTAGAAGGGTGGAAATAAAAATTTAGAGAGGAAAGTGCTTGCAGGGGAAGAGAAGATAAGGATAAGAATGAGAAATAAAAGGTGGAATAGGATGGCCATTCACTTGGGGAGAAAAACAGAAGAAAATACTAAAGGGAGCTAGACATCAGGGTGGGGTATTGGGTTGAGAGGATAGGCACTCAGATACAGTGGTGATGAGCATGGAATGAAACCCTAGATGGGGTGAGGTTGGAGGAAGACAGGCTCATTCAACAAAGGAGAAGCTTGTAAAAGGAGAAGGGGAGGAGAGAGGTGCTGAAAAAGAGCTTGTGTTGGATAGTGTTGATTTTTGTTTTGAAATATTCCACGAAATCTTGAGGAAATGGAAGGCGATGGAGTAGCGAGTTTAAGGGGAGAAGCCAAAGTAGAGAAAGGGTGGCGATGGTGAAAGGCAGTAGGTGTCCCATGAAGGAAGGAGAAGAATAGTTTTAGCATGGTAGAGATTTTGGGAGAGCAGTACCAACGAGGAGAATCATATTGAAGGCAGACAACTTCAAAGAAACTCCACGTAGGAGTGAAGTTATAAATAGAAACTGTGGAATCTATGAGGGGAAGAACACTCACACAGGAGGGGAAAGCTGAAAAGGGAAGCTGAGAAATCAGAATGATCAATACACTTGAGATTCTGAAGGGAGTTAGCAATGATGGAAAGGAAGAGTAGTTGATAGAGAGGGACCTTGGAGAGAGCAGTTGCTGGTGAAGATCACTTTGTTCCACTTTACCTGAAAGAAGTTTCCATTTTCCTTGAAATCTTTCCATTTGACCCCACCCACCTTCTATAGCTGTCTCATATGCTGCATTTTGTAACATATACCTTTAACATCAGCCAGTATCTCAACAGAATCCTCAGTACACCTATTAAAGTACACCTTGTCCTTCCCTAAATCAGATTCAGTATATTCTCAGATTTTGGTGATTCCCCCCTTAATAAATAGTTGTGGCAATGTTAGTATTCCATGTGCTTTCTGTAAAAGATTAGTCCTTATTCCATAGATAATGGGGATATTTTAAACTTCCAAGTGAGCTTGCATGAAGTGGTTCTGTCTTGGACCTGCAGACTTCATATGTAATTACCATCAAGGTATGTAATATATCTGGCTTGCATGTAAATATTCACACTGCAAAATGGTGTGCAGTGACATGTTCACTGAATCTTCTTTCTTAAACTGAAGGCGCCATCCGTCTGCTCTCTCCACGCATAGCTCCCGCTGAGGTCACTGGGAATTCAGATCATGTGCTGGATCAGGCCCCAGAACTGCATATCATTTGTGAAGAGAAGGGAGGAGAAGAGATTAGATTCTCAATCCAAAACCAAACATGCAATGCAGTTTCTTTTATAGTTAAAGTATATTTGACTTCATTTCCCATTGAAATAAATAAAATCAAATAAAATAAAAATCATGGGAAAAGGTGCTCTAAGAATGTACTACAAAAGTATAAATTTCATCCTATTCTCCCATCGAATCCACATGAATCTGCAACGTGAGCAACAATCAGTCGCTGGTAGGTGTGGTTTCAGTGAGAATAGGGGTCTTGCATCAGGAAGTGCAAGCAATATTTTCTTAAATGTGGAAAAGCACAAACATATACAGCCCCTGAAGACTCAACAGATTGGTGGTTATCACAGCAATCTTCTCAATATGAAATACCACTATTGTGCGTTGTACAGATGCGTGTTGGTGGCAGTTGGAGCTATCAGTAGAAACAGGTAGATGGGCAGCAAGAATTTGTTAGATGAGTGGATAATGTGAATTCTGTTCTGTTTCCCAGGTGAACAGCTAGTTGGAAAATGGATGTGGGGGTGGAAATTGTTAAACTGAGTTCCTAGTTTTGATATATATATATTTTTAAAAATCCTGCTCTACCTCTAAGATATAATAAATTATAACAAGACTAATGGCCCCAACCACACCACCTTTTGGAAGGTCATGGCAGCATTTTCTACGGTTTTCTTAAAAGGATCAGGATATATGTACAGCCTTATTATGTTCCCTATCCCTTTGCTCATAAATTAGCATAATTTTTGGTGTAACTTGCATTTATTTGCTCAAGTGTACTGTGGACTGAATCATAGAATATCAGGGTTGGAAGGGACCTCAGGAGGTTATCTAGTCCAACCCCCTGCTCAAAGCAGGACCAATCCCCAACTAAATCATCCTAGCCAGGGCTTTATCAAGTCTGACCTTAAAAATATCTAAGGAAGGAGATTCCACCACCTCCCTAGGTAACGCATTGCAGTGTTTCACCACCCTCCTAGTGAAAAAGTTTTTCCTAATATCCAACCTAAACCTCCCCCACTGCAACTTGAGACCATTACTCCTCGTTTTGTCATCTGCTACCAATGAGAACAGTCTAGATCTATCCTCTTTGGAACCCCCTTTCAGGTAGTTGAAAGCAGCTCTCAAATCCCCCCTCATTCGTCTCTTCTGCAGACTAAACAATCCCAGTTCCCTCAGCCTCTCCTCATAAGTCATGTGTTCCAGTCCCCTAATCATTTTTGTTGTCCTCCGCTGGATGTTTTTCCAATTTTTCCACATCCTTCTTGTAGTGTGGGGCCCAAAACTGGACACAGTACTCCAGATGAGGCCTCACCAATGTCGAATAGAGGGGAACGATCACGTCCCTCGATCTGCTGGCAATGCCCCTACTTATACATTCCCAAAATGCCATTGGTGGTCTTGACAACAATGGCACGCTGTTGACTCATATCCAGCTTCTCATCCACTGTAACCCCTAGGTCCTTTTTTGCAGAACTGCTGCCTAGCCATTCAGTCCCTAGTCTGTAGCGGTCCATGGGATTCTTCCGTCCTAAGTGCAGGACTCTGCACTTGTCCTTGTTGAACCTCATCAGATTTCTTTTGGCCCAATCCTCTAATTTGTCTAGGTCCCTCTGTATCCTATCCCTACCCTCCAGTGTATCTACCTCTCCTCCCAGTTTAGTGTCATCTGCAAACTTGCTGAGGGTGCAATCCACACCATCCTCCAGATCATTAATGAAGATATTGAACAAAACCAGCCCCAGGACTGACCCTTGGGGCACTCCGCTTGATACCGGCTGCCAACTAGACATTGAGCCATTGATCACTACCCGTTGAGCTTACCCGTTACTTTCTATCCACCTTTATAGTCCATTCATCCAGCCCATCCTTCTTTAACTTGCTGGCAAGGATACTGTGGGAGACTGTGTCAAAAGCTTTGCTAAAGTCAAGGAATAACACATTCACTGCTTTTCCCTCATCCACAGAGCCAGTTATCTCGACATAGAAGGCAATTAGATTAGTCAGGCATGACTTACCCTTGGTGAATCCATGCTGACTGTTCCTGATCACTTTCCTCTCCTCTAAGTGCTTCAGAATTGATTCCTTGAGGACCTGCTCCATGATGGAAGAATTGAACCTATATTTTCCCCATCATGAGACCCATTCAGTGATGATGATGTAGATGAGGAAGACCGCATTTAAACTACTCTGCTTTCTTGCTCTCCTACTTCCTCCATGGATTAAATAATTATATGAAGTAAAATAGGTGTCATGACAACTCTTCTACCAAAGCAGGCAAACACACAGATGGACTGGCAGACCTCAGTTTACAGTTTCCACAAGAATACAAGGGAGAGATCTTGTTAGTTCAGGTAGAGCATTAAGGATACAGTAGAGTAAAGAATCCAGTAGGACATTAGACATTTTTAAAACATGGAACCAATGTGAATTCTAGGTCATAGTAGGTTTCAGAGTAGCAGCCTTGTTAGTCTATATTCACAAAAAGAAAAGGAGTACTTGTGGCACCATTAGAGACTAACAATTTATTTGAGCATAAGCTTTCGTGAGCTACAGCTCACTTCATCGGATGCATTCAGTGGAAAATACATGAGGAGATTTATATATACACAGAACATGAAAAAATGGGTGTTATCGTACACACTGTAAGGAGAGTGATCAGGTAAGGTGAGCTATTACCAGCAGGAGAGCGGGGGTGGGGGGGAGAACCTTTTGTAGTGATGATCAAGGTGGGCCATTTCCAGCAGTTGACAAGAACGTCCAAAGAACAGTGGCGGGTGGAGAGGGGGAAATAAACATGGGGAAATAGTTTTACATTGTGTAATGACCCATCCACTCCCAGACTCTATTCAAGCCTAAGTTAATTGTATCCCCTTTGCAAATTAATTCCAGTTCAGCAGTCTCTCATTGGAGTCTGTTTTTGAAGTCTTTTTGTTGAAGAATTGCCACTTTTAGGTCTAATCGAGTGACCAGAGAGATTGACGTGTTCTCCGACTGGTTTTTGAATCTTATAATTCTTGACGTCTGATTTGTGTCCATTTATTCTTTTACGTAGAGACTGTCCGGTTTGACCAATGTATATGGCAGAGGGGCATTGATGGCACATGATGGCTTATATCACATTGGTAGATGTGCAGGTGAACGAGCCTCTGATAGTGTGGCTGATGTGATTAGGCCTTATGATGGTGTCCCCTGAATAGATATGTGGACACAGTTGGCAACGGGCTTTGTTGCAAGGATAGGTTCCTGGGTTAGTGGATCTATTGTGTGGTGTGTGGTTGCTGGTGAGCATTTGCTTCAGGCTGGGGGGCTGTCTGTAAGCAAGGACTGGCCTGTCTCCCAAGATCTGTGAGAGTGATGGGTCGTCCTTCAGGATAGGTTGTAGATCCTTGACGATGCAAAGGAGAGGTTTTATTTGGGGGCTGAAGGTGATGGCTAGTGGCGTTCTGTTATTTTCTTTGTTGGGCCTGTCCTGTAGTAGGTGACTTCTGGGTACTCTTCTGGCTCTGTCAATCTGTTTCTTCACTTCAGCAGGTGGGTATTGTAGTTTTAAAAATGCTTGATAGAGATCTTGTCATAGCTGCTTATTTATAATCCACATAAGGAGCTAAACTAATTAAATATTTTCAGTTTTTAAACTGAATGTTGGCTATTAATGGAAGCTGCAGAAAATTCAAGAAGAGAGCAAGAACAAAACATGAAATGTAATTTATTATATTTATATTGTATAGCAAAGGCTTAATAGTAAGATCGATGTTCATGTTCTTAATCAAGTAACTATATTGAATCTGCTAGGTGTAGTGGATAGGGTAATTGAAAATCATGAGACCTGGTGTTACCACTCTGCAAACTTGGACGAGTGATTCTACCTCATTTTCTCTCCCACCTTTGACTGTCTTACCTATTGATATTGTAAGCTTTCTGGGACTGGGACAGTCCCTCTCTGTGTATCTGTGCAGTGCTTAGCATAGTGGTTGCCCTAATGTCAGTTGGGGTCATGAAATGATGCTGCAATATAAATAATATTTGATCATTAACTCTTCTACAATAAATTAAGGGTGAGATTAAAATCTGTTTTTGAAAATAAAAAATACAGTTCCATAATAAACAAAATGGCTGCTCCTGATGTCTAGTAATACCCTATGAAAGAGTGATAGGGTGAAACTCTGGCTGCATTAATGACAATGGGAGTTTTGCAATTGACTTTAGTGCAGCCAGGATTTCACCCATAGTGCTCAGGAGGGCCTGAACCTATCAGGTGATTAGCACCATCTGTAGGCTGCTGTGAATACCTTCAACTCTTATTGACTTTAGTGGGAGTCAAAGGCACTCATCCCCTCATAGACGATGCTCAGCCCCTTCCAACCTAGGAATTAGGGAGCTGCACAAACATGTTTTTAAAAAGGTATGATCCAACATATCATATCTCAATGGAATGAAGACTAGGGATAGTGTTGTCCCTAGAGAATAAAGTCTGGTCTACACTAGACTTACATCGGTATAACTACGTCACTCAGAGGTGTGAAAAATCCACACCTCTGAGCAACCTAGTTATACTGGCCTAACCCCTGGTGTAGACAGTGCTATGTTGGTGGGAGAGCTTCTCCTGTTGACATAGCTGCCATCTCTCAGGGAGTGGATTAACTACGCCGATGGGAGAACTCTCTACCATCGGCGTGGAGTGTCTTCATTAAAGTGTGACAGTGGTGCAGCGGTGCCGATGCAGCATTTTAATCTAGACCTGCCCTAAGTGAATTACAAAATGAAATATGGTTATATCTGGAATGAAGACATTTAAAAGGTAACTCGGGGCAGGGAACCAAAAAACAAGTTGTTAATATATACACCCACACACGCTCCCTGTTTCAACTGGATAATGTGCAGGGGGTTCAGGTGGGATGGGATAAAGCTCTTGAGGGGAGACCCAAGAATATCTTCTTATGTTTTCAATTCATGATGGGCAAAGCATGCGCTTTATTAGCTTATTCCTTTTATGTTAGGTTTGGGGTGGGAAGAGGGGAAAGGGAGAACATGAAATCTTCGTGGGCAAGAAAAATTTAGTGGATATTTTTCCCTCTAAGATCCTCCATCTTGAATGGAGTAGCCTCTGAGCACTACCTCTCCCCAGAAGACTAGCACAGAAGCTACTGATTTTAAATTAGTGGTTCATAGAAAAAACAATACCATCTTCCATACCTTCCCATATATAACACATTATAATGCTTCCCCACAGGGAACTTTTCTGGCAAGTACACGCTAGTTGGTGCATCATGAAACACTTCAAACACAAATATTGTGGTCTTTTAAAGTATCTTTGTGAGCCAAGGATAAGTCATTGCTGGAAGAATTGCTTCTAAGATGCAGATGAATAGTACTGGAGGCATAACAGTTCCTGCATCTCTCTTTTCCATTCAAATACCAACCAAACTTGGTTGAAATGCTTCTGTTGGTGTCACATGTATTCCAATCAAAGTCTCCATCAAATAAATGTGAAGTGCTAAGAGGATTTATATAGCCTGCCTCAGTGAATCACACTGTGCAGAATACTTATCCTGAATACACTTCTTTGGAATATCTAAAGTTAGTAATACAATTTGTCATACAGTGTGAACAGTGAGTGATTTGACTATTAAATGGGATGGAGATCCTCTGGCACAAGCTTTTTGAATGTGAATGCCCCTTATATTTCATGTAAAGCAGGCAAACCAGAGATACACAATCAGTCACCTGTTAGAAGGGCAGTTATCTGTATGCTGTGACAAATAACATTTTACTTTTGTGACAGGTTTTTTTTTTCTTTTTTGAAGGTAGCATTCTATAAAAATGCTTCTCAGAACAATCTTCTGGTTTGAATGTAGCTTTTGTGTCAATGCAAACAGAACAATAGGGTATTTTTTAAAAAATTTCCGTACGTTTGATTATATATAGTCATAGATTCCAAGGCCAGAAGGGACCATTTGTGATCATGTAGTCTTAGCTCCTGTATAACACAGGCCATAGGACTTCCCCAAAATAATTCCTAGAGCAGATCTTTTATAGAAAAACTTCCAGTTTGACTTTTTTAAATTGCCAGTGATGGAGAACATCAGAACGGCCATACTGGGTCAGACCAAAGGTCCATCTAGCCCAGTATTCTGTCTTCTGACAGTAGCCAAAGCCAGGTGCTTCAGAGGCAAAGAACAGAAACAGGTAATCATCAAGTGATCTACCCCCTGTTGCCCATTCCCAGCTTCTGGCAAACAAAGGTTAGGGACACCATCCCTGCCCATCCTGGCTAATAGCCATTGATGGATTTATCCTTCATGAATTTATCTAGTTCTTTTTGAACCCTGTTATAGTCTTGGCCTTCACAACATCATCTGGCAAAGAGTTAACACGTTGACTATGTGTTGTGTGAAGAAATACTTCCTCTTGTTTGTTTTAAACCTGCTGCCTATTAACTTCATTTGGTGACCCCTAGTTTTTGTGTTATGAGAAGGAATAAATAATACTTCCTTATTAACTTTCTCTGCACCAGTCATGATTTTATAGACCTCTATCATAGCCCTCCTTAGTAGCCTCTTTTCCAAGCTGAAAAGTCCCAGTCTTTTTAATCTCTCCTCATAGGGAAGCTGTTCCATACCCCTAATATATATTTTGGCACAATGGGGAGACTACCATCTCAAAACCCACCATGACCCTTGGTATAGTGATGGTTAATTACTCACTGTTAAACACTTAGACAAATTCAGACCAGAAATAAGGCATATCTTCACCTTCCAGTCATTTGTGTTTATATCTTTCTCTGAAGAGCCCATTATCAAATATTTATTCCACATGCAGGTACTTATAGACCGTAATCAAGTGACCCCTTATCATTCTGTTTGTTAAGCTAAATATAGTGACAGATTCAAGGAGCTCAATCTGAGGCAAGGTTTTTTAATCCTTTTGTTATTCTTGTGGTTCTTCTCTGAACCATCTCCAATTTATTAGTATTCTTCTTGAATTGTGGACACCAGAACTGGACACTGGTGCAACCCCGCTGGAATACAGTGTCAAATATAGAGGTAAAATAACCTCTCTGCTCTACTTGATATTCCCATTCATGAATCCCAGCACTGCATTGGCTCTTTTGGCCACAGGGTTGCACTGGGAACTCATGTTCAGTTGAATATTCATGTGATCTGGTGGGTGGTCTCCTGCCTAGTGATTAGTGCCGATGACATTAGTCACTCTTAACAGGTGTGGTTTAGGGGACGGTAACTCTGCCTAGTGAATCCAGTTCTTGGGACAGCAATGGGTACGGTGCCGGGGGAGGGGAGGAGTAGGGGAACCCAGGCCCTTCCACTCGACTTGGTTCCAACCCAGGGCCTTGGGAAGCTGGTTCAGCTGCTCATCTGTTGTCAGCCTGAAGTCAGTTTCCCTGGGTCACTTACTACCTTGGTCTGCACTCCATCCGGCTGCCGCCCATCTCTGGAGAATGTCTCTTTCCAGGCTTTCAGCCCTGGTCACAGTCGCTGGGTGCTCTGGCTCCTCTGCTCTCTGGCTTGGTGTGGGCTCAGCCCATATCCTCGCCTGGAGCTCCCAGGGCACACCCTCCTTCCTGGCTTGCCAGCCCCTGACTGAGCTGCCTGGCTGGGTTTTAAACCCTGCTCCAACTTGGAGCACGCTTGGCTTGGGCAGAAGGGTGGAGTCTCCTTAGCCCAGAGTTGCTTCTTAACCCCCTCTGTTCTAGGGATTATATACCCCATCACAATCCACCACAACCCCAAATATTTTTGAGTCACAGCTTCCAGGGATGGATTCCCCCATCATTAAGTATGGCATGCATTCTTTGTTCCTAGATGTATACATTTATATTCGGCCATATTAAAATGCATGTTACTTGCTTGCGCTCAGCTAACCAAGTGATCCAGATCGCTATCAGAGATCTGTCCTCTTCATTGTTTATCACTCCCCCAGTTTTTCTGCCATCTGTAAACTTTATCCATGAGGATTTTGTTTTCTTCTAGGTCACTGATAAAAAATATTAACTAACATAGAACCTGGAACCAACCCTACTGGAAGCAAACCTGCTCAATGATGATTCCCCATTTACAATTACATTCTGAGACACAGCAGTTAGCCAGCTTTTAATCAATTTAATATGTGCCATGTTAATTTTATATCCTACTAGTGTTTTTTAATCAAAACTTCATTAGGTACCAAGTCAAACACCTTAAAGAAGTCCAAGCAGAAATCCAACACTATTGCTTTTATCAACCAACCTTGTAATTTTATTTTAAAAATCAAGTTAGTTTGACCTATTTTTCCATAAATTCATTTTGATTGGCATTAATTACATTATCCCTCCTTAGCTCTTTTTTAACAGAGTCCGGAATCAGCTGCTTCATTATCTTGCCCAAGATCTATGTCAAACTAACAGGCCTATACTTACTCAGGTCATCCCATACCACTTTTAAACTTTGGTCCATATAGTAGTATGCAATGGGTATTTCTGCAGTTCTATTAACTTTTCAGCCTCCTGCAAAATAGCTTTTGTGAGTCTTTCTTTTGTTGCTGGGTTTCATGTAGAATTAAACCCTAAAGAATTGTGATTTAAATGAGATCATGAATGCTGCTTTTATAGGTTTAAAACCCAAGAAATTGCAGTTTTAAATGTAAAATAGAACCCACCCACCTCTCCCTATGTGCATAGGTATCTCATAGGTCTCACATCAGTGCATGACAGAATATCCCTGTATATTATGCATATACTTCAAATCCGGGAATGGAGACTAATTAACATTAGTTATTCTCTTCATTGTGAATGTCCTTGGTTGTTTTGTGCGTGGGTGGGGGTTTATTTTGTTTGGGTTTTTTTTTGTTTGTTTTGAGAGAGCAAGAGAGAGAGGTAAATGAGATAATATCTTTTATTGGACCAACTTCTTTTGGTGGAAGGGACAAGCTTTTGAGTTTCACAGAACTCCTCTTCAGAAGCTCAAAAATTTGCCCTTCTACCTATAGAAGTTGATTCAATAAAAGATATTACCTCACCTACCTTGTGTCTCTCATATCCAGGGACCAACGTGGCCACAACAACACTGCAAACAACTTGGTTTTTTCGTTTAGTTGTCCCCTTAAAGCAATTTGTCTCAGTTGGATTTTTTTTTCTATGATGGTATTCAATATCTCTGGATTCTGTGCAGGTCTGCCTTTGAATACATATTTAAATGTATGTTTATGTTTACTAAAGTAGGATGTTGAAGAACCTTGAGAGCAATTAAGATGAAGTATGGTATAAATACATGGGGACATTTTATATTCCAGGCATTATCTGTGTCCTTTGGAGCCCTCCAGACCTGTAACTTCTTATTAATCCATAGTGTTGAGTCATTGCCACCTAACAATGCCGTGTGAACTCACTACCTTTAAGTCATCACTGGGATCACTATGTGCTCAGCATATCATGCCAGTTTTAATTACATAACTTCTGGCATCCAAAGCTGAACATTTTGGATGTAGTTTTTGTGCTGCTGCTCTGAATATACTTTGTTGAAATATATGTATCTATAAATGTAATCCAGTCTTTCAGTACCGCAAGGCAATGTGCATAGAGATAGTATTTACAAAAGCACACTACGTTGGCCTAACTCTGCCCCCTTGAAGTCCATAATAAAACTCCCACAACTGAAAAGCATACTCTATTGTATATATTTATTTTATTATGACCATAGCACCTAGGAGCCCTAGTCATGGACCAAGATCCCTGTTGTGCTAGGTGCTGTACAAACCTAAAACAAAAAGATGACCTGTGCCCCAGAGTTTGCAATCTAAACATAAGACCAAAAGATCATTACAGACAGGCCAAAGTAAGAGTGCTAGAGCTCGGGGGTCACATAACTAATTATGGACTCAGTCCAGTGCTGAGCCCATTTTGAAAATTTCAACCTAGATGTCAGGAGTACATTGAGACTTTTATTTCAAATCATAGATTTGAAACTTGGGTAGAGAACTGTCATGGAAAGAGGCCAGCAGTCCAAATGACTGGATATGTTTAGAAGCAAAACGTGCGCAGGTCCAACATCAAAAATTGCATCATACCAAGAGAAGAGGAAACATCTAGTCCTGCAGTTCTACACAACCAAAACTCCCATTGGTTTCAAAATGAAAGTGGGATTGGACCCATTGAGAGGGCCTTGAGTTTGCTCACGTATTCTGAAGCCAGTAGAAACATGTCTGTGCCTAACTCTAGGCTCATGAGTTGCTTGGTGGGGGTGGGAACCAGTGGAATAGCAACTCTCCCTGCAGGAAGTTTCCTGGCTTTGTGAGAAAGGAAATCCCCAAAATCCACAGGGTTGGAAGGAGATTCAACCTCCCAAATCTTTTGCCATCCCTTCCCCCTACTGCTCTCAAACCTGTTCTCCAAAGAGGGCACTGCCAAGGGAATTCTATGGTATTCTCTTCTCCCCTTACCAGCTCTTATCCAGATTTTCCCCTTCAGGGAAATCCTTCAGGGAAAAATCTCACATCATTTAGGAAATATCATTTTGACAATTACACTGGAAGTTTGCATGGTCCCTTGGGGAAATATAGGACTTGAAGAAAATGCGGTGGCTGGAGATGCTGAGTAGCACTGAAGTTGTGCAGGCAACATACAATTCTGATTAAATACATTCATGCAGTAACTTCCAAGCCTGATACATCACATGTATGATTATGAATGTTACAAAGTGATGAGTCAGCCTCCAGTATGCCAAAACAGAACACACTGCGACATGGCAGAAAAGAGGTACTATAACGTAACTGCCAGGATAAACAAGCTATTCTCATTCAGTTGGAAGAAAGGTAGGCAGAACTGATTCAGTCAAGAAAATGTCCAGGCCTTGTCTCAATTTTCCCTCTAATATAGTACAAATATCTTCAGAGGTTGGAGTGGGAAGAGAGCAAAAGTATCCTCACAAGCTTCAACTCCCGTTTAACCTGGTTCCTCTTAAAAACATTGTCAGAGAGAGAGAGACAAAGTACGTGTGTCTTTTTTAAAGATTAGACCCTCAAGTCAATGGGAAAGTCTTGGTAAGTACTGTTGAGAAACATGAATCAGAAAAAATAAGACTGCAAATCTCCGATTGGGACAGCTGAGCAGGACTGTTTTTATCTAGATTGTAGGAGAAGACTAAGAACAGCAGGATTGGCTGGGCACTAAAAATCACAAGTAGCTGGATAGATGTCCTGGACTCTGATGGATTGTTTGGCTAAGAAGAATAGAATGGTATGTTTATCACAGCTCTCTCAATTCTACAAAGCATCTTTTTAATGCAAGATTGGAAACAGCCTGTCCCATAGAATCAAAACACATCATCTCTATATAAATTGCTGTACTTTTATTGCTGTTTTTTGTTGTAGTTTCAAACTTCCATTCTGGGGCTGGGGGAAGGGGCATTCTACTGGTGAGAAGAGAATTCACAGTGCTCAGTGCCTGCTTGCTGTATTAATAAAAATCAAATGAAAAAAGCAATCTGATTAAATTATGTGTGCCTTTTCTTATGCCAATGGAGCTTAACTAAGCAAACAGAAGCAGTGAAGTAAATCAGTGTTGGTTTATTAAAGATCAGAATTCAATATCTCAATGGTTGAAGGGCTTATGCACCGATGTGCTCACTGTTTAGCTTTTCTATGCAAAGAAAGTAAATGCAATGGCATTGAGGGAAGTCTTGTTAGGAAAGTGAGACAGAAGCCTAGTTTTCTAGCAAGGAAGATGCTGTTCTCTCTCTGTTGCAGCATGCTCCTTGCTGAAAGATTAAAATGGAAACAATCTTCCTAGTGCTGTTTACTTACTGTGACATCATGTGCAGTAAGAGAACCCTTACCTTTGGGACTCCTTAAGGCTTGTGGGTCAGTATCTGCCTACCTTGACCTTGAATAGCTACATGAAGATCAAAACTACCTGCGCTTAGGACTTTGTCACGATAGCTATTGTAACAATGTAAAACTCACCTTGTTTTTTCCAGTGAAGGCACTGTTTAAGTTTCAGAGTGAGAATAAGACCATCGTTTACTACAGCTTATTCTGATTAGACGTGGAATAACCAAAGCTTGGCTGTTTTGGTTCACAGCAGTTCATAGAAAAACTTTTTTTGTTTTCAGTTCACTTGTTTTACTTCAAGCACCTGTGAGCTCCTGCTTCCTCCCCTTTTTTGTTCATCATGCACAGGGACTGAGCACAGTCACAGTCCTTGGGCTCTACACTAGCCATCTCCACTGCCTCCTTCACCCCAGTCAGTGGAGATAAAAGGCCACAAAGAGGAAAGTTCCTAGGATGCTCTTCAGGAGCATACCAGCAGTAATGCTCCTTCTGTGAACCAGGAACCTCTTTGGTGTACATTATACTGTGTGCAAGCCACAGTACCTCAGTGTGCTCCTTCTGTGTGGCACACCTTTGTGTGGCCCCAAAATGGACTAGTGCTTAAGAAACCAAATCCTGCCCAATGTGAATATCTGGAAAAATAATAGAGTATATTGCCTAATGCTTCAAGTGTGAGAGGATATTAATGAAGAATACAAGAGTAAGAGCTAGGTAACAGTAAAATCATAATCTTGGATAAGATCTGAATCCAAAACTTTGCCTGAAGTTGGCAAGAGATTCCTCTTCCTTTAAATACCTGTTTTTTTCAGCTGTGTGCATATTGCATCATGTAGTGCAACATGTGCAGGGTGAGTGTGATAGGGTGAGATGCTCATCATACCTGAAAGGCCAGGAGGAGACCTTCTCCCCTCCTCTCTTCTGAAAATAGTATTGGCTGCTCTTTCTTGCCCATCTCATACCAAAAAATCCTCTCTACTCCTGATTCAGGGGGAGGGGAAAGCTGTGCCTTTGGAAAGAGCAGCCAAAGCAGGGAAGTCAGGCAATTCAAAGGTGGGTTTCCCCTGGTCAGTGATGAAAATCATATAATGTCTGGGACCTCTTGCATCCTCATTGCCAGACCAGCTCCAGCAGGGGCTAAAACCGAAAAGAGTTGGCAACGCTGATAAGTTCTTAAGGGGCTTGGTTAAGGCAGGGTCATGGAACTCTGCTGTCTCTGGGCTGAATTCTTCAGTGCTTTGCAGCCAGTTAATGCCAGCTATGCTAGTGTAAGGTGGCTGTGAAGGCCTTGTAGTTCCCTTGAGGAATATCCCTGACATTGAAGACTTCTCCAATAGGTGCAGAGCTGGCTTCCTCACAGGAACCCTGGTAGTGTAGTTGGCAGGTGCGGTGAGAGGAGGCAGTACAATTTCTAGCTAGTTTCTGTCTGCTACAAGGCCAATAGGGGTCCCAGCCACGAGGGTTCCACTAGGAGCAGTCCTCAGGCTGACCTTATCTATGACTGGGATTGTATTGTCCCTTTACAGCCCCTAGAATATGGAGGTGAAGCAACTTCCATTCAGTTTCTTTTGAAAACAGAAAGGGTATAGCGGAAAATGGAGGCCCCTTGGGTACATGGGAGTTCCCCCTTCACAAGGGAGAAAAGGAAGAATTTGGGCAGGATCTTTGTGTTTTGTTTTGTTTTTAATTTATTTTTAAATGCTGGATGTGAGGGGAATTTTATTGTCCAAAGGAGTCTCTGGGTGCACATGCTGCTGAGAAGGGAACAGTATCTCATGAGGGTAGGTGAACTTGGTTATAGTTGAAGGGAATGTTTAGGAAGATGAGCGAATTAGCTGGCCTCACCTCAAACTTTGCAGGAAAGGTTTTTTCTCCTGAATTGAGTGGTATGTTTGAGAGACCTTGTGTTTGCTGAAGTTCATCTAATGGACTGTTGGTGGTGGTTTGTTTTTGTTTGGTTTGTGGTTTGTTTGTTTTTCTGTCAATAAATGGCCATTTTTCCAACATCCAGGACTTTGAATTTTATTTACCAAGAGCAGGATTCATTGACTATCTCGGTCACAAATGAAGAAAACAAGATAATATCTAATGGCATGTTCCTTCACAAAAGCCAAATTGTCTAACAACTGGGGTCATGTTCAGAGCCTAAAATTATCTTGTGGTTTCTGGACAGAATCCAAACCTTGCGCTATTTTTTTCATTCCACCTCTTGGCATTTAAAAAGAGGAGCTCACCACCAAATCTGTGAACAGTGGTTGGGTGTGTGTGTGTCAGGAAACTCTAGAAAAGGTAAGTGAATATCAAATTTAAACAGTCAAGAGCAATGAACCCCACAGAGAAGTGGAATTGCCCATTATTTCTAGAATGACCTGAAATGCATATTAACTTTGATTGGATACTGTAAACATCTAAGATTTCCAAACTGCTGGATTGTTTGATCACAGTTACAAATTCTTGCCAGCTGTAGAAAATAGAAGAGAAAAAGTTGTAC
Source organism: Eretmochelys imbricata (assembly GCF_965152235.1). Classification (NCBI taxonomy): domain Eukaryota; kingdom Metazoa; phylum Chordata; order Testudines; family Cheloniidae; genus Eretmochelys; species Eretmochelys imbricata. The sequence continues at coordinate 92,654,144 of NC_135576.1, forward strand.
ACTTACTGAGCACAATGCGCACCACACAGTATTAATAATAGAGTGTCAGTATATAAACTATTTGCAATGTTGTAGCCCTGCTTGTCCCAGGATATATAGATGTGAGGGGGGGGGGACGGCAGGCAGGCTTGCTCCCCACAGACCAGGACACACCAACTCAAAGTGGCACCAGCCTCTGCCATAGCAAAAGACACACAACCTGTAGAGCTATCTCCACTGCTATGATGATCAATAACCCTTACAACAACACCTTTCAGTGTCCATGGTCCTATGCACGCCTGTCACACAATGTGGTGTGCCACATCCAGTGCATCAAATATCCCAACAACAACTATGTGGGTGAAGGAACTCTCACAGAAAATTAAGACAAATACCAAATCACCCCTGAACAAACACTTCCCAAAGCAATCACTCCATATCTGACCCCTCAGTCCTCATTCTCAAAGGAAACCTGCACCAAACCTTCAGAAAGCAAACTCGGGAACTTGAATTATTAATTCTGCTAAACACTAAAATCCATGGACTAAATAGATACACTGGTTTTATGGTTCATTACAACAATTTGTAACACACCCTACTGCTTGCTAACCCTTACTTGCCTACATCATTTTAAGTGTGAACCCCTTATTCTTAACAATGTATCTCAACTTGTACTTAACTTAGAGACACTGGTTACCTTCCCTAGACCTGAAGAAGAGCTCTGTGAAGCTTGAAAGCTTGTTCCTTCCACTAACAGAAGTTGGCCTAATAAAAGGTATTACCTCACTTACCTTGTCTCTCTCAGTATATAAATTATACTAGTTCAATGATGGAACATTAACAGCACCTGAAAGCCACTGGTAAACAAGCCAAGTTGGTAAGATGAGGTCATGGATATGCTCCATAGTTATTTTAGGATGCGTGCTGAATATCAATATGGCTTTTTTGATAGCACCTGCTTTCATTCAGAAGACTGTATATTCAATTCCCTCAAGAGCTGGGCTCAAACCAAGTGCTGACTATACAATCCATTACTAGGTAAATGCTGGAGTCTTAGTAGGTGGCATTGACCTTTAGCTGAGACATTAAAATCCCTTTGCCAACATTCCCACCTAATGCTCAATTGGCACTGTATGAAAGGCGTAGCTGAGGGAAACAGCACCAATGGTTGCCCACAATATTAACACAGTAATATAAGCTTGTAATTTATTCCTCCGAAAAATGGTTGTGTAATAAAACCCTGTGTAATAAATCTTTCTGCAAAGATTATGATGGCTGAAAGTAGGTGTCCCTCAGCCTGCTTATAACGTGGTTGTTTCATCCAAGAAACTATTTTTTATTCCATTGCAAAGTCAGAAATCTTTGTTACACTGTAGCCCACCCTATTTGTATGTGAAGATCATGCCTTTTATTCGGTGAGAGTAGTCCTGTTATCAATACACAAAACTAATAGGAAATTTATAAACATTTTTAAGGATACATTTCCCAGTCTAAACGTCACAAATGGAACCTGGATTCCAACACCAAGCACTTTCATCCAAGAAGACTTCAATAATTCATCTGAGATTTTTATTCTTTTTAAAAAAACAAATAAACCATAAAATGAAGTCACTTATACAAATATGTGATATTCGAATGGATCCTTTGTGTATTAAGTTAATGGAGCACTAGAAATGGGTTAAATCAATTCAGCAAAATCTAGTTATCTTTGAAGAGAGGAATTTTCTGATGCACATTGTTTGGGGGTAGGGAGTACTTCACCTGTACGTCACCTACTTATCATCAGTGGATTGACTCAGTATCGATCACAAGTGTCTGTGGAGAAACATTCACTGCTTCATTCATGTTCTATGAAGCTGCTCTGAAAAATTTTGACAACCATTTTCTGTTAGAAAATGTAGTTCCATTAAAATTGAAATAATTCACAAAATTGCATCAATTTCATTTTGGAAAAAACAAACATCAAAATACCTTGTTTGGACATTGTCAAAGCAAAATGTTTTGGTGTTTGGGTTTGTTTGTTTTTGAAAAACCTTTACATTTCTAATTTTTAAAAATTATATATTATAATATAAAAGTTAAAGTAAAAATCAAAAACGCATTTCAATTTTGTTGAAGTGAGTTTTGATTAATCTGGGAAAAAATAATAAATCAGAATTTTCCTTCACAATTTTGAAAATTTCAGGGTTTGTTCTAATTCAAAACAAAGCCAAATTTTGAAATATCAAATTCCTTCACCAAACAAAATTTCTGTTCTCTGTATACCACTAACATTTTACTTTCTTGGCTCCAGAGACCCTCCTTTGAATATTATGGTCTTAGTGGCTTTTCAGCACTGTCCAGAGTCACTTTTACAGAAGTGAATGCAAGTCATGTCTCTGTAAAATGAAAATTTGTTCAATTTCATCCTTGTGGGTGGAAAAACCATGGGCACTCAACTGGTAGTAAGGGGTAAAGTTCATTTGATGTGAAATGTGCCTTTAGATTGCATTGCATATCAGAAACTATATTCCCAGTGGGGTTAGCATGGAATGGAAGGGTAGTCATACGAGTATCAGAGGAATATCTGAAGAATTTTCTAATGAAATAACAAAGATGAAATTTGGTTCTTGTTCCAATGTCTTTTATAGCAAAAATAATTTTCTATTCAGTAATAAACACTATACAAGTAAGAGGGAGCTTTAACACAAAAATCTAATTTCACCAAAAATGTCATTTTAAAAAGGATAAGGAGGTTATGGCTGGCTGATGAACCAATGAATACTGCAGGTAGAAAAATTCATCTATCTTCCTGAATGCGCCTAATACAATACTTTCAGGTAGAATTTACAACTATAATGCTATTGAATGTACTAGTTTACTTATCTTAACATGTTAAGTGATGACAACATAATGAAGACCCTCCAAGCCAAGGTAAAGGAAAGGGGATAAAAAGTATACCCACACGAACCAATTGATCAAAGTTGTCTTTTCAAATGAGCAAGAGCCAAGGTTTAGCACTTCAAGGCAGAGAACCAGATTCTGCTGCTATAACAGTATACATTGGGAGTAACTATTTTGTGTTCAGTGGAGATACTCCATAACTGAAGTCAAGAAGAGCAGACTATGACCCAAAAACGTTGGTAAACTTGTAGGACTAGAATGATCCTACCATATAGAGACTCCATTTCCCATTAGGGAGAGATCCTGCATCCAGTAACCCATACCTTCTCTAAAACTAAACTTCCGAGGAAAAACCCAGCAACAACTACTACTGTTGCTCCTACAATGTGTGTGACAAAGAGCATAATGTTCTGAGACACTATCCTTTTTTGTTTGTTCATATTCAGGGGTTCTCACATTTTCATACATTGGACCACATTTTAATTGAGATTTTTCTTGTGGATCACCTCAGTCAGGATGGTTATAGGGTCCCACTATGGGGGAGGGTGAGTGGGTATTTTGGGGTCCCTGTAGGTCACTATTATTTTTTAAAAATCCCCATCACCACCTTTCAGAAGTCCAGAGGTGAGTTAGACCACTGGAAAACTTTGAATATTAAGTGTTTTTAAAAAACTTTAAAATTTGGCCACCATGTCAGTATTTTGCTGAGACATAATTTTTATAAAGGATGCTGCTGTTCCATTGCTTAACATCAGATACCTTTGTACATCGTTTGGCCTTTATCACAATTTTGGGCCCCTTGAGGATCATTTGGGGGAGCAAATATTCCCTTTACTCTTTCTCCCGGCCCCGCCCCTTAGCACCAGGTCAGTCCCAACAACGATTGAGCAGACCACATCCTCTATCTCTGACTACAGAATAACATCCCTGTGGCAATTCCAGCATTTGAATGCCTGGAAAAATCACACGAGGAAAGTACGTCATGTGTTTTTTATAGCTGTCTTTCAATGTGATTTCATAGGTGAGATAAGGAAGAGGACCCAGCATCATGTGACCATCCAGCTCTCTGCAGACCACTAGGAAATGTTCTTTGTAGCCCTAAGAACAAAAGTTACTGTCTTTGGCAAAGAATATAGTACAAATTTTATAGCAGAAATTGCAGAACTGCAAGTCTTCTGGGGCAAACTGAAATTCTGTGAATTTTCTCCAGGGGACCATTGCCATATTTACCAAGCAATGTCACCCATTTTCCAGTAAAATGACTTTTTTTTTTCTGGAAATGCCTGCAAAAAGAAACAAACCAGCTGTTTCCCTTTTCTGAGGATGAGTAAAAATAAAATTATTTTCCCCACCAAGAGTTTCTTCTTGTCTCACAAGAAATGTGATTATTTTTCACACAGTTCTTGGTAGAGACATTGATGGCCCCTGTGAGTCTGACATGACAAACATAGTTTAGTTTACAATGGAAATGACTGATGAGACTAGGTCAGAGTATTCACCCGCTATGACATATCAATCAGACTAGTGGCTGTTTGTGTCTCACATCTAAGCAATGGAGAGCAAAATAGTCAGGCATTGCTATAACTTGTTCAGTGGGCTGGTTGTCAGTTAGAGTTATTGCTGTAATCTAAAATACATATGATAAAATCATTATAACGGGGGGCCTCACAACTGGCACCTGACAGCACCTAAAGTCTCTACTGCCAGTTTATCTCTTTGCTGGTATTTCACAATCACATTATTATATAGGATTGTATCCCTCACCCCTACTCTCTCTCTGTAGTTCTTGTCTTAAACTGTAAGAACTTTGGGGCAGGGACGGAGTCTCCTTACGTGTTGTCACAACTGATAGCAGAAGCGAGACCACAGATAGCAGAAGTGGAACACATTACTAATCGGAATCAAATTGGAACCCATGTAGCCCACCCCCAGTGTGTCCCCACCAGTCCCTTCACTGACACAACAGTCCCTTCACAGTGACTATCTGAGACCAGTGCAGGGACCCTATCTACAGAGTGAATTGCCTGAGCTCAGGAGTCAAACTAGAGGTGAAGCAGAAAGAAGGGTAGCTCAGCTGATGGAGGTACAAACATTCAGCGATGTTATAGAAGAGAATAACCCGGCAGACTGAACTGGTGGCAATTGTATCACACAAACTACAGAAGCAACAGTTGTGATGACTTGAGCTTATATAATGTGCTTATGTTGTATAAGACATACTCCTTTGGAGGGCATCTGTGCTGCACTTGAAGGATAAAAAAGAATAGGAAATTCAATGTAGCAAACTGTTAATAGTGCATTATAACCTAGCTGAGATGCTGCACATATAAAAGCTTTAAGGACCCTGTTTATTTGTTGGTTGATTGATTGATTGCTCTGTGGACAAAAATAAGCTCACAATTTTGTGTGCAAAAATGGTGTCTGAGGCACCAAAATATTCACTTGCCTGTGACAATAATTTGATATGTATATGCAGTTGTGATGCATGCATACAAAAGGAGATGCTTTTGTGTGCACACACTCCAGGCCCTCCTAGAATTTAGCGCTAAAGCTAGAATCCTTACATTTAATTCTACATAATAAATGTGCACAAGGGGCAGAGCTATCGTTGCTGTTGGAACTATAACTTAGAATTCTAGGCTCTTGCACATCTCAATATTAACTCATTTGATATACTCTGGAATGGAAGTGGCCTTTTATAGAAGGTATTTCTTACTCCGTTTCCACAAACAATGCATTAGATCTTGATGATGAGATGACCCTGTAGAAAAACTCAACAGCTACTACGTACTCAGCAGTAAATCTCATTCAGCCTCAGACAACCAATGTAATTGAGAGAGAAGTATCTCAAGTTGTGGTAGTATCCTGTCTGCCTAATCACAGGCTTTTGGCCCAAGACTTGGGCTTTTAGAGGATTTCCCAGGGCCTTCAAAACCTTAGGAATTTAATGATGCCATCGGTACAATGGAGTATCACAGCTGTGAAAGGGGTGATGAATAAAATAGAGGCAAAATGGAGATTAGAAAAAGTACTAGAGTACAGTGATGGTACAAAATGCAGCATTGTTTTGGGTAATCCGTGTGGAATGTTGTATTGCTTAGAGGGGTGTGCGTTGTCTAAGCAGCCTACAGAAAGACGGTACTTGGCTTCCTCACCACTGTTGCTTTGACTTTGTAAACTAGAAGACCTATTTTCCTCATTTAAAAAAGTAATTTCAAGAAAAACTATTTTCCCCAGTGGCAAAGTATCTCCCCACCCCCAATGGGGGCTAGGTGCAGGTGTAAACAGAAAGGAAATTCTCCATCTTTGCACTTTTGCCATTATAGGTGGAAATGCTTATTTCCTATTATTTTCAAAGTGTGCCCTAGTATCTTTAACTTTCATCTGGATGGCTGACATCCTAGAAGGGGCCCCTGGTTTAACAGCTGACTCAAAGGATGAGACTTTACTTTCTTAAAGTGCCCTTCCTTTAGCATTTACTATACTGCTAGCTTGAGCCAAAGTCCTGCAGTGAAATCCTGGGTACCACTGAAATCAGTGGCCAAACTCCCACTTATTTTAGCTGGACCAGGATTTCACCCATATGGAATTTGAACCCAGATCCTTTTTGTTTGAATCTGAGGATGCTACCTCTTGATGTTATGAGGAACTGAGTGCCTGCTTTGTTGATTTGACTGTTGAATTAAAAATAGACTGAAATTGTTAACTGGCCTTCAGTGGGACTACCCCTATACTTACTTAGGCACATGCTTAAGTACAGCTGAATCGGAGTCTAAATAAACAAGCCTACTTAATGAGCACAATTTGTTTACACAACTTTGTCAGTTTTACATTACCGTATGTAAGATTAAAAAAATCTCTCTTAAATGAGCCACAAGTAAAAATAAATCTTTTGAAGGAATAGATTTACTGAGCACTATCATTATGTATTTAAGAGGTCCCCTCTCTTGCAGTTATTACTGATGCAATCAGAAGTAGAGTAAAAGATTGTTACAAATGATTAAAAGTGCTTTATTTTAGACTGATAACTGCAGTGGCAAGTGTGGGAAGGAAAGCAAGGGTGAAGTGGATGATATTGTGTACCTGCCTAACATCGCTTGCTTAACATTTGTATTTTAGACCATCTCCTGCCTAATAACACCATGTAGTGAAATAAAGGGTCCATTCTGGAGGTAATTGTTATGTGGTGGAATATAAACAAGTCCCATTCTGCAGTATATTTACCACAGCACATATTTACGAGTTGGGTTTAATTAAAAGTTGGGAACACCAGAGCTATTTTTTAACTAGATGCCTATTATCTAGTGTCAAATGCTTGGTTTTAATCACACATTTTATATCATCGTGACCTAGATCACTGCCTATGACATACGAGTTAGTGTGTTGTCTTTCCTGAAAAGATGTAGCCAAGCTTGATGGATGTTTTCTCATTCCTAACCTCATTACTACTGGCTTCCCATCCATCTAATAAAATGCTATGATAGAGAGTGGGAAGGTGCTATAAATCATAATATTCTAGCTGCTTCGAGCAAATTCATTAGGAATGCTGACTATATATCTCGCAAACAGAAAGTCAACACACAAAGTAGGTTGCTGCTTCTTCCTGGGTTGGAGTCATCTACCCTCCCCCATCTAGTCCAGCTAGCATTTGTTTTTAATGGCAATGATGACATTTAATGAAGTTCTAGGTGGCAGGTTGCTTTGACCTGATTAACCCAATAAATATTCCAGCCACTATTGGTTTAAAGCTGTAGCCTGTTCCTTCACTCGAGTTGTTAGCAATGATGCATTCTCAGTAGTGGGCTAACTAATGAACGATTGTTTGCATGAGGCAAGGGAGTTGGTGTTTTTCTTTTTTTGTTTTTTTATTATAGTTTTTATTAAACAAAAATCATTCTTCCTGATGAAATTATTCCTGTTTCTCATTAAGTTTGGGCCATGTCTCTCCTGGCCCCCAAGGGAATATGTTCATCTATGTCCTTAATTCTATGAAATGAAAAAAGGCTATTAAAGGGTAAATGTCCCAGACCTGTGCCTGAAGCAGAAGGAGCAAACCAGCTGCTTTATCTGAAGTACAAGCTCTGAATCTGCACTTCAGGGTGTCACCGTGTTTTCTTTCTTGATTTCCGCTTTGGAGCAGTCTCCACATGTTACAAGAGGCAACAACAACTGTGATCTTTGCAAAAGGAGCAAGGTCACTGGGGGAGAAAAATAGGAAAAGAATTTTAACAAATTCAGCTCTAAGAATGCAGTGCCTTATCTGTCCCCTTTGGTTGTTGCTATCCTTTTATCCTTATTCTGGAATTTGCTGGCAGCTCAACCTGTACTAAAGGTCCCGCAGAGATCATTCCTTTAAAATTAGTTTGTTCATTGTACTGATGTTTCTCCCCCCCGCTTAATTATACTATTTATTTTATTATATAAGCATAATCAACTTTGTTCTCTGAAATAAAGTCAAAAGGCATCTGTGGCTTTAAGGGACCTCCTAGAATTGTGTGGCCATATGTTTACACGGATGGTGGAAATGAGCTGTCAGTCAAGCACAGGTAGTAACAGATTGATTGGAGGCAACAGTACAGACAGCTTTGAGGAATTGTTCAGGGAACAAGTCTGGCCACCCTTTGGTTTCTATCTCTTTCTGTGCTCTCATTAGATACTCAAAAGCCTTCCCATACCATATTTTGAATGAGATAGTGAGTGAGTTGGGAAGATGAGTGTGGTGTATGAGATATTTAAGGGGGAAATGCACTTATATTTTCATGCAGTCAGAAAGCAGTGGTTTTGTTATAACTCTGTGATCGCTAGTATTTAGTGTCAAACTATTTGGGGGGAAATGATTGATAATGGTTAGTAATCCACAGCATTATGAATGTACAAATTAAAAGTAATCAGAAGTTGTGTGTCTGTTAATATAATTCACTTGTTTTGAAATGTACTACAGAGTAAAATTCATCTTTATTGTAATGACAAGTCACAGCTTTGTTGTGATATTGTTAAATGTGTGATTGTAAAACAAACATGTACAATGCACCTTGACCGTAATGATCTGATTTTCAGAGTTACTAGCCACCAGCAAATCGCACTCAGTGGGAGCTGCAAGTGCCCAGCTCTTTTGAAATTGATATACATGTTGATATTCTAACAGGGAATTAGAACTAAGGAAGTAAAATCTCTCTTCGCTGTTAGACAGTTGCCAGTTACCAAGCCATCACTGAGTTGTGAGGCAGTGAGAAGACTGTGTGAGGGCAGACATCCCTGATGAACACTAGGATTTACTCTAGCTACTGAAGTCTTTCTTTATGGTCACACTAATGACTGCACCCCTTTTTTTTACAACGTATAGCCATATTCTACAGCAAACGCTTCAAAATTGGAAGAAGCACTTTGGACCAGTCATGTTGGTTTAAAAAAAAAATCCTGGGAGAGAATTTCCGGATCCAATCAAGTCAGACACATTGTTTCCATGGTACCGTCATAACCATGGTATTATATTAGTGTGCAAGTACTAGGCACACTTAAAAATTCGTGCTTGTTTCAGATATAGTACTGATTCTTGAAGTATTTGTCCATTTAAGCTGAGAAAAATAGCTGAAACCAACAATATCACCAAAATGAACTTTAAGTGTCTAGTGTGAGACTAAATTAATCGTCCTTCAGTAACAATAGCTGTCTCAAGCAGTACTAACACCATTTTTATTAGTGGTGTATGAACTTCACTTTATACTAGAAATACTGAGATTTAAGGGTTAAGTCCAAGTCTGCATTGGAAAATGCATATCAAAGCAGAATTGGACTGTTACCTGCTACATTGTGAAAAAAAAAACCCCATAAAATGGGATTTTAACATTTTGAAATGCCCATGTGTAAAAAAAAAAAAAAAAAATCCTATAAAACAGATAGGGATAAAACCAGTAGGAAAATACTCTAAATCCCAAAAGAATTTAATATGGAATATAACAGGCTTTCGGCGGGGGGGCGGGGCGGGGGAAAGAGAGGGAGAGACTCTAAGTTCTATAGAACTTTTCCATGACAGTAAACCTGGAGAACACAAGCTTTTAGTTTTGTTTGTATGTTATGGTACTAATAAAGTAAGTGTGCAGAATTTCTTCTCTTGCATAACTGGATGCACATTATACCTCCTGCAGAAAAACAATTTGGGACACTTTGAATGTTCTGTGACAAAAATAAATGAAATGTCAGAGATATAGCATTTCTATATCTTGTTTTGTGAGGAGCTTGAGTTATTGTTACTTCAAGACACATTCATTTAGGTTCAAACGTTGGCCACTTCTGCAGGGGAGAAAGCTGTGGTGATAGGCATTGCCAGCAATCTCAGAAGAGCAGCCATGGGGCTTCTATCTGATTGGGAGAAAGAGTCATGGTGCAACAGACATGCCATTCTCTTATGCCTTTGAATGCCCCTCCCAAATGAATAAAATTTGAGGTCACCACCCTGCTCACAGAATTAATGGAAACACCTTCTACAAATACAGAGACCTTAGAATGTCTATGGCAGAGACATTTATATTTACACTACAGACCTTATGTGGGAACAGCTGTACTGCTGCAGCTGCTCTGTTGTAAGGTCTCCCATGTAGCCACTCTGTGCCGATGGGAGAGAACTCTCCCGTCGGCATAATTAAACCACCCCCAACAAGCAGCAGTAGCTATGTTGGCAGGAGAGCATCTCCCGCCGACATAGCACTGTGCACATGAGTGCTTATGCCAGCAAAACTTATGTCACTCAGAGGTCTGGGTTGTTGTTTTTTTTTCCACACCTGTGAGCAACAAAAGTTTTGCCAACATAGTCCATGTCTATACTAGCACATCTCACTGTAAAAATACTAACCTTGTCAAAGGCAGTGTCTCCTATGTTTTGTCTGACAGCTGAAAGAACTGCTATAATGTAAATTGTACTGTTTCACACCATTTTTGCTAGAATTACTATGGAAATACGAAACAAAAACAAACTCCAGAAATCCCCCTGTGACATTGCACCCCATATTCTTCATAGTAATATTGTAAAGCTATGGTTATAGCATAATGATGATGCATTTTCTGCAAGATGTGTCATGTGAGGTGTCATTGGAAAAGTTATGATTTGCTGAATAGGATTATCCTATTTGTATGCATGTATCACTTTTGTATTTGAAGTTATGAATAGTGACTATCTGTATTTCAAATGTACTTCTACCTGGGTAACGCCCACTTGACAAGATTCTTTCAGTCTGGATAGCTGGTTGGGAAGGGCCTATTCAGGGCAATGAGCTATTAGGGGGCAAAATAGGCCTTAGGAGAAGATTATCTCCCACCTGGTGAGCCTTCCTGAGAACACTCCAAACAGCCTGTAAGCAATGGCTGCTATGATGCTACAAGGATATGTGACCAGGCCACATGATGCTGGACTCCATCTTGTGATGTCAGTATTTTTCCACAGATGGGTCTGGGAACCAAGCTTTGGAACAAAGGGTTCCTGCCAAATGCAAATGCTATATAAGGCATGGAGTGCCATCATCTGGTGGTCTTCACTCCCACACAAAAAGACTCCTGGAAACATCTAAGGAACAAAGACTGGGGGAAGTGCTGTACCCAGACTAAAGGGATTTCTAGTTTGTGTATAAAAACACCTGGGCATTCCCAGATGCAAAGCAGGTGCAGCTTGCCCCTTAAAGATCTGCAGCCTGCTAGCATCATCTCTCAGGGTGAGAATCTGCTAATTCATATCCAATCTATTTAATATATTAAGCTTAGTTTGTTTTTGTTTATTTGGTAGGTAATCTGCTTTGATCTGTTTGTTATCACTTAAAATCTATCTTTTGTAGTTAATAAACTTGTTTTTGTTTTACTCTAAACCAGTGAGCTCTGACTGGAGTGCTTGCAGAAAATCTTTGCTTGGTTACCACAAGTGTGCATTGCTCCCTTCACATTGAGGGAGAGGTGGACTGGGTAAACCCATATACTGGCCAGAATTGATCAGGGCAGGTGGTACTGCTCTGGGGTCCCGGGCTGGGAAGCTGGTGGTTAGAGAGAGCCTGTATGTACCTATGTTTGCTGGTGAAAGTGCAGGCTGGAGGGCTTTACAGGTGTGGTGCAGTGCAGTGTGAGAAGGATCCCAGGCTGGTGGGTCTGGGGGGCTCAGTGGTACCCCAGTTCCAGGTGTCACCCTGGGGGAAAGTCATTCCCTTGGGCCCCCCGCTCCCTCCCCCACCCAAAAAAAAACACTCTGCAGAATAAAATCAGATTTGTACTAATCAGAATGCATTTGCTTTTGAATATCAAAGACTGCCATGCCATGCTGATTTTAGCCAAACTGTACAGAGATAGATGTTTCAAAGGTCCACAGAAATTCCACATCACTGGGTAGCAGCACCCAATAATATTAATTAGTAAAGCAAGAAGGATTTATGCTCCTGTATCTAGGTAAAAGTGCTGTGTTAAGGGAGCATGTATTCTGAATCTCCTGGCTTCTGAAAATTTAAACTGGAAAGTTAGTGGTATTTGTATAGCAGAATAGATGGGCACCTGAGATAAATTACGGGCTTTTAGATTAGCATTGGTATATTTTTTTACAGTGGGATATCATGAACTGTAACAATATTGGTGCAGAAGATGCCATAGAACTCTAAACAATGTTTTAAAAACATTAGCAGTTACTATTCAGAAAAAAGTTTTTGTAAATAGTGTTTCAAACTACTATTTTTATCCAAAGAACAGAGAAATATGAGGAAGATCAAGCAAATACATTAAAATATTAAAGAGATGGTTTTTCAGAGCTGTGCAGGAGTTCCTCATTGAATGTACCAAGAAATGTCTTACTACATCTTCATGCAATCCTTTGAAAATTGAGAAATAAATGGTACAAATTGTTGAATAATATCTGTAGTTTTTATATGCACTTAGATAGACCAATTTTTTTTTTGCTATCTACCCTCACATACTATATATGGTTTGTATTTTCTGGGTTTTGTTGGACAGGTTAAAAACCATATGAATTTCTTTCATTGTCATGGTTTACAAAGCAGCCAGAAACCTTTGTTAAAATTCAGCTTTCTGTTGGGCAGTTTTTTTTTCTATATTTAAATTACACTCTAGAAGCGAGAATATATAAAACATACAGACTAGAACAGATATTTTCCAGTAGGAAGCTTGTCTGAAAAGCTGGCCAACAATGGGAGATAATGGTCAAAGCTACTGGGGTGAGGGGCATCATCATCAGCCTTGGAGTAAGTAGTCTCCAAAGGGAACCCTGAGCCTTCAGGGACAAAGCTTCTGGCACGGAAGGCCTGTGAGACCCCCAGTGGGAAAGAGTGTGAGTGTGGACTTCATGGCTATTTAAGATCTCTATATGGGGAGTGATTTTATTATTTAATAAATCCATCCCCCATGGGGGATGTTGCTGACCCAAAGAAGAATTTGTTGTCATAATTTGATTGAGAGAGCCATAAAATGTGGGGAACTCAGGCAGGGCTGCTGCAGAGTGACTTCAGGCCACCAGGGGATGCTTGGGAGGTGACTGGCCCTGCTACAGTAAGATCATATCAATTCTTTTTTTCCCAAAGAGCTGAAATGGGAACATTTTGATTTAATCAGAACCACAAATTTTGATTGACCAAATTGTTTTAGAATTTTATTCCACAGGAAATCTTGGTTTTTTTGTTCCACTTTTGAACAATTTTTTTCTTTGAAATTGTGAAATTTCCTGTGAACCTGAAAATCCAGTTTCCACCCAGCACTAGTAAGTAAAATGTCATCACTAATATTGCATTAACACAGCTTCTACATTTCTGTTCCTTGGTTTAAGAAACCAAAACCAAAGAAGAACTTTTCAGATTTAGTACAATCATGTGTTTGAATGACCACATGTTCAATGTGCAACCATTTTCTTTTGCTGAGAAACAAACATATGTGACCTCAGAATCCAATGCTCTAGATATGTTTTTAGGTGAATAACTGTGGTTTTGGGATGGGATTTTCAAAAGCATTTCACGTTGGCCTAACTCCTCTTCCCTTGGAGTCTATGATAAAACTTCCATTGGTTTCAGTGAAAGCTGAATGCTTTTAAAATTTCATCCTCTCTGCACAACCACCGGGAGTGTTCATGCCTCTGCAGCTTTCTGCCTCTCTTTATAAGAGGAATCCGCTCCTCCCTACCCAGCTGATCTACTAATTACATTCTGCACTTCATTCCATGGGGCGGGGGGGGGGACTATTTGGTCAGGACTGGCTGCTTCCAGGTCTCTAGCCCTTAGGGGTCAGGCTGCCCTGTTTATAGTCTTTGGCATAACTAGCACCAGTGCTAGTTTACTGATTTATGTGTAATCATTAAAATAGGTACAACTCTGTTTCTTTCAGTGAAACTAGCTTACAGGACTGTGCCCCCAATGCAGGTCAGAACTGAAAAGTTAAAACAAATGCTCAAGTTCTCGTTCAGCCAAAACTCCTCTTCAAGTTGCTGGGAATTTACCCTGTTAATGGCTGAGTAAGAACATGATTTGGCCCAAGGAAAGTAGCATTGACCCTATTTCAGCAAAATCACATGCATAAGTGCTTCCCCATTCTGCAGAGCACCCAAAACATGTGTTCACCTTTACAGTTTTTTGCAGTCAACAAGATATAAGCATATGCTTAAGAGTTTTGCTATATTAGGAAGGACTTGAGCATGTATTTAAGGTCTCTTCTGAATTGGGGCCTCAATGAATAGTATTTAGTCAGTTCTAGCTGAGAATGGGCTGAAATTGCTCATACCAGAAGGCAGGTTTGGGAGGAGACTTGTAAGTGCCTGGAAATAGGGACTTGATTCTGCTCCCATTTAAGTCACAGGAAATTTTCTCCTTTGTTTAAATGTAGCGAAAGGGCAGTTTGGGAGGGTTCCCAAACCAAGCGTGTGACCCAGCAGAATGGATTATAGCACTGCTCAGGTTTGGCCTGGCTACCCTTCTGTCATGATGGAGGGGCAGCCAAATCAAACCTGAGTGGTGCTGTGTCCCCGCATGCTTGGAGTGGGGAGCCAGATCCAGGAGCTGCTGCTGTGGGATGAGTGTAGGATGGGCTTGTTCTCCAACATGCCCCTCTCATCCCCTGGAGCCTCCTCACAGTGGTAACTTTTTTGAAAGGAGGGAGGCTTAGTTTCAGATTTTGCCCCAAGCCCCCAAAGGTCTCTTTGCAGCCCTGGGATCAAGCCCTTAGAATGGAAGTCATAATTATAGTTCTGAGCAACCTAAGAGAGGGAGAACACCACTTCTTCTACCAGCAGTTCTTTTCCTTTTCTTCTTCCTTTGATTTGTTCTGGTTCCTGTTTTGGTTCTAACAAATCATTACTCCCCCCTTCCTTGCTTCCATTCCCCTTATCTTCCTGTTAGTCATACTGGTACTGGGTATCCTATTGAGCTGAAGAAGGTGATGGCTTCTGATTTCTGATGCACTCCTTTTGCTTGACCATCACAAACATCCCAGGTTCTCTCTCTCCTCCCTGCCTCCCCTTTACAATCTCTTTGGGACAGTTCTGGGAAACCACACAGACTCTCACATATGGGGAAATCTGATGTCCCTACTGGGTCAGAATTAAGGGAGTGGTTGATTGTACACAGATATATGTGATGCTTGTGCTAGTGGTAAAGTTTTTCTGTGGCAGGAGAAGTGGCATGGTGTTAGATGCCTTAACCAAGTGTGACAAAGCTCTGTCCTTGTCTCCGTGGGTCCCCCGTTTCCTGATAGATTTTGCTAGCCTCAGAGGCTCACTGTGACCCTCCACGTAACCCTTCTTTTTCTAGAGACAAGGGTCAGTCTACTGAGCTATTTTCATCATAAGCCAGCAAGGGAGGTGAGGAGAAATTATCCTTCCTTGCACAGTCTCTGATGTCTCCCAGTCTCAGTGATTAAGCAGGGGGCAAAGGTGCGGGGGAGGGGGAGCCCAGGCCCACCCCCTACTCCAGGCTCCAGCCCAGGGACCCTAATAGTATCAACTATGGTAGCTGGCCTTTTAGAAACATAACATGTACAATTCCCTGGGCTACTTCCCGCACAGCAGCCCTCACTTCCTCAAGTTCCACTTCACCCTTACCTCAGGGCCCCCTTCCTTGTGCCTGATATGGTGTGTTCTACTCAGCCTCTCCAACAGCACAACTTCCTTCCACAGCTCCTGACATGCACACCCACCTGACTGATTGGGAGGCTTTTAACTAGTTTCAGCCAGTCCCTGATTGGCTGCAGGTGTCCCAATCAACCTAGCATTCTTCCTGCCTTCTGGAAAGTTCTTATTTGGCCCCAGGTGTCTTAATTGACCTGGAGCAGCTTCCATTTCACTTAACCTGGTACCAGGGATTTGCTTAGCCTGGAGCTAATATATCTATCTCCCACTACTTTTCTATAGCCATCTGGCCTTGCCCCATCACACAAGGCAATTAAGTTTTGTGTTAGGTATAATATGTGTAACCTTAGATGATATACAATGTAGTGTGTAAACATAATATAGATTCATCTAATCCAAATTCCTCTTTTCTTATCTCCTCTCTTCCTTTCAGCTCTCCTCCTTTATGACTGTATCAGCTGGTGCATTGTATCCTCAGATTATTGCATGTAATTTAAACACAGCAATTAGGTGAATTTAGTCTTGCATTATTCCTAAGCACCTATATTCTCAACTAAATTGCTGTGCAACCTCTAAGGTTTTTAAAACTAGCAACAGAAGCAAAATCTAAAATACTCACTCGTAATCTTCTAAATCTCTTCCCTGTCACCCACACACCTGCTCTGTAGCGGCATGATATATAATCAAAAAGTTCAGGTGCTCAGTATGATTGAATTGAACCCTTCCATTTAGTCTATTGCAGTTCTAATTCTGGACTGATATACAGTAGGTGTGATTGAGGAGATTGCTCTCTAATTATGGAGATTTTTCTGTGCAGTGTTAGAGGATATTTTTGGTAGTATTTACAGTGTTCTGTCTGGCAGTAATATTTCTGTCTGACAATGACAATTACATTGCTCTTGACTGGTGCAGATCAGATATCTTTAAAAAGACTGTGTGTATCACATGTCACTGGCAGACATATTAATGTCTGAACTGAGGAGTGCAAGTGATGTAACAAGATTAGATGGCACCAATATAAAGGACCAACTCTAAATCCATGGATAAGCAAGAAACAGCTAGATGACAACTGTCAATTATTTATTGCCCTTGTCCAACGTAATATTAATAGCAAGGAGATGGCACTTTTCTTTCTCTTTCTCTCTTATGCTTAGTACTCGACTCCTCAATTTTACCACAGTAACATTCTTTTCAAGGCATTTTGCTCTGAGTTCTCCATTAAATGACCAGCAGAAAAAGTGATGGGTAGTTTATCCCCATGACATGTAAGAGAACCTCGTTAACCAGAAAAGATTAGTTTCAGATGCCTGCCGTTACCTTAAACATTAACACATCACATCTTCTCTTTGCTCCTTCTTTCACATACTAGACAAAACATTAGACAATATACGATTTCAGAAAGAATTCTGCCATGGAAAGGGCATTAAGTAATAGGATTTTGTCTCTTACCTCTTAGGAATCCTGTACACACAATTTAATGAACTGCTGATTAAACAAAAGTTCAAAGATTTCAAAGAAAAACATGATCTAGCCTTAAGTTGTGTTCACATGTATGAGAATTAAACACCCAATTTTTTTTATCACTGGACCAATGAGGAGCTGTACATTATGAGTGCCAAAAAAAAAGCAAAATTAAATCTTTTGTTTAGTTTTTACATCGATTTTTAAATTTTGCCTTTTTGATGCCACTTGTTTTTGCTAATTTTTTAAAGCCTTTTCCTATAAGCGGTACTCAGATTCAGTGACTTCTTATAGCTGGAACTAAATAGTATAAGTGATATATAGGACAACCTCAGCATGAAAGTACTCATACTAAACAGAAGGGGGAAAAGTGAAAAAAGAAAACAAGATATAGTTTATTTGCTGATGTCACTCTGCTCCCATCTCAATAGGCAAACAATAATCAAAGGTTTATGTAGTGCAGGCTATATTCAACTCAAGTATTTAACTCATGTAACTAAGTTTCCCTAACTGCAATATTTCCTTTGGCTTCCAATGGATAAGTTGTACTCCTTCTGAACAGGTTTCAGAGTAGCAGCCGTGTTAGCCTGTATTCGCACAAAGAAAAGGAGTACTTGTGGAATGCATCCGATAAAGTGAGCTGTAGCTCACGAAAGCTTATGCTCAAATAAATTTGTTAGTCTCTAAGGTGACACAAGTACTCCTTTTCTTCTGAACGGTGTTCTTGTGCTCTATTAAATGGATTTAGCATAGGAAATTAAAACAAAAAAAGAATCCCACAATGTTTAATGAGATTTTGAATACACAAAATTTAATTAAATTCATAGTGGATTCCTAGAACAACCTTAACTCTGCCCCATTGCATGTGTATGTTACAACAGAACCTTTTGCTACTAGATTAGATTAGATATTATCATAGTATAATAGTGTTTTACAAATAATAAAATATTTATGCATTGACTTTACTAACTTGTAAAGTTGTTCCAGTAATTAATATAACCTTAATGCAAACTACCTGAGAGGAACACTTTCTCCCCTCCTCCCCCCCCAAAAAACCTAAGCCTTAAAGTATCAATATGATAGAGAGGGTAACTTTTGCATCAACCTAACAGTTCTTATTTAGAAACAGCTTTGACTTGTAAAAATTCACCTTACAGGTTTCATTAACTTTGACCCACAAGTTCTACTTAATAAGTCTTTCGACATACTCCCAGGGCATTAAGTCTGCCTCTCTGAGGAGATTGTGTTCATCTGCACTGCTCCCTACTGAAAAGTCTGGCTTAAAACCAATATTTTAGCCCTTTGTTTTTGAGGGGATTTCAGACTCCAATAACACAAATATTACTCTTTGCACTTCATATCTGTATACAGTTTATTTTTTATTTTTAATCAATTAGTGAGCAGATAGTTATTTGCAAGTTTCTATCTACACCTATAATAAATCTACTGAATGCATACTTACTAGCAGGACTTTTTCTGCCCTTTTATATATTAAACTGCTTTCATTTTCTGTTATTTAAAGACTTCAGGGATGTAAAAAATGATTAAATATTGAGTTCTAAAAGATATAAAGTGATACAGGAAAGACTCAAGGGGTTTTAGTCAAATATACATTATGCCATCATCTAAACTTGTTTTATGTTAGAGAAAAGTACATTTGCTAGCATTTGTGTGGCACACCTGAGAGAGAGCCCCTGTGTACTGGCAAATAGCTATAAAATACATGACAATCTGCATTGAGATAATAATTGGTGCCCACTGTTAAGGGGGTGAGACTCATAATTCACATGCAGTGAAGCCACACGTGAATTATAAAGGTCTTGTCCTCCTTCAATGGAGATAAATGAATCTTCCTAGTTCATCCAATCATATGGTCTGTTTAGAAAAGGTCTTTTCTGTCTACAATCTTTTTTCACATTAAATTGTGTTCCAGGGTGGATGCCACAGGAGACAGAAAATAAAACATTCACACAAGGTTTCTTCCTCTACTCTCCTGTTGGAGCTCTGAAGATGTTGCCATTTTCCTTACCCCAACCATATATCAGATTCACCATCTTTTGTGACAGAAATAGGAGACAGGACTTTCCTTATCTCTTTTTTGTAGTTAGCTAGATAAGTTGCTTTTATTGATATAAAGCATTCTCATCATCAGTAAAGAAATACACTGACTCTGTGACATTCATAGTCTCTTCTATTTTGAAGAGAACTGGAGGTGACCCATCTCCTTTAATATGACAATATAGAGTATTACCAGTGGACCACTGAGTGAGACCTGTCACACAAAGGGAACAAACCCTGAAGTCCTTCCTCAGCCTTCCTTAAGGGCTTGTTGTGCTGAACATCTAAAAATAATTGAAGCCAAAGAGATGTAATGGTTATCAGACTAGTATTTATTTTTAGAATATAAGCATTCAAATGTACTTATTTTGGATAATAACTAAGGCCTTATACTGGTGTAAATCACACCAGAGTTATATGAGAGTGGGGGCTGTTTAAAATCAATATAAGTGAGATCAGAATTAGGCTTTCAGAGTGTTGAGGCTGTGATCTAAATGTGCTTACAGGCAATGCCCAACCAAGAAAATTGATAGGCAGCAGGTTTAAAACAAAACATAAGGAAATACTACTTCACACAATGCACAGTCAACCTGTGGTACACACTGTGAGGGGATGTTGTTCATTGAGGCTAGGTCCATCAGTGGCTACTAGCCAAGAAGGTCAGGGATGCATCACCATGCTTTGGGTGTCCCTAAACCTCTGCCTGCCAGAAGCTGAGTCTGGCTGACCGGGGATGGATCACTTGATGATTGGCCTGTTCTGTTAATTTCCTCTGAAGCATATGCACCAGCCACTGTCAGGAAACAGGATACTGGGCAAGATTGGGCCATTGGTTTGGCCCAGTGTGGCTATTCTTATGAGTTCAATTATAGTAAAACAAAAGGAAATTTATTTAAGAAAGAATAGAGATTCAAATAGAAACAAGTGTGAGTGATGGGAACAAATGGTTACATCCAAAACAAAATCATTAAATGTGAACTAGAGCCTACACTTATTAATAGTTACCTTTATCTACTAATAAAGTAGATTCTGACCCCAGATTTCAGTCTTTTGCTGTGCTTGCTAGCCCCAAGGAGCTAGGATTCAGTCTTTTGTGAAATTCTTCCACTCATCAAGGTACCTTCTCAGTTAATGGATCCAGGATGTCTGTCTCCACTCTGATACACTGAATCAGTCTTTTGCCTTCATTCACAGACAGAGCAATCCCCTCACTGTCATATCATTCCTTTTCATGTCCAAGTGGTTCCGATATTTAGAGTTTGTATTTGCTGGCTGTCCATTGACTTTTCCAGTTGGTGCCAAGGTAGGCAACTGAGCAATGCATTATGTAATAGGCAAGCAAGGGAGGGGTGACAATTCCCTCCCACTTGAATGAGTCAGCACCAAGACATATTCCCTAATGACTAACGTTCACCCCAGGGCCATAAGGGTATGATAGTTACATTATTCCTTAAATATTACCTGTACACACAGCTTGCAATGATTACAAGCATTGATAAGTTACAAACCTTCAGTAGAGATCCAACATATTACTCTTTATGGAGAAATATTTTGAAAGCTGTGTATTAGTTGTAGTGAGTTTATCAGGTCTGAGATAGGAGTTCCTTGTAAAGGACAGTGAACCCTTTGCCAGTTGGAACCAATGGGTATTTGTGTCTCACTCAATTCCCCATGTGCAAAATGGGGATAATAACACCTTAGCTCACAGACCTGTTGTGAAGGTAAACTTGCTGATGTTTGTAAAAGAACTAAGAGTATTTAATGACAGCACCATTGTGACCCAAAGCACTCCTATATTCACCCCCTACACATTATGATGATAAACTTTGTGCAAATTATCCCTTGTTAAGGCTCCTTTAAAAACTAATGACACACTGATCTTCAGTATTCTTGTGTAATGTATTCTGAAATGTGCGTTAAGAGTTGTGTACATACACTGTAGTCATAATTTCAGTTTATTTACCGGAAAAGTCTGGGGAGCGGGTAAACCTGTTTCTCAAATAAATTGTGAGGTTGGGTCGCTCGGTCTCTCTTTCACCCTAGAAGACCAATGAACTAGCCCTTTGACTTTTGGGGGGGGATCCTGACCTAGAATTTGGTCAGCCATGTTGCTGGGAAACACATGGTAAGGATTTTACCTTAAATCATGTCTAGTTTATTAAATTTTACCTACTAGAAAGAGTTAGATCTTTATTTCTCTTGTAAGCATTTCTGACTTTAATAGGATACCTGAATTCACTTAAAATCCTATCTTCTTTAGTCAATAAACGTGTTTTATTTCTTAATCTGAACCAATCCAGTTCTGTGTTTAAACGGAACTGTTTGGTAACTCTAGTTAAGGTAGCAAACTATTGAATATTGACCCTTTTCAGGTGCAATGGACTTCTAATATCCGAAATGTCCAGGAGAGGGCTGGACAGTGCAGAACACACATTTTTAGGAGAAATTTTGGACTGGGAGTGTGTTGGGGCCACCCTGCAGGTAGTAACTCAGCTGGTGGAAGTCAGAGTGTGACTGGAGTGTTGCTGACAGGCTGTTGCAGCCAGAGTTGCTAGACCAGGCCGCAGCTATACACAGACACTCAAGGTATGACTTGCATGCTGTTAGGCTGTTTTTGAGTGGCCCAGCTTCGGAGCTACAACAGTAAATCATTGTAAGGCACCCAGGGTTATGGGGCAGGCAGTGACAAAACCTCTCAGTGGTCTGGATTGTACCCTGCAATGTGACAGTTTCTAGAAAAGCCTGTGAAGTTACTGATTGTATATTCAGCGCAGGGTTTGGATGTTGTGTAGTAAATAATGCATGTGGCCACACACTGAATGTTGAGGATAAAAAGTAATATTGAATAGCTATCATTCAGTGAGCACCATCCATCCCGTGCACTAAATGAGGCCAGAGTCCTCTGGACAAAATAGTATGTGATCATTTAATTAAAGACTGTGTTGTAATACATATGCACATGCGCGCTGAATTAAGATTGCATGGGCAACCTTTTGAGTCTTTAACTTTTAGCTTGCAAAGTTGTTTTAAGATGTAATATACAATTATAATCTCCATTTAAAAAGGACAGGCAAGTAAAACTCATGCTTAGGCAGGTTTTTGCTTTTCAGCTTTGCAAAACTGTGGTAAAATTAACAGAAACAGATCTGAGATCTTGACTATTTATTACCAAGTTGGGAATAACACTATTGACTTCAGTGGGGCTATGCTTGGGAGTTTGCAGGAATAGGCCTTAAAATGGTCTTCAGGAAGAAAAAAGTACAAATTTCAGGTTGCTATAATCAATGTTTAGGATTAAATTGCCCTTGACAGTGAATTCTTTTCTTAAAGGAATCGTTTTGTTCCATGAAAAATAATAAACAGCTTTGCATTATCTGAGGCATTTTGTGGAACTGAGTGAATGGGCAGCATTTAGGGAACTGCAGTTTGGTCTTGAACTTCATGTTTACAGAAAGAAATGGCCTGTCTTCCTATGAGTAGTGATATCCCCTATTACCCTACTTGCTTGTTCAGCTTAGGGGTTCAGAGTTTATTTACATTCTGTAATGCTAGATGACTGCTTTTCTTGGTATTTTTTAAATACTAAATTAAACATGCCTTTTTGTAGAAAAGATATTTTTGGAAAAACAGGGATGATTTCTGCTCATCTGTGTAAATATTTATCAGATCACATAAATAAAATGTAATATACACAATTTTTAAGGCTGCATCTGACATTCTCAGAGCCACCATGAAACCCTCAACTCCTTCTGCTGTGTTTTCTATAGGGTTCACAGAGGTCCGAGAGCACTGTGCTAAGGAATGGCTCTACATAGTCAAAAACATTTAAAATAATAATGTAAATATTTGTGCAACATCCAAAAATGTGCTAGGCACCTTAAAGACAAATAGGAAGTCATGATCCCTGCCCCAAAGAGCTTACAACTAACTTTTTCCTGCTGAAGTGAAGTTATGTCATTTGACTTTAATGGTTGGCAGATTGGGCCCCATGGTAGATAATTAACTTAAACATTAATAGCCTGGACATCTACATGTGTATTGTACAAATACTAAATGGGTCTAGTCAGGGCCGTCCCTAAGAGGGTGCGGGGTCTGGGACATAGGCACCGAGTTTCTAATCTGTCAGGGGATGCCTGCCCCACTCCACCAATTCCCCCAGGGCTCTGCCCCTGCCCTGCTTCTTCTCACTCTGCCTCTTCCCTCCCCCTCCCCCAAGTGTGCTGTGCCCTCACTCCACTCCTCTCCCCATCTGATCGATGGCAGGCAGTAGGCACTGAGAGGGAGGCGCTGATTGGCGGGGCAAGAGGCGCTGGGGGGAGGTTCTGGTAGGGGGGGCTCCTCCTCACTCACCTGCTGCCCTTCGCCTCCTCACCCCAGTCGTCTGGCTGCCTCACCTCCCCGCCCTTTACGGGCCCCCCAAAGCACGGGGCCCAGAGGGGTTGTCCTGATTTGCCATACCCAAGGCATGGCTCTGGGTCAGTTGACATCTGAAAACATTTCATTTTGAGACACACTCTCAATACTGCAGAAAAACAATTGAGAAATTTACTTCACAGTTTGGACTACATAGGAAGTTTAAAGCTGCTCTCCGCTAGTGGAAAGTCTAAAGGGAGAGTGGAAGGGGTTATACGCCTGCATTCCACTAGCTAAATCTCACTTGGGCCAGGCTGGTACAGGGAGGTCTAATTTACACCTTCCTATGCAACTTCATTGACTCTGACCCATTATCATCTGTGTTGGTGACTTTGTTTGCCAAATTCCAATTCCTATAAAAGAGACATTCCAAATCCTGAAAGAGAAGGGTTTATAGTGGAAATGATGACATCTTGAACTATAATGAGGCTAGCAGGCCCTACAGTTTTAAAAAAAAACCCACACCCCTATTTCCTAGGTGTGGGTGTGAGTTACTTTTACAGTTTGTTTTCTTTTGACAAATCAAGGCTTAATTAACCAGCTGTCATATGGTGGGGAGAGAGGAGGTAATGGAATTTTCCAAGGTCTGCCCATGTGAGTTGCCAGAGTGAGGCACCCTTCACAGTAGATTTCACAGATGTGAAAGATGATCATGTGTGCCGCTTGACTCCACTTGGCCCCTCAAGTCTGGCTGCCACTCAATGGGGCTTGAATAGACCCACATCCCTGCTAAGCTCCTTGGCTTTTGCTCTTTTTTTGGTGTAGTTAAAAAAAAAGGGTGGTGTCTTTCAAATACTAATTGTTTGTAGTACCAAAATGAGATGACATTCATGGTAAATTGTATGGATCTGTGATCCTCCTCCTCCTCCTCCTTTCTACATAAGGAATGAAAGTTAATAATGTTGATATTTAAATTATCATATCTGGGCATCTGAGTTAATCCCTCACAGATGAATGGGACAGTTCTCACCTCTGAGTTATTGTTCTCTTGTCGTGCCCTTCTCATGGCTCTTTACCCAGCTTCATTGCGTGATTCCCAAGTCATAATCTCCTTGTCCTTGACAAGCACCAACTCCCTTGAAGAGACAGGAGTTAATCCTAGGACTGGATACTGCTCTCAACAATAAAGCAGTACTTAAACCAAGCAGGGCAAGCCTTCAGTCTAGAGCAGAGGGGTCAATACCAGAAGGAGACCCCCTATTGGGAGTTACACATACACAGTCCCCAGGAATAATACAAAGTATCCATTCCCCAATGTCTACACATGCAGATTAATGCTCTCTGAAATTATTAATAGTTTCTATAACCCACACCCAATCTCTCTTTCCTTTGCAGAGTACGGATCACACTTTTGCTTTAGTCACTGGTGTTAGGGCACCCAGTGAACTCGTTGAGTGGTGAGTTCTGATTCCTTCTGGGTTGGTCTAGACCTCCTGGCTCAGTCCTGATGTTCTCTGGATCAAATCCCTCCATTGCAGCTCCTGGTTGTCTTTCTCTCTCCTCCTTTCTTTTAGCACCAAACCAAACTACCCATGCAATAGCAGCATCTTTTCCAGCCCTCATCCGTGTGCCAGCTGACTGGCCTATAGTCATCCAGCTTACATCTAGCCAACCCCCTCTGTTTTGGAGAGACATCCATCTCTTCCAATGGAATTCAGGTCACCAGCAACAACCTGTTCTATGTTCAAGAGTGATACTCTACACCTCCACTGGGAATCGGCATTTGATAGCCAATCGCCTGCTACCATCCCACTCCCACAATAGGGCACATTCCATGTTGGGAAGATGGGGGCAGTGCCCTTCCCTGCTCCTCACCAATCAGGGGCTTTCCCTGAGGAGCAGGGGCTCTGTTTCACTCCACTGACTCATCTCCGCTTCAGTTAACCTCAAAATGTGAAGTGAGAATTTCACCTAAACCATAACAGCAATTTCTTCATCTTTTTTTTAAAACTTTTAAAAGGAAACCTGAGATTGTGAAGAACAAAATAGCACCTTCAGAGATGAGCTGGTGCAGTGTGTGGCTGTTCCCAAACTGGGTAATTAACAGGAACACTTCGCCAGTATACTGTGTGAGCAAAGCACATCTAGTGTGGACATAGCTAGACTGGCAAAACTGTGCTTCGTACTTTGTACTGTGCTTTTACTGGTAAAACCACCCCAGAAGTAAAACAAGTTGTACTTTTACCAAAATTGTATTTTTATACTGGGGGGGCTTCTGACAGCACAGCTATATCAGTCAACATATTTGACTAATATATAGCTAGATATATATCCTATTAATATATATTCTCTGCAGCATGTGTGTACATACAAATATAAGTATGCATAAAACATAAATAACATTTAAGCACAAATATTATAACAGTGAGAGAGCCTAAACTGGCTTGTACCATAATCCTGTTCACTTATGCTAAGTATCCCATAACACCCTTCATTTGCTGAAGTAAGTATTTGGTATAAGCAGATAAGAAACTTGTGAAAATCAAGATACTATGCTTTAATCATTGTATGGCTTAGTAGAAGCTAGGGAAGTGCCTTCGTGGAGCAGTACCTGTAATGCTGGTATCCAAAACACACATAAGAAAGGATCGAAACAATAAATTAGGGAACTTGGATGAACTCATGGGTTGAATTTTAGTGACCGGTAAAGAGATGTGTAACTTGTATAACCAATATTTAAATAATAACCAGTATTTAAATAATAGCCGCTGAAATTTTGTAATTTTGGGAGTGCACCTTCTGCATAAGGTGAATGTAACATAGCTTCCCGGGGAGACTAGTATCGTATAGAACTTTCTTTCTATATTAGGTTATTATTGGTTTAGAGCAATAAACCTCATTGACATTGGTTATTTGGTCTCTTGAATATATTTCTTAATGAACCAAAGTGTGGTCAAGCAATTGACTATACAATTTGTTAACAGATAGCAGAACTCTCCACTCCCCAACCAATTTAGCTGTGCTGACAGACATCTGTAGCCTAATATTAAAGATCTGCATCCAAATTCTCAGTTCCTCCATTCCTGGGACTAGGGAAGAGGAGTAAGTTAGAGCAACCACAAAGCTTAAACTGTTTAAAAATTTCTGATCAATATATTTATTTTTTGTGGAAAAATGACTTTTTTACAAAAATGAAATTTTTTTAAGATGAACATTTTTTAAAACTATTTTTTCAAATTTTCAACTTTAAATGAATAAAACTAGCCTTTTTGTTGTTGTTGATGGTGATTTGCCTTTCTGATGATTGTGTCCCTTTCTTGTGTACCATTGTCAAGCACTCTCTCCTCTACTTTCATTTTTGTGTTCCCTTGTTGTGCCTCTACATTCTCTTGTTGCTGGGTTCAAATTTTTCTTGTTCTGTGTGTGTTCATTTTTTTATAATTGTACCTTTCTTCCCGTTCTTTGGTTACCATATAACAGAAGTAGAGGGGGTTCAGAGATAGACGTCAACTGACTAAAGTCATAGAAAAACTCTCATAGGAAGAAAAAGAGACAACACTGGGCCTGTTTAACTATCAGACGGAGATGAATAAGAGACATGACGATAGTAAATAGAATAACAAATGAAACTGAGAAGGTAAATCGGGAATTTCTCTACACCCTGTCTCATAATACAAGAATGAGGGGGCATTCAATTAAGTTAAAAGGTTGCAAATTCAAAACTGATAAGAAATATTTTCCAGTCAACACACAATTAGCTTATGGATCTCATTGCCACAGCATATCACAGAGGTCAACAGCTCAGTAATAGTGTTTGTTTTTTTGTTGTATTTTTTTTTAAAAAGGATTGGACATCCAAAGGAATAGTATAGTAATAAATATTTTTTAAAAAGGATTATTTTGCATAACATTTAAAGCAGGAGTGTGGACTCTAAATAAATTTTATTTTAATTTTTTTAAATGTTACTTGTTTTCATGGGCATCACTGTTTTCTAAATAAGGATTTCTGAAAGTACCAGTAGTAGGAAGAAACATATTAAATTTGGCTCCTAAAGTGAATATGGATGAGAACAGACAGGAAATGTAACGTCACAATACTTGTTTATCTGAATGATGTAGTGCAGTGTTGACTTTAATCATACTGCACACGAGAGAAATCCAAGCTGCCCAGTGAATATGAACCAAAGATTCCTGATAGCTAGTTGCCATTAACCTATTTGTTTAAAAATAAAAGTCTGTATTAGTGTATCCCGTGGAGTTTGTTGCAGATTAAACATTTTTGCAGTTCTTTATTTTTTAGTATTGCTATAGTTTGTTCATTTAGTGAGTGTTACATTTATGTGTTGTTTAAACAGAAAAATATATTGGAATGTGCCATGTATAGGAGGATATTTTACTTGGAACTTGAAGAAAAATTGGATTTCCAAACTGAGTAATAGTGTTGGAAATAAAAGTGTTCCAGTTCTGTGGTTCAAATAAAAATAGTTGTGACTTAAGCAATTAAGAGACCTATGGTGACCCATTACATCCTGGGGACCTGTAGCCTCCAGGGGTAGGCCAGGCTGGCAGATCCAGATAGAGAAATGCATACTGTGGCTATATATTAAAGATGAGAGTGTGATTGCAGACGTACCTGTTTTGGTAAATGGCAGCCCTTAGGTTCTTGGCAATTTGCTCAAATGAAGGCTGCACTGATAGTTTGGACATCCTTTACCAAAATGAACCTAGTGGTCCCATTCTTCTTTCTGGCTCTGGACAATGAATAATGCCAGCCCTGATATTAATACTAATGATGATGCTGAAGCACATCAGAATCCCCTTGTGTAAGAGACTAAAAGCCTGAGAACTATTTTGCCTGTGTCTTGACAGCTCTTCAAGCCAGGGGGCATGATGCCTGGTAGACATACAGCACCACGCACACCGTTGCGTTCAATAAATAATTGTGAACCCAATTGGAATAAATCTTGTCACTCTCTACACACCGTGTTTCACAAACATGATGCAAATTTCTCATTTTTAGCATTACGTGTCTTCCTTTTCCAGTGTGTAAGTCCTGCTCCAGAGCAACAGATTTTAGTCCTACTGTCACAATCTCTAGTATACACCTATTAGCCATTCACCAAGTGAATTTGGGGTGGGAGGATTATTTTAGAGGTGTGAGTTGAATAAAAGTAACGGCCATGAAATCAGCACTTACTTTTGTCATATAACAGTCTCAGGGATAAGGGTTAATTCCCTGATTTCTTTCTAAAAGGTTTGTGTGTTTGTTTATTTTAGTTTGAATAATGTGTCAATCTAAAAGATGCTATGGATGAAGACCTGGCCCCACTGAAGTAAATGGCAATACTCCAATTAACTTCACTGGGGTCAGGAATTTACCCAATATATTTAATAGCTGGTTTCAGTGGTGGTCAAATTAGACTTGTCTTTCCGGCGATAAAAAAACAGCAGCAAAATTGTAAATGAATTAATTTGAAGTCTACAAAAACTGGGGACTAAGTATTTACAAAATTGCAAGAAGGAACCAGGTGTTCAAGAGCAATTACCATAAGATAAACACTTCAAAATAATTAAATGCAAGAAAATCTTATCAGAGATAGTAAATTTTTATAAACCTTATCAAGAACTAAAGAACACTTATTTTCCTACCTGAAATCCTATGCTAAGTAGTAGTTTTACCACAGTCCACTTCTTCAGGAGCTTCTGTCCAACTACTCATGTAGCCTATCATATCAAAGACTTTTGTCTCTTGCATTTTCAGATACAAATGGATCATTCAACTTCAGATCCAACTATTCAGCCTTTAGCCCATGAGTTGGCCATTCCATCTCCTCCAAGACTCCTCCTAGTGTCTACTCTGACACTCTGAGAAACCCGCCACACCCTACTGGGTTCCAGCCCCAGATTGGCTTTACAAATCCAAGCTATTAAATGCTTTCTACAGCTGTATCCTCCGCCATGAATAGAGATAGGCAAACTATTTGCAGTGAACAGCTTGTTCAATACATTATATTTCTATGACTTCTTCTG